>NW_028263376.1:1460380-1795380 GCF_051168715.1 Poecilia mexicana | reverse complement strand
GCTGCTGGTCATAGTGGTGCTGTGGCCTCTGCAGTGTGTGTTCACCACCGGAAACATGCGCTGCATGAGAAACGGACCCCACATCAGCACCACGGCAACCACCACCACCATTGACCAGTTGATCAGCAGGTCCGGCTTGAAAGGATGAGCAGCTCAACTTACAGGACTTCACCACGACACTTTCATTTGAAGAGTTGCATTCTTGGTAATTTGTGTGATTGGCTAGCAACGTGTCTGCTGCCTCTGATGCTGTAGCTGGGACTGGACCTGGTTACCCTGCAGTGATGAATGAAAGGCTTTTCACTGATTCATTCAGACTTTACAGCTCCATTTCTGTCAACGTTTCTGTTTTAAAATGGCTACTTCCCCACAAGCAGAAGTCATGTACGCAGTTCTGCAAGGAGTAGAAAAAACTTTGACACATTTGCACTTTGACCCGAGCTTGTATTCTGAGATAAGAACATCTGACCGGTTCTGTTTGGAGCAGAACGTTTGGTACCGACTGACATAGAATCCTGAAGTCCAGGCCAAACAGCTCAGCACATTTACTGAGCTGGTGTGGAAATGTGAACTTTGTTGGATGGGATCCACATGTGCCAATGACAAATGTGTATAATGTGACTGATTGTGACTTTTGATACATCTTTGTTTACAAAACTACAATTAAAAGTGAAGTATTAAGCTTGTCTGTGTCCACTGTTTCAAAATGGAAAAAATATGTTTAAAGTGACATTTTGTAAAATGAATAAATAAATAAAAAATAAAAAAGTAAATAAATCACCTGACTTTATAACCATGAAAAAATGATCAGACTTCCTCTTCCATCAACCTTTGACCTCAGAGTAAATCTTTGCCAGGAAGCTGGAGGAGGAAAACCTGAACTCTGGGATTTTCCAGTTTGCACATATATTAAAAATAGTCGATAAGACTCAGAGGTTTTATTTAGAAATGCAGAACTTCCTTAAAGACCCATTTGGACTGCTGGGAAACAGTTAAACATTAAACCTGGATAAATGCAAACGTGGCAACACTTTGAAACAGCAAGTTCATATTACAGATGAATATGCTTACTCTTTTTCTCCTCAAATCTTCAGAAGATTCTCCTGAAGATTCCTTTTTCTGTACTTGTTTTAGTGTCACATTTCTAACCCACATGGACACTTTGAATTTGTGGAATATTTAAACCATATTAATAAAACAGCAGACATTTACAGCAAACACAAGAAAGAAACGCACATGATTTGGCATACTGTGGCATTATAAAGTGTTTTATTGTATATGATATTAAACCATAAAGAGGCAGTTTCCGGCAGCTCCTCACATCAGCAGTTGAAGTCAAAACTCCCAAAAAGGTGTGTGGGCGGAGCCAGTGCAAGATGAACAGGAAACATGGAGGACAATGTCAGGGAATCCAACAAAAATCACATCAAGTTCAAGTAAAATGTCAGAGGACCAGCTGAAGTAAAACTCGGCGTCATGACTGCAGTCCTCCGCCGATTCTGACTGGATTCACTCATCAAAACATGGTGAGAAAAATAAAACTTCCATACGACACAGAAATCCAAGGATGAATCAAAGAAAACAAGTCTGAAGGAAAACATGTGAACAGCATAGTGCACAAACAAAAACATGTCTGATGGACTTCCACACAGCCTGAGAAAAAACAGTTCACACTTTCAAGTACTAAAGTTTCACCAAATCAGACACGATGTGAGCTCACACCAACGCAGAGAAACAGAGCAAAGGTTCTCACAGCAAACAAAACAGGAAACAGATTCCCTCTCCTGGTTGCACAGGAAGAGAAACACATTGAAACGTCTTGATGTTGACATTATAATGAACATGGAGCAGTGCAGCATTTGAAACAGGCAGTGCAGAGCAGAGGCAGCTGTCAATCACTGAACCAGAGCTATTAACCACAAATCATTTATTGAACAATATTTCAGTAGTTACAACATGAAAAACCTTTGACCTTTAAGACGAGGGAAACAAAATGACTGCTGGAGTTACATTCAAACTTTTCTACATTATAATCATTTCAGTGCAGTGCTGAAAGTATTATTATATCCACCATGAATCACGCTCTGACACGTCTGTGTGTTTGAGCCAATCAGCTGGACAGAAGTTCAGTTTGTATTAAACTCCTTGGATCTGAGGTCAGAAGGGTGAAAACTTTTCCAAACGTTGGATATTTTCATGACGATCCTAACATGAAGGATTTAATCCCTGGGATCAAACCCTGAGCTGTTTGTGTTGAGTTGGGGGAACTGGGAGAGGGGCACTAAGAGGCCTGGGGCAGTCGGGTGCATCCCAACACTTTACAACTAACAAATAATTCATACTCCTTCAAACTTTAAGGAAATTTCTTTTAATGTTTCTTTTCACAAATACGATTCTGAAATGTCTGGCCTGCAGTAGTCATCAGTGAACATAAATAATTTGATACATTTTTCAATTGAAAGTCAAAGGTTGAGCCAGTTTCAGAAGTCAAGCATTCTGGTTTTGTTCATTTCAAATAATAATAAAAACACAACAACATGAAACTAGTGAGCAGAGTTGCAAAATCAAACCTAAAGACATTTAGAGAAATTTTAAAAAGTTGCTCCACTGAAGCTACTGGGTGACGGCAACAATCACCAGGCCTCTAAAGGCGCCATCAAACCCAAAAACTAACGCTTTGGACAAAACACCTGTATGTTTTCACTAAAACTGAAAAACTTTGACAACTTTGTTACATTTTGTAATGATCCACTGATTTTTTTTAATGAAAGCTCATCTTTTTCTCAGACCTAAAGGTTCATCCAGGAACTCTAAGTTACATTTTCATGAAACCTCATTTGTCTGTGAAAGTCGTTAATGTGTGAAATTTATTTACTTGAAGATTTGAAACGGATGAGCTAAACCAGCTGAGGCTGAAAATGTTATAATGTTCAATGTTTGCTTATGCAAATGAGCAACAAAGAGAGAAATGATGCAGCCATCGCCAGCAGACGTTGACTGGACCCAACTTCTGAGAGAAACTGGATTTTATTTAGGGGTGTCAGGATAAAGTGGTCAACCCACTTTATCCTGACATACAACTGCACACCAAACTTTTCAGATTTTTCCTCTTTTAAACACTTTTAAACCATGAATGATTTTCCTTCATGCTGCTCTTAGTCTCCATCTGTCAAATAAAGTCCAAATAAAACTCTGTGATGTTTTTGGTTGAAACATGAGAAAATGTGGAGGTTGAAGGAGGAGGACTTTACTTTCGCCTTGAACCGGACCGGGTTATTTTGGATTCAGGAGGATAAAAATATCCAACAATCTGCGGGAAAGAGCAGAGGGCTCGTTGCTCTACAGCACCACTCTACTTATCCCAGTAAATGACGTCGCTTTACTTGCCCGGCTGGCATCAGACCTGGATTACAGTCGTCTTCTAAATTACTTTTCAGAGACAAATCTATTCTTTAATCTCAGGCAGATGGCCATCTGGGGCACTGCAATCAGCCCGTTTCCTCGTCTCCTTTTGACAATCCCATCCTGACAGACGCTGAGCAATCAGAGGACGGTTCGGCTCACAATATCCATTCACTATTTATGTCAGGAAACATGTGAACTGAAGCCCTGCTTTTAGAAAGACCCTAAAATAAAGTTTATACATGACCTTTAAACCATCATCACACACAATTAAACAGCAATGCAGTGAAAGGAAGAGCAAACATGCTGATAATTTGCAGGAAAACCTGCTCCGACATGAAGACGAGACAGAGATGTTCCTGAAGTCGTCTCTCTGTGCTCAGGAACAGAACCAGCGCTTCCAGCAGCAGATCGCAGCACATCGTCCTCCTCCCACACACTTCACATACACACCACAGTCTACATCTATAAGAAGGGTGGGGCTTGGTGCCCTTCCTGAGCCTTGGGACCCTTCCATCACTCAGCAGCCCCGTTAATAAACCCCGCAGCTCGCCTTGCGAAAAGAGTGCAAGGTTTAAAGTTCAAATGGCTGGAAGAACAGCTGGGCTCTGACCTCGGCTCGGATCCCGCAGAGCTGCGTTGGGTCAGACTCACCGCCTGATGTTGCATCCAGCAAGCACAGCTTAGCAGGTTAGCTTCGACTTGGAGGGCTGAGGAAGAAAAAAAGAGGAGAAACAGGTGGGGGAGGGGCTACAGACACGTCCTGTCACAAGGCACTGGAGCTGGTTCTGACGGAACAGAGTGGAGGGTCCTCTGGTCACAGGGTCAGAGGTCAGCAGCATGGCAGCAGGAGAGGAGCTGCCTTCAGGCCGAGGCCGGGGTCTGTTAACGCATCACTTCCTCTCAGCCCCAAAAGGGATTTTTACAGACTCTGGCCAGCAACACTGCTGCTGAAGCTGCAAAGAGAAGAGAGCAACTGGTGAGAGGACGGACAGCTAACCGCCACCAGGGAAGCAACTCACCATTGCTAATCGATTGTTCTAGTGTTTAATCAATTATTCTGTCGATTGATTCTCCACATTCTACAGATTTTAACCACTTCAGCTTTTTTATACATTTAGAAATATATTAAATGATGCAAGTGAGTAATTCAATTCCCTTTTTAAATAAGAAAATAAAACATTTCATTGCGTAAAACGCAACAACATAACATTATGTTAGTGTATGCTAGAACTGGATGTATCTGCAGAAAAAATATTTTAAACATGTGAAAGGCTGAGCCCTTTCTGACTGACTTAACAGCACAGTGAACAGCTGATCTGTTAACTTCTTTTTTGATTAACTGATTAATAATTAGTAAAAGGTACTTAAGGGGATATGTTTTTGGTTGTTTTTTCTTACATAATTTGAAGCAGCAGAAACTCAGTCTGCTACCTGAGCAGTTCTGTGTAGAACTAATTTACAGACAAAGGTGTTTTAAATAGTAAAATGTATGTGATTAAGTTGTGGCTGCTCTGATCAGAGGTCGCAGACTTTTTTGTTATTCGTCATCTTGACCAACAACATAAAAAAATCAGTCATGTACTATTTTTATCCGTCATATTACAATCATAATAACATCGTCTAATTAGCTAATATTCACCGTGAATCCAGATCCCATCACAAATTAAGCAGATAAATGTATCTACATTTTTCTTTTACCACCCCAATAACTTTTAATAAATTAAATTAAGCGACTTCACTTAAATTAGCATCACTTCACTCGCTGGGGTCTGAACGCACTTCCTCCTGGTCCCCATCTGCAGAAAAATCTGCGCTAATTCATCAGTCAGTTTGATCTGTCTGATCCAAACAGATCAATTGAACTCTGTGAGTGTTTTACCCTGCGTGGTCCGGTGTGCGCTTTTACCAGGATTTTTTTTTTTTTGCGTGGTTTCGCTTCTCCGAAACGGACAGATGTTACGTCTGCAGCTCCTCCAGAACTCCGATCTCCTGGGTAACATGCACCCAGAAAGCTCTATTTGTTAAATCCTCTGGATGAGTTACTCCCAGCGGTTTTTAATTCTTCGCAGCGGCAGAGCCGCGTCCGCAGTGGTTGAGCAGCGCACTGCGCATGTTACAGTCTAATTAACTTCTGCATCGTCATTTATTTCCTCAAGATAAACTGCCGGCTCCTCAAATGGATTAACACAATATTGCATTCTTTTTTAGTTTTCTCTGGTCTGTAATGGAGACTTGAATTTAACGCGTCATTTCAACCAAAGGTTTTGAATGCGCTTCCTAACCAGACGCTCCAAAGCGTCTGGTCCATAACTCTTCAACATGCTGTCAGCTCTCAGTCAGAAAGATGCATTTAGTTCATAGACCATGAGATGATATTCAGAAAGGATTTTTTATTAATTGATTTTAGTTGGGTCTGCGATTAAATCTTTGCGTAAAGTCTATAAAGTCTGCCCATGTGCACCAGTCATGGGTGTTAATTAGAACCTGTCAAATGACCAACAAGCTTTAAATTTTCCGGTCGTTAAAAAAACAAACTAGAGGGAAACAGTATTGAACATGTAATAACTTGCATGTGTGTCCATCATTTTGATTCCAACTGTGTTTATTATGACAGCAATTTTTATTCCCATTTAGCCTTAGTTTCTTAAGACATTTTTTAACATGCAGCATCGGGTCCATTAATGATTACAGACACTGACATGAGGGCAGAACTACTGAGGTCCAGTAGTTCTACTGGATGTTGTGAGAGGAGAAGTGGACTTAGAGCACCTGCTCCTCCTCCAGCCTCTTCTGGACCGTGTCTATGTACTGCTGCACTGCCATGTAGCTTAGCTTATGAATGGCAGAAATGTCAAACATTCTAGATTTCTGACAGACCACAGCTAACATTTCATCTAGTTTCATCCCGTCAATTTAGTTATCGTTAACAAAGACAATGAGTAATTCATTGTTACTCATTGTTTTTGTTGTCCCATGCTCAACATTAATTTTTGTGCCAATTTATTTAATACAAACTCAGCTAACTTTGGCAATCCTACAAAAAAAATCTTGCTCACACAAAAAATCATTTATTTACTGAAAGCAAAGCTGCTGTTTTCTATCTGTGAAAATCCGTAAAGTTTTCATTTCAAGAGACATTTGTTTTTCTTGGCATATGATCCAGAGCTTTATGTTTTAGATTTTTCACTTTCCCCAGATGACATTACTTTCTCCCTTTACTATAATCACTAAAGTCCAGCTGATTTAAAGTTTAGAGCTGCACTGAAACAGCAGCTTCGCTCCTCAGTAGGGCACTTTCACAGATAAAACAGTTTCCTGCTTCAATCTAAAGAACTTACCAGGAGGCAGATAAGAGAGAAGCAGGTCTACAGCGGTCATTTTATCTCCTGGTGTTACTACTGAACGATGCCTGGGGGGTTCTGAAGTTTATATTCTCGTACACGCTTGAAGAATCATCATTTGTCATTCTGGAAAACACCAGCAGAGATATTTACCGTTAGCGCTTGCTGCTAATACTCAATGATCCATCATGTTCCAGTTCCTGTGACACGCACACTGAAGACGACCTGGAGGACGCCATGTTGTGCTTAGACCTGGAGTTGGTCATCTGTGGATACTTGATATTTGAATATTCTCTCTCCTTCTTCTTATTCCTCTGAAAAACAACAAAACGTCACACAGAGACTTTATGAACGCTGGATGCTGTGAGAGGAGAAGTGGACTTTCAGAGCACCTGCTCCTCCTCCAGCCTCTTCTGGACCGTGTCTATGTACTGCTGCACTGCCATGTAGATGAACTTGTACTGCGCCTCAGTCTGGACCATGCCGGACCGTTGCTGCCGGACCATCTGGATGGTCTTTGGGATGTCAATGTCACAGTCCAGCCCTGAACCAGAAACACACACATGAACCAACATCCAGGAGGAAACTCCAGACTCATCAGATTCCTTCCCACCTTGGCGGTTGATGATGTCAATGAGGATGTCGATGACAATGATGGTGCCGGTTCTGCCGATGCCCGCGCTGCAGAGGCAGACAAAGTGTTTGAAATTAATAGTAAAATACAATTCTAGCTCTCATTCCGGCAGTAACATTGAAATCTATTCATCTATAATGTTTTCTCATAAATACGTCTGAAACAGGGCAACCAATAAGCTATCAATGATTCTGATGATTGGTCCATTAATTGGATAAAAAAAATTGACACATTCTGCAGATATTTCACCAACTAAGCTTATTTTAGTTGTAGAAATACATTTAAAAGATCAAAATAACTTTTTTTAACTTAAATGCAATAACTGCTCTCCTTTAGTGAACACTTCATGATCTGCAGCTGATAAATACTTCAAACATCAACATGTGAAAATCAATACAGAGTAAAGCAAAAGGTGAACCTGATAAAGTTAAAACTTCTGACTTATTTACAAAGATTTATTTTTCATCTTAAGTGGAAAATGTTTATATTTATGGTACAGGTTTTGATTTTGCTTAATTCCTGTAAAATATTTTTTTGAGTCAGTATGATCCAATTAATGATAAATTAAACACTAAATGATATTGATTACAGACAATAACAACATGAATTAAGGCAGCAGAGTAGTAGAAGTAGGAAACACTGCCACCTGCAGGTGGGAGTTCATCACTTAAATCCCATGTTTTTGAACATTTTGGCTGAAAATTCACAATAAGTCGATAAACATGACGGAACTGGATCTGTTGATTCTGTGTGACTTTCTGTTCAAACAATCTGGAAGGACTGGTTCATGTAAATTAGCAGTATGCAGGTAGAAGCTATTTGATAAAATAATATGCACACATCAGTTAGCTGGAAGGGTCCATTGATGGGTCCCTGAGGAATCCCGAGGGCCACATAACAAGCTCAGTGGGCCAAATCCAGACATGAGAAGGGTTAGAAATGAGACTGTTCTCGTCACATTTCCATAAAATATTTGGGTAAATAATTTCCCCTGCATTTAGAAGCGAGGCGCTGCTTTGTGTCACTTTGTCCCATTAAAGCAGCTTGATCTGCATGGCTGTCTGGTCAGAACGACAGAGGAATCGCTCCACTAATGTACACACTTTCCCCAGATGACTTAAAAACATGGCTGCTGATTTCAACACTTCTAGTGGCTTCCTGAACTCTGGAAAGTCTTTATCTGTACAGTCTGTCCTATTCTCTTCTGTCGATCCTCTAAAAAGAAAAAGCATGTGCCCACAGCTTCCTGCAAGCAGCTTGTGAAGCTTTGGTTTTTTTGTCCGGACGTTTCAGGGAGGATGAGAAACTCTGAGCTGAAGCTGCTCTGGGGACTTTGGCTGATTCCACATTTATCCAGGGAGTCTGTTTGAGCCAGATTGTGGAAACATTCAGCAGAACCAGCTGCTAACACACACACTGCAGCTCTGACAGTATCGGTGCGATTCACCTAAAGACAGCTGTCCTCATATATTCAGTCTTTATAATGACTTCATAAAACATAGTCAAAAGGAGTCATGCATGTTTTATGATGCTCCACCTGGATTGTACATAAAGTAATATATCGGGTTTACTTTGTGCTCAGGTCTCTAATTAAAGCTAATCGGTTGAGTAGGACACAAAGCCTGTGGGCCAGGTTTTACTTTTCAGCTCTAAATTCTAGTTTACATGAGCTCTTCCCAGTTAGCGGTGCTGGTTGTACCTGCAGTGGACAACGATGGGTCCAGGATCCTTAATGGTGCTCTGTGTGCAGTTGACTTCCTCCAGGAACCAGAGGACGCCACCGGGCTCGTTGGGGACGCCGTGGTCTGGCCAGCTCAGGTACTGGTAGTGCCAGATGTACCGCAGAGGCTCCTTCTACACAAACACAGCATGATAGAAAGTGAGGATGTTCTACTGGAACCAGAAAACTTCAGCAGCTTTAAACGGGTCAGAACAACCTCCACTGTTAAAGGAATTGAGAGCCAGAACAACTTCACTGTCATTTTCATGGCATAGTCTAACTGGTGAACACAAACAAATAAAAATATTAATCACTTTTAAAAAATATGTATTTAAAAACCCACATAATAACAAGAGAAGGAGCAGTTCTTTAGTCCAGTGCAGTAAAACCAGAGTAATACAGAAATAATAATGTATTTAAACACATTACTTTCACTTTTCAGAATGAATTATTGAAATAATTAATACTTATTTCCTCTGTTCCTGACATGAAAGTGTGTAAGGAGACAGAGTGTGCTGCTCTGCTGTGTTACTGGACTGTGCCGTTCACCTCTGCTGGTCACATGACCAACAGTAAGCCGCTCTGAAAACAACAACAGGAACTAATTACAGCACTGCTCTGATAAATCCATCTGTGTTTAGTTAGCATTCAAAATGAGCTGCTCCTTTATCACACTCTGGCTCTGCACAAAAAACCTGAGCCTGTTGGACATCTCTGAGGTCACTCTAATAATGGGCCAGATCTTTATTTTACTGACTTATATTTAGGTGAAATGCCTCTTTAAGATAGTTTCAGCAAGTAATAGGAAAACTCTAATTTGGAAATGACTACAAACTGACCACAGGTGAGAAATTATAAAAAAAAAGTACTATAAGGAGAAACTCATATGTTTACCTTGAGAACTGAGCTGGAGAAATGAATGAAATGCTGGAAAAAATGAATATTTTTATAGAAACCAATAAAAAATTAAACTGGGTGAATTTATCTGTCCATTTTAGTTACTTAGCTAGTTTTATTTTTTTATTTTGGTTATTTTTTTAAATTTTACTGTACTGTTACACCCATGTTGTCCACATGTTCTTTGTAAAATTTTAAATTAAAAAATAAAAATTCAAATGAGCCTGCTAGCAGCGCTGATAAGCTCTCATAATGCTGTAATTATACCTGTATTATAGCAAACATTGAATATTTATATTGAAATAAAAATATTTCAAAGCTCAGTTTCCACTTGAATTGGAGCTTAAATGTGTGAAATGTTATGTTTTAGGTCTTATCAGTATTATAGTTATTATTATTAACTAATATGGTAATGCTTACAAAAATAAACCGCTAGGAAAGAAAAATTAATCTTTACACTATGTTCCAAATTATTATACAAATTAGATTTAAGTGTCATAAAGATTCCATTTTTTGTTGTTCTATTAAATTTATAGATGGCATTGTGTGTCAGGGCTCTATGAATAACTATAATTAATTTCAGAGAGCTGGGTTGATTAGTTTGTCTGATGAGCTCAATTAAAAGAAATCTACTTAAGGATGTTCCTTATTATTAAGAAGGCCACAGGTTTCAAGCAATACGGGAAAGAGAAAGGATCTCTCTGCTGACGAAAATCATCAGATAGTGTAGTACCATATGACAAGGTATGAAGAAAACATTAGATATTTAACGAAAACTGAAGTGATATCGTACTGTGAAGAGATTTGTGGCTGATTCAGAACAAAGATGGGTTTGTGCAGATAAAGGCATAATGAGGAAGGTTTCTGTTAGACAAATTCATCGGCTTAAGAGAGCAGCTCAGTGATTCTTGAGAATAGGGACAAAACAGGTCCTATTGATAAAGCACAAAATTTGAAAAAAATATACACAAAATATAATTTTTTCAAATATCTGACTAAACTAACCTGGGCCATGTGAGCACAACAATGTATATTTTCCTGGTGTTTCCTGAATATTTTTTATTTTAAACATCATAGTCGGTGGATGGCGTCTGTAAAATCCCTTGTCCTGGAGCAGAACTCAACACCTTATAATAGTTTAAAACAATTAAAGGAATACTAAAATTATATATGACAATTAAGTAAAAGTATTCAAATAAACAATTATAAAAGTATCAATAAATTGAATTAAAAATCATTTTTATATATTTTCCAACTCAGTTGAAATTTCTCCCTAGTTCTTGTCAACACCGCCAGACATGAAAAAAATGTAAAAAAAAAAAAATCAGGCATTATTGGGGGGCACCAGAACTTCTGAGGACCCCATGACCACTTCCTTTCTCTCCTTTTGCTAAGAGGGCTAGTTAGCTATGGTTAGCTTATGTTATTATTTAGCTTTTTTTTCTGTTTTATTCTTAAGTTGTCACAACCATGACGTGTCAACTCCATAGCTGACAAATTATAAACTTTTGATGAAATGTTGAGAAAATGCTTAATTTTGGTATAATGTAAAGATTTCATGGACCTGATGAGCTACAATATGGCCTCCTTCAGAACAACATCATATAAACTGAGGTAGTTTGGCATTTCGTCAACTCCGTCAGAGTTTTTAACTGACAGTGTGACTCTTTCAGTGACAAATCTCACTTAAATGTGCAGTTAGTTCATTTTAATGTATTCTGCATGAATGGCATTACTTCACATGTATCAAGTATTTCATTTTACTTACTAGTTTGTCACCACCTTCAGTTTTG
Source organism: Poecilia mexicana (assembly GCF_051168715.1). Lineage (NCBI taxonomy): Eukaryota > Metazoa > Chordata > Actinopteri > Cyprinodontiformes > Poeciliidae > Poecilia > Poecilia mexicana. The sequence continues at coordinate 1,783,590 of NW_028263376.1, read as the reverse complement.
TGTCAACTCCGTCATGCATCGTCAAATGGACTTTATAGGGTTTTTTGTTTTAAATAATGTTTCTTTTGTTTCTTAAGAAGCATTTGTCTTTAAAACTGAGTAAAAATATCACTAGTAGGGTATTTAAAAATAATTGTATATTTATTTTTGTCAGATGGTGATGACACATTTCTGGGTCAGATCCATTAAAAATGTAATTTTCAAAAAAAATGTTGCAACAGGAAACCTGCACCTTAGCATCTTTACATTTCCAAAACATTATTTGTCATATTTGAATACATAAGCTTGAGGAATAAATAAGAATTTTTTTGGGAAAATTTAAATCCATTTTGTCCCATTTCTCAAGAATCACTGAGCTGTTAAAATCTCCTTATAAAGCAGCAAACAGTTATTTGAAGCTGCTGGTGCCTCTTGATCCTCAAGGTGGAGGATCCTCCAGAGGCTTGCGGTACATTAACCTACTATTCAGCCACCCCTAACCAGGCTCACAAGCAGAAACGGTCGCAGTGGGCCCAGCCGTACATGAAGATTAATTTTCAAACAGACTTGTTCACTGATGACTGCTGTGCAACCCTGGATGGTTCAGATGGACGCACTAGTGGATTGGTGGTGGATGGCCACCACGTCCCAACACAGCTGTGACGTCAGCAAGGAGGTGGTGGAGTCATTTTTTGGGCCGGAATCATGGGGAGAGAGCTTGTCGGCCCCCTCAGAGTCCCCGAAGTTGTGAAAATGACCTCAGCAAAGTATATGGACTTTCGGACTGACCACTTTCTTTCATGGTTCAAAAAGAAGAGCCGTACCTTCAGTAGCAAAATCATCTTCATGCATGACAATGCACCATCTCATGCTGCAAAACTACTGTGTTATTGGTTGTTATGGGCATAAAAGGGGAGAAACTCATGGTCTGGTCACCATCCTCCTCTGACCTCTGACCTATTGAGAACCTTTGGAGTTTCCTCAAGTAGAAGATCTGAAGGTGGGATGCAGTTCATATCAAAACAGCAGCTCTGGGAAGGTATTCTGACATCCTGCAAATAAATTCAAGCAGAAACTATCCACAAACTCACAAGTTCAATGGATGCAATAATTGTGCAGGTGACATCAAAGAAGGGTCCTATGTTAACATGTAACTGTCTGTTGAGATGTTTTTGATTGAAATAGATTTAGATTTTACTACCTGTGACCACTTAATGCTGCACATTCAGAAAGAATTACCGTTTGCAGTTCTTTATAATCCATAAAATGTTTAGAAAATCTGCTGTGCATAATAATTTGGAACAATGTATTTTGAGTTTTTTATTTTTGAAAAAAATACTGTTCTCATTGGGAACTTTGTTCTGTAAAATTTGAAAATTATACTGACCATCATTTGCATTGACCATTTAAGAAATCAGAGAAAATATCATTTGCATAATAATTTGGAACATGGTGTATTCCTGACACAAGTTGTAACTTTGTTGTGTTTTTTCCACTTATTGCTCCATCTGCCAGTCAACCAGATGAGTCGTGTAAGCTGAAGCTCAAACTGTTGGCTTGGTAATTTGACTCCAGGTCAGAGGTCAGCCGTCCTTACCCTGTCCAGGCGTGTCACTTCCAGCTTCCTCAGGATGTAGTCCTGCGCCGGCTGCTCTTCCACATTCCTCACCAGGACTTTCCCAAACTCTTTAGTGCCGTTGAGGTCCGGCCAGTACCGGACGCATTTGTTCTGATAGGAATATGAAGGTAGTGAGAGAGAGAAATAGAGAGAGAGAGACTGGCATTAGACAGTCTGAAGAAATGGCTCAGCTCAAGCAGCTTTTCGGGAAGCTTATCTGTCATGCTATCCCCTTCTAGTCCTGTCCCTGTCCACCACACTGACACATGTACATCATCCTGATACTCACTCGCTAAAGCACTCACTGCTTTCCAGTGATGACTCATAAAAAAGGATGATATTAGATTATCACACAGCCGAAACAATTTGAAAGTGAGAAACAGAAATGATTCATGATTGGCTTGTTTTTGTCAACATGTCGTTAAAACAGAAAGGCACTGATATGTGGTCTTCTGCTTTTAGTTTTCTTTTTTACAAGAGAAGGCTTTCTGATCAGATTCCTTATTGGAAAGAGTGAGAACTCCTACTTTCACCCAAAACCATCTCTGCAAGAAATGTGGCTGAGTTTCAGAAAAGTAAATATGGGAAGATCATCGATTTCTCCTCACCATAAACATCTAATTTTCCTCTCAAGACAAATTTTGGAGCATAAGACAACCAGAACTTTGGCTTGAAAAGAAGAAACAACTCAAAGATGTGTGACGGAGACAGAGACAATTTGTTAACCGACTACAACTGATATCTCATGCAGTCAGCAGCCAGAACTTTGACATGAATCATCATCACAATTGTAGAAGCCTAAATTTAATTTTAGTTCATTCAGACCTTTAGGATAAATTATGTTTATATTTCTTATGGTAATTTGTTTATTTGGATAAAAATTATTACTAGTTAAATCTCTATTGCAAACTAATTTGTTATATTGGACTATATATACTAAGGCCTTCTTGTAGATTTGCATATGTAATTGCAGTTAAGGATTTGAGGGTGTGGGCAGTTGGAGTGGAGCCACACAGTTTTTTGACCTCTCCCTCTCATAAGACTCTCTTTTGTTTACTCTATTATTTTTGTGGAACAGTAACATTTGTACCGTTTTGTTTATTTTTGAAGTAAACTGTTAACCTTTATCAAGAGGACCCAATTTGGTTTTTTGTCGTTTTCGTCATCAAGTTGACCGAAGGGGAAGGACGGAGAGCGTCAAGCTTATGGCTTCATTATTTAGGAACCTACAACACATATGCCTTTCTTTACCTTTGTAACTTTTTCATTTCTACTTTTTCAAAGTAGAACATCAGGTGATGGTGGTATCAGCAGTACAAACATCTGGTCATGTGCACAGATCAAATTCTTAACAGCACAAGTTGATTCAAAACATTATGATGATGTCCTTTAAAAAATAGACCCTAAGTACAACTGATGACTGCAGTGTACCTTTAATAAAGGCTCAAAAAATGTACAGGAGAAACTCTAAAAAACCATCTTGTCTAGTTTCTTTCATTATTTAAGAAAAAATACTAATTTATAGGGCCAGGACTTTCAAGCGTTAAATATAAGTAGATAATTTAATAGATTTCAATGAGTTAAACATGTTACCGCAATTAAGTATTTTTTTTCCCAAGCCGGAACCTTTCTGTGGTGTTTCTTTTACACGAGTAACTCTGATGCACAAGCAACATTGGCAAACAGCACAGAGAGATGATAAAGTCACCTCTCTGAGGGTAATTTTTGCTTTTAGAAACAATCTGATGCTGGAAAAAACTACTGTACTGCTGCTACTGTGTATCAGTGAAGCTATTCAGGTGTAAAATAGCATCTCAGTGCTAAACGTGTTGCAGCAGTGCAGACGTCCCCAACGCTAATGTCAGCGTCCACAGTTCACATCCTGAGGATTGCTTTTTTAAAGAAGTTCACTGGATGATCAGTGGTTCCTGAAACACTTTAAATCTGAATGAGTCTAATGACATTTGCACCATCAGAAGGATGAATAACCTAAAGAAAAAGAAAAACAATAAAAATCTGTTGCTAACCTCAAATGTTTATTCAACGATTTAGCAGCAAAAGGGTTTTTGAATTGAAAATATTGGTTGTTATGTTTTTTGGTTAATATGAGATTCAGTATTGATCCAGGTATTAACTTTTGATCTGGTCCCACCACGACCAATGCAGCACCAAGCAGTAATTTAACCCTTTACCAGTCTGCTGAAGGGTTAAAGTGCATCAGAAGAACTCATCTTGTTTCATGACGAGGACTGGAGTAAGCATGAGTGACGTGGAGGTGGCTCACCCTTCCCCGCTCCATCTCCTTGGTTGTCATGACAATGACGTGAGCATTCTCCTGATACACCATCTTCCAGAAGTCGTTCACCGTGTTCTGGAGGCAGCCTTGGGTAGCAATGAAGACTTTGCTCTCCTCCACATGGTGCCCATCTTCACTCACGTTCTGCATGGTTGGACAACAGGAACTATTACACATGAACCTTTTCTATCACTAAGTGAATATTAATTATGTAATATTAAATGTCCTGTTCCTCCACACGCTTTGACATCCAAAGCGTGTGGAGGAAGTCCTTCCTGGTCACACACACTCACTCTGATATAGTTAGCGTTGATGTAATCCGAACCCGGAGCGTCTGATTCAGAGTCTCTAATCACAACTCGCGTTGTGTCGACTGCAAACACAAAGTTCAACCAATTAATGCCTGAAGGAGCAGTCAGTCCTGAAACCATGCAGACATAATGCAGCTGATAGGTTCAGGCTATTAAAACTCTATCTCTATGCTCTGTCGTCTGTGTCACTCTTTCCACAGGAAGTTGGAGAGACAGGAAATGGCAGGTTGCTGTGCAACTCACAGGGGAGGATGTTCTTGTATCTGTTTTTACTCTTGTTTTCTGGCTTCTGGCCCTCTTTCCGGGGATACAGCAGTTTGCACTCTTGCTGCTGAAGTACCTTTAAAAGAGATGGAGAGAAAAACTAAAGAACAACAAAAGAACAACATAAGATAGACAACATGGGGATTTCACTGGGTTATCGCCACATAAAACAGTTCCAGGAAGAGTAGAGCAAAAAACAATACTCTACTGACATTTCCAAAGACATTTATGTAACTGGAATACTCTGAATAACGCTGGGTGTAAAACAGTGTAATGAGCTTTTATTACAGCAGAGGTCACCATGGAGAGAAGTCAGAGGGAAACATCTAACAACTCGGTGTGTGATAACATTCACTGTGCAAATGCCTTCACTTTAACACAGATTCACATCCACACTGGGCAATACATTCATTTCATGACAAAAATATTTCAAACAAAAGGTAAACATGGTACTTTTCCAATATGAAAGAAACTAGGTTGTTTTATTTATAGACTCTCAGACTCTCTTGAATTGCTTATAAAAAATTATTTTCCCCTTTATTTCAATGCTGGAGGGAAATAAAAGTTACTTGGATAATTAGGGTTGTAATAGAAATGACAGCACAGCAATCAACGTTTTTGCTCATAAACTGTCTAAATACTTAGAGTTCTAGCTTTATGTTTAAGTTTGGCATTTTCATGTCAATTTGTTTGGTTCTGCTTTTTGACCGGGCATTTTGCTTCCACAGGGTTTTAGTTACACTTTAACATGACATTACGATGAAACTGGAATAATATAAATGGCCGTGCTGCACACACCTCAAACTCCTCCCAGAATCCTTGTTTTGGCTTCTCTGAGTTGTCTGCTACTTTGTTGAGTTCTCGTACCCGGTTCTCGATGTTGGCAGCGTTTATCCTCGTGGCGTTAAAAGGCTGCCATAGTCCCACAAAAACACAAACATTTTAAACTGGCTACTACAAACCAGATGGTGAGCTATAAAACAATTACCAGAGAATATTCTTAGTTGCATATTTCCCTAACTGTGTCTTTGTCACCTGTTTGAGATGCACTACAATGCCGCTTTTTTCCACCATAGGGTTCTTCTTGTAGTGATCCACCAGATCGGCCAACGTGTCAAACCGTTCACCACCTCCCACATCATACTTGCCTTCCTGCAGAACGAAAACATTTACAATTAAAAAGGAACTATAACTGCAAGCAGTTATCAACGAGTTCCAAGCCTCAACAATGATCAAACCAACCAATCAAAATCCTTCTTAAAGGCATGATATGCGTCCAAAACGAGCAATCTCACCTGGAAGCGAATCATAACATGTGTGACTTTGGTTTTGCGGTCAACGTTGTCATGCTTCTCCTCGTTGGTGAGAACCGACAGGACAAAGTCTCCGGGTTTACTCTGACTCTCCCGGACCAGAAAGCTGCCGGCTTTGCCTTTTTCTGTGAGGAGTTTCTCTGCATCTCTCCCAGAGAGGTGTCCATGGTACCACCTGGAGATCGATAAACAAGCGTCTTTCTGAACCACTTGTTTACAAGTAGTTGTACGAACAGAGAATCAATCTTTAATGGCATAAAACACCCGTGATAAGAGGCTGCCATGCACTGGCGTCACCGTGACCTCTGACCCCACCAGCAGGCAAGGCGGGTGAAGTGTCTTGCCCAAGGACACAAGGACACAATGACAGAGGCATGTCTGGACGCCCCTGGTTTATGACTTGCAGCCACACACTTATTAAATATGGACACCAGAGTTTCACCCTTTTAAAGCAGACATATTGTTATACTAACTTCTCTCTGTTTGCAGACTCAAGCTAAAGTTCAAAATAAAAGATTAATCACTACGACAGCAGACAGAAATACCAAGGGAGTATTTCTCCTTCAGATGCCTTTATTCACCTTCTACTCCTCTACCTAGGACTGTGCTCAGATACACTCTTTGTGTCTGAGCATCTCAGGGTGGATGTGAGTGAAAGGTAGATAAATCAACAAGACGGATAAGTGAGATTAACTTTTCCATCAGAGGGGGCGGACTGAAGTAAGTTTCCTGTAATTCACGGCTTTAACATAATTTAAATATATATATGTGTGCTGCATGTAGACTCCCACTCCAGAGTGATAGCATCTCTTATATGGCTGCAGGCTCACTTCACCTGATTTTCAGATGAAATACTCGCATGTCGGCATTTTGTTTCCTGTGTGATGATGAGCCAGAACGTAAAGGAAGTGCCAGCAAGAAAAGCACCCAGAATGGAAAAACCACATGAACAGTAAATCAGAAGCAGCTCTTACACCTGGACAGATTAAGACACACACTCAGTGCAGAGCAGATGTGCAGAAATAAAAAACATTTGCATCCAGTTTTTTAGGAGAACCATGGTTTGCAGAGTAAGGCCAGATTCTGCATTCAGAACATAAATATTTTCTGAAGTACGTAATTGTGTGTATATTTGCAAAAGCATAGACGTCAACCAGTGAGTTAACCCAAACATGCCTTTGGGAATACATAGTAATTTATCCTTGTGGATGCTGTGTGCATATAAATTTCATGAGTGGAAGTATTTATTCAGAGCATCTTCTCCTCAATCTGTGTAAGCATGTAGGTGCGCTGGTACCTAATTAGCGAGTTAATGTGGATTGCTCACCTACTGTCAGTCCATTGAACACTTTGCTAAGTGATGCGGCAGTGGGCCAGTAATTCAATATTATTGCTTGTTCTGATGGCTCTGAGTGGATCAGCAGTGAGGCGGTAACATTAAGCTGGAGATGTTTCCAGGGCCGCTGCTTTGCCTCATTCTCACTTCAACTCTAAGCAGACTATGGAGCCAGTTTACTCATCTATCCACATTAGGACAACCTATGTTCTGAATGGGCGATGTATAAATAAACTGACTTGAAGTGGCATCATGTTTATGTGATGAGAATGTTGTTATGCATCATTTGTCCTGTTTGAATGTCATAAATTCAGTCTAATGTGTGCCTGGCAGGTGAAGTGAGAGTGAACGTTTAAAGTGGGCTTTTAAAAACCATCATCTTTTTCTACGCTTTGCTTCATTTAGAGCAGATATCTCCAAGCTTTATGCAACATGGGTCAAAAATGACTTATGGACCAAAGGAATTTAATTTTTTTAATAAAAACTCGTACTTTGATATTTTTTCAACTTAAAAGTTTAATTAAACAAATAAATTAGATTTGTTTTGTTGAAAAGAGATAGGTTATCTATCTTCTGTCCATCTACTTAAAGGGACAGTATTATGCGTTTTCCAGGCACATAGTGCCGTTTTATAGCACAATCAATTAACTATGTTAACTACAGTTATAATAAAAATGATAAACATATTAAATATGACTTAAAGGAAATTTCCATCGTAATTTAACATCTTGAAATTAGACTTCTGTCTCTTTAAGAAGCTCCACCTCCAGGAAGTCATCCCATGGCTCTTCTACTAGACCCTTTAACACCGTTTTTACCAGCAGCTCTGAGCAGTAGCTCCTATAATGAGCTCAGCAGTTCCACTAGCTGTTTGCTAATTGCTGCTGGCTAGTCTGAAGGATCTGAGTGGGAGGAGCTGCTCTGATAGGCTGAAGCCGAGAAGCTGCAGCTCAAAGGAGGAGCTTCGGTTCAACCCGGCATTTTCCACAGCTGAATGGAGATTAAAGGATTTCTCAAACATGCATGAAAGAATCAAAGCAACATGTTTGTTTTTTGATGAGAGAATAACATTAGAACATTTCATAAACAGTCCATTTTTGAGCTTCACTGTCACTTCAAGGGTTTACATGTTTGGCTTATTAAAATAGATATCCGTCAGGCTCCTGTCTACACAGGCAGGTCTCATGTTTTTTAGCCGTTTTTAGTTTTTTGGATGGTCTGCACTGTAACAAATTTTGTTGTACTTTCTGTACAGCAGAAAGGGTTTTTGAATTAAAAATGTTGTTCATTTTGTCACTAAAAGCTATGGTAATATTGCTGAAGTGGGTTTGTTGAGGCCAATGCTAAAAATAAAAATATTTTACAGAAGAAAACCATAAGAGTAATAAGCTTATTGAAATCTTCAGTCTCTTCTCTTTTCATTGTGGTTTTCAGGAGTTTGTTTTTGTCCCATATTTGTCTGACATTAAGCCTTAAGGGGAGCAGCAGCAGTTTTTTTTTTATTATTTAAACCTCTGGTTCACAGACTGGGAACTGGAATTGGGATGAGCTCCCTGGATACTGAGAGGACCTTTGTCCTCTAAATATCAAGACTTTATGGTTTCTTTGTTCCAGTTTATTTTACCAGCAGGATATGTGATGAGCCTGTGCTCCTGCAGCCTTCTCTGCAGCTGGAAGCTCACCTTCTCATGGTCACAGTTTCCTCTGAAAATGTTTGTCTGCAGGCACGTGCAGAGGGGGGGCCCCAAAGTGCCCTTTTGGTCAATTTTTTTTAAATTTTTTTTTTTATTTATTTATTTTTGGTATTATTATTTTCAAAGCCCTCTTCTGACACATAATAACATGTACTAAAATTATTTTATTTTATTTTTTATTTTTTTGTACAACATAATAAGCCTTCCTTGTTACCTTTGACCTTTTGCCCGTGACGCATGACACAGTTGCTTCTCGCACAGTGAGATAAGGCGGCTAACTGGAGCTTAACGTAGCGAACGTTCCAGATTACAGAACAGTTTTTGGTGAATTATATAAAAAAACGTTTTTGGTGAATAAAGTGGAGTAGACTTGCTACTTGTCAGATGACGGAGAACGTTGAAAGTATCGTTTCTGCTTCAGCACGGAGTCGCGGTTTAAGCAGAGAGGTAATGAAATACAACAGACACTGACAGGCCTCTGTGTCTGGCTTACTTTGAAGAACTACTGAGCGGGAGGAGACAACCAGGTGAGGAAAAACTGTTCTTATCTATCGATTCAGTATTTTTATCATACAGACATTAGGCTGCTGTTGTTGTGCTATTAGCTAGCTGCTAGCTAAAGACTTTGCTAGAAGCTAGATAACTAAAAAGCATCTTCCCTGTGTACGAGGCACATCGCCCGTCCAAAACTTATCATCTCCATAATGGATATGTCAGATCTTCTAATTTCCTTTGCTGCATAATGTACATTGCATTTATTCTGGCGTTAGGTAAATGTATCTTGAAGGAGAATAGCACTTACATAAAAGTCCAACAAGGATATTCATTTAGAATTAAAAATAACTCACCCTGAATTACCATGATAGATATAATGTATGTCATTAATGAAGGGGAAAAAACTCAACCCAGACTTTAAGTTTAGGGTCTGGTTCGCAGAGTATAAAGTTAAATTTTTTCCCCAATTATTCAATGGGAAAAAATAAACTAACCTCAGTTAAGTAAAATAAAATTGTAATCAAAACTTTTGGAATTGTAATGATTTCTTTTTTAAAAACAAATTGTTTTGTTTAAAAAACTTTTTTAAAATTAAATAACTAATTTTTGTCTTGTGAACTTAAAAAGACTTTTATTTGCACACATCAGAAATCTTTTGTTGTGATTTTAGGTCCTGCCCATGACGTCATGTGAGAATCACAAGCAAAACTTTGAGCCAAACAAAAACTTAGAATATCAAGAAAAAATTTCTGACATGCACAAATAAGTTTGTTTTGCAAAAAAAAAATTCACTTCATGAGACAAATGTGTGATTTAAATGTTTAAAAAAGTTTTAAGCAAAACTCAGTAGGCTTTCCCCACAGTGACATGCATTAACAATTCAATTTTTGCTTTTGTTTTTTTCTTTTTTTCTGCAGTTCCACCTTAAAGTTTGATGCAGCTCTGCTTTCCTAAATGGACCATCTTCATCTCCACTGCAGCAAACAGGCAGCTCTTTTTTATAGATTACAGTCCACTAAAAGGTTGCATTGTGCCCTTGTTTTTTAATAGTGTCATTCTGTAAAGACAAAAATATGTAAATCAGAGCTAAACCACCAGCTCTGATTTACATATCTTGCTAATTTGTGGGTTTGAATATTGCAATACTTTCCTATAACAAAATAGAACTGCAGAAATTACTAATAAAATATCTTACATATGCATAGTTGTATGCTCTGCATAAAAATTTACCTTAGCTTTGATTGTATATTTCACAATTTTGTAATTTATCATTGTTTATTAAAATCTGAAAGCTGTGTGGCTTTGTTAATATTCTGTCCTAGAATGCGGTAAGATGTGCCCTTTTTTTTTGGAGCACCTGCCCCTTTAGTGGTCTCTGCACGGCCCTGTTTGTCTGGATGATCTGTGTAAGCCACTGATTTCACTCTTTGTGAATATTCTTCAGAACAGAACAAGAACATTAAGTTTTATACTGCTTTGATGTGAGTTTTGTTCATAACCATTTCAAACTGATTTGGTTTTAAGGTTCTCCAGTGATAAAAGTTGCTTCATGTTTAGACGATGAGTCTAGTTGTCTTGTGGGCACTCTCGGTTTTTGTAACAGGTGAAATCAGGTGGATTTGTCCTGCTGCTGTTCTTGTGCTGTCTGGATAGTGATGTTTACCTCTCAGAGGTGGGATCCTTGCAGTTGAGTGGATACTTCAGCTCGATGACATGGCCGTTCCTCTCGCGCAGCAGATCCTGCTGTTCAGTGTAATACTGCACCAGCTCGGCTAGCGTGGCAAACTTCTCGCCGCCGTACAGGTCATAGTAGTCCCCAGAGTTCTGGATCTTAATGTGGGTCACCTCATTGTTACGCCTGAGTAAAAAAATTCAACTTATTATTTTTACAGAAAAGCAAGGAATTTGATCAAAATAGGCTTTTTTTCTTCCAGTTAACATTTTCCCTCTTCCACAGCTACCCTGCAGAAATGTAAAAATAAAGACCTCAACAGACACAAACAGCCACCCACGCACATGCCCATGCAGTATAGAGCTCACACAAAGACATCCAGACTTCGCCCACACAAGCCCAGCATAAACACATAAACATGTCCAACTTATCAAGCCATCTGCTCCCTTCCTGCCTTACTTCCAGCAATCCTCTTTCAAGAACATGCAGATCACTTCAAACTGTTATATAATCCACTATTCTTTGTATTTAAGGATCTGCTTTGATTTTGACATTCAAGAAAATTAACAAAGATGAGAAATTAGCTGCAATTTAATATGAAATGGAAAGAAATGATAAATATAAAGACAATATATGAAGTGTTTTGTGCATTTGTTTTCAGACTCTTTTACCCTAATGCCCAAAAATAAAACAACCAGTCATCCAATAAATAAAAGTCATCTTGTTTGTAATTTTATGAGAGTAATCCTATGAAGACCCGAGTTGCCCAGAGGTCAAAGATAAACTCTGGAGGAGCTGGAGATTTCTAGAGATCAGGAGGAAAAATCTACTTCCAAGACGACTAATTGTCCTTTAATTTTCCTCCCATGTGGTCTGAAGAGTGCCTTTGTTAAAAGAAAGCCATAAGAAGTGGTGCCTGTAGTTTGCCACCAAAAAAATCTAAAATTTTGAGATGAATCAAAAGTTTTCTAGAAAAAAGTGGAAATTTCTCAGTTTGAAAGGTTGAACATTTGCCAAAATTTCTGATTCTGAAACTCAAAAATGTTTAAGTTTTTTTCTAGACATTTTTTTATTATTTTTAATTTAAAGATTTCTAAGTTCTTTGGCAGAATTTGTTCTCTTCCTTTTTTATTTTCTATGTACAATGACCCTAATACCCTGCCGTAGGGTTATAACTCAGACCTGGGAATGACTTCAAATCCAACTAAACCATATTCCAAGTCCAAATAATAAGAAGTCCAAATTATTTTTTTGCAGCACAGATTACAAGGTTTAGAATAATATTACTATAATAATATTCATCTAATCTGAACTCTGGCTACTCAAAGTGACATACAGCAAAGTGAGGATGCACTGATATGTTTTACTAAGCAGACCAGTGCAGCTATGTTAAACAACATAGCTGCACTATGTTGCAGCTATGTTGCAACATAGTGCAACATAGCAAAATTTCTGCAACATAGCAGAAATTTTGCAGCAAAGAAAGTTCTACAAAGTATTCAGTCAGTGGATTTGATACAAATGCAAACCAGTTTTCTGGATTCTATTTGCAAGAAATTTGAAAGCCTCCCTGAATTTCAAATGTTTCTTTTAATTAGAACATTTACGGACTACTTTGTCTTGGTCTGTCACAAAAAATTACAATAAAGAACACTGAAATGTGTTTGTGTTACAAAAATGTGAAAAAGCTCTAAATAAATACATTTGAATATTTTTGCAGGGAAATTTATCTACAGTTATCCGTTTTTATCTGCAGTTAGTTTTTATCTGCAGTTATCTGTATAAGTACGTTTTTTCCCCTAATTTTTTAGCAACTTTTGCTTCCATGTTTCACTGGGAAATAAACAACAGATATTTGGGATGACAACATGGAAAACACAACCATAAATCAGACTCAGAGTGGAGCCGGGCAGTCAGTGTTATCTGATCCAACTCTTCATCGGCTAATGGTGATATCAAATGGCACAAATCCTATTTTTCTCCATCGGTTCTCCTGCAGTCCTCATAAGTTTTGCCGTTTTCCCTCACAATCACTGCTCTCATCCATTCTCCTTTTTATTTGTCCCATAATCCATCTCTCCCTTACTCCCCATCCATCTCTGCTTGTGTTTCCTGGTAATTGCTTTATGGCTCTATTAGTGGCTGCTGGCAGGTCGCCACTGGTTTGTGGCCCAGTTAAAGGCCCCTCCTCAGCTCTCAGGTCAGAGCCCCCTTTTTCCTATGGAGTTTAACTCCATTAACTCTGGAATGAGAAAAACACATCCTATTAGATTTCCCTTCACTCCGACATGATGATAACCTTCATGGATTTATTGCAGTTTGAAACTGGTGCAGCATCAGTTTGGTTTGGGTCTGGATGAATCTTCACTGCTCCAGAAGATCCAAAATATTGGAATATATTAACAGAGGAGATTGTGTTGTTAATCATTTATCATGATCAGTTTCTGTCACAAGGATTTTGATTTATCGTTGTCATTATAAATTCCATATAATAATGTTTTTTTTTAAATAAAAACTAAGCTGTCTGTATTTTGAAGGTTATTATTGTTACTGTTTTCTCTACTGTTTATTTAATGAGAGAATCAATAATCAGTTATTTCTTTGTGCCCGGTGTCCTGAAGGATCTCCTATGGAAATGTGTAAACCAGGTTTACACATTTCCATAGGAATCTTGGTCGACTCGTCTCTATAGATTCTAAATCTGTTATGTTTCTTTAACTTGGCAAAGCGTTGGCTCTCTTAACAGATCAAAAACCTTTGAACCAATCTGCTTCCAGAGTTAAACTGTAGTCAGTGCAAGTCTGGTGCCATTTCCTTTTGTTTTCACCATTCCAAACACTCTGGCACCAGAAAACTGGAACCATCTCAGTCCTGAATGAATCAGAGCAAATGACACCTTCAACAGAGGCTGAAGCAACCAATCTAAATGTTGCCATGCTTAAAACTCCTCATTTAGCTTTGTAATTAATCTGCCTAATCTGAGGTAAACCCTAAGCTTCAACATTAATAAAGGTCAGATTAGCAGGGGAATAACATGAGCTCACTGTCTCATTTTCAGCTGTTTGCTTAAATATCACCAGGCAGCCACTGAGTTATAGATGGGTTAATGAACTGCAGACGACTGCTGCTTGGATCTGAGATTTTAATATCAATTTCTTAAAAAAACATAGTGTCATCTCAATAGCACTACTGAGATGAGTGATGTGGTTAAAATGTCTCCCTGCTCTGTAATGCTCTGCAGAAATGTAGAACATGACACAGTCAGGATTAAATATCTGCAGAAAGATCTGAATGATGTTCAATGTTTCCTTAGACAATTTGTTTAAGTGAAGTAATGATGTGGTACAAAGCTACTGACTGGTTTGTGGACCAAGCCAGTCAGCAGTGGGCTGTAGTGGTTTATTTTCAGTGGTTTCCAGGTGCTTCTACTTAAACCCCAACGTTTGTTGCTGGCAGCAAAGAAGGAGCATTTCTTCCATCTTTATTGTTGTGGCTGAGGTCAGAAAGTTCTCATTCTATTTCCTGGTGAACAGCTCCTTCCACCAAACCTTTCAGAACCGTGACTCAAAGAAGAACAGCACAAGGTTATAATGTTTCAGCTCTGTGCTTCAATAGCTGTGTTTCAATTACTAATGTGTGCAAAACTTTGACTATACTCTGCTAGTCAAAAAAACTCAGGTGGGGTGTTTACATTATAAATATTAAATCTATTAAAATCACATGTCAATTAGTTTGGTCACGATTAAACAGTTAAATTCATAAATCAACCATAGTGGCGCTAGAAACTCCTCATTTCTCAGCCAATCAGAGGAGACGTTGATGTCTCATTCAGGCCTTAGAGCAACAAGCCCACCTACTAGGGAGCGGCTACGTATGTGGCGTTTTGGGGAAACTGTAGTCAGCGAGGAATTCAACACATTGGAAAGACAATCTGAACTTTTAATGCAGATCTGTTATGACGTCTTGATCATGATTATCTCAGTCGTCTTATCAGGATGTTACACAACCAACCTGAGAAATCCTTCATGTTTTCAGTGAAAAACCAAAGTATATTTCACTCAGCACAGCAGCATTCAGATCTACGTTTATATCAGCCATTTGTTTGGGACTTTGGTTGATATTTGGTCTCTTTCCAGTAAAATTAAACCTACATGACAAACACTCTTCATTTCTTTGAAAGAAAACTGAAATAATCAGCAGCATTTTTTTTTACTTTCTCCTTCATATCTAACTAACATACAAGTCAGTCTTTTGATAATATTTGATAATATTAGTTTATTTTTTGACACAAGTTACTGTAACACCAACATTTACCTCAAAGACCTCACATTTAACACCACAATGTTTTTACTAAACTTGACAGAAGCAAAATGAGATTTAAATGTAGTATTTAGATGGCATTTTGTTCTGTTTACAGAACCAAAGGCAGACACATGATCGATGCAGGAAGTTTTTTGGTTGGGCATAAACAGTCCTTGCATACGTCAATGTCCAACTGATGAGGAAATGAGATTAAAGACTTCCCAACCTGCTTTATGACTTCCTGTCACTGCCAACGTCTGAGTGCTTACATCCCTGTTAGTTAGTCCGAGTGGGCAATAAATAACAGCAGCTCTACGTCTGATAAAAAGGTTTCCATTTGCTTCTTCTAGGTTTCATGATAAAACGTTCATCCAATATCACCAATTATTTAAAGCTAACATCATACAAACATGTCAGTAATCAACCTTCCATAAGTCTTCATTATCATTGCATTTTTTGGTGCACAGTGATTCATTGCAGTAGCTGCATTAACCTTAAAACTGCATAATTTGATATTTCAAAAATAAACTTGCTAAAAGGAAACACGTTAATTTATAAAAACTTGTTTTTTGATGAGAAGTTTTGGTACAAGGATGAGGTGTTTTTTTTTTTTGCTGAATTAATATTAGAATATTTCACAAAACGGCAATGGAAACACTCATTTCACACAAGTCGTGATCAACTCCTGGGTGTTACTGCTGGAGGAAATAATGAAGAAGACGACAGGAAGTGGTATAAGGACGATGGTCCAGGATGTGTTTTAATGATCATTGCGTGAACAAACTTATTCATAAATGATATTAATTGCATTTATTTATTTATTTTTTATAAAAACACCGTAATTACAAAATTGTGTTTTTTGACTTTAGTGAAATATCAACAGTTTTTTGCACCTTTGTAACAGAAATGCAGCTAAGTTCGTAGCCAGGTCTCTATGAGATAAGCTGTAACTACATCCACTAAAGTTCACTCAAATTCTCACATAACCATACAAAGAAAATACAAGACTTAGTTCTTCCTTCTAACTTTAGTTTTCTTTTCACAGAAAAGTCTGTTAACGTTCCTTCTAACAAGCTGGTCACTAAACAGGCAGCACTAATAAAACAGTGCTGGATAGGAACACAGACAAGATTAACAAAATGACCTGATGTGTGATGATCTGCCAGGCGGACATGTTGGATTTCAAAATCAGTGACAACATCCATCAGTGATCAAAGTTTATCTCTGCTGAGATGACTACTAGAGAGGAGCAATAACCCCACAACAAAATCAATAAAGTCAAGTTGGTAAATAATTCAATTTGCTCAGACGACTTGTGCCAATTCTGTACCCTGAAGTAATACTTTATTACTGGTGATTTATTTTTTTTCAATTATTGTCCAAAAGCAGCTTCTATGAACAAACAGAAAATTCTTCTCATTGTTTTCCAACACTAAATGCTTTATTTTTTGGTCTTTAACATACTGGGAGATTTTTAATAAAAATCCAGTTGACTAACAATGAATCATCACTGAATCTTTTAGAAGGATATTGATCCAAAAATACTACTAAAATTAATAAAAAATAGTTCAGACACAAAATCAATCTTCTTCTTGGACTGGGAAGCAACATTAAGTAAATATCATTTTGACTTCTTCAGGAATTAGTGTTAACCCATAGGGTCTCACTAATTCAGATTTTATTTTGACAGATTTTAATAAAATCTATATGTGACAGATTTTATTAAAATCTGTCACATATAGGCAGAAAAATAAAACCATTCATGTGGACCACAGGGTACAGAAAATTCTAATAAAAAAGAAACAGCCAGTAAATCCAAACCCTAACTTCACTTCCATTTGAAACACTGTGAACTTAATTAACCAATTATCCCAGTTAAGGCAGGTTTGATGAAGTTGGGACTCTTCACTGATTGGCCAGGATGTTCAAGTAGCAGCTTGTAATGAACTATAAGGAACAGGGAAAATGATTTAGCTTACAGATAATTAACAAAATACTGAACAGCACAAAGCATAACAAAAATTAGCCTAAAAAACTGAGAGATAACTTTAAAGTCAACCAACAAATATGAAAATATAAACATAAAAATAGATTTCCATCTAGTATTTATGCAGGTTTGTTTCAGCTAATCCTAAATAAACCC
This sequence comes from Poecilia mexicana, assembly GCF_051168715.1. Taxonomy (NCBI): domain Eukaryota; kingdom Metazoa; phylum Chordata; class Actinopteri; order Cyprinodontiformes; family Poeciliidae; genus Poecilia; species Poecilia mexicana. Next base: position 1,766,167 of record NW_028263376.1, on the reverse strand, counting down.
AGCAGATCTTAAAGTTTCCACTGTGATTGGGCTGCACCTGAAGTTGATGCCATAATCCATGGAAACTACATAAAATCCTCAGCAGATCCATCCACACAACAGCACATTCAGGAGAGATTTTACACGTCCTTAGATAGAGGTTTTTCTAATATTTAGTTTTAGAAGGTGAAATAAATAAATGACAACAGTCAAAAATCAACTAAAACTAGGGATGCTCCAATCAGGTTTTTTGCTGCCAATTCCGATACCGATCCTCCTGATCTCTGCCGATTGTCTGGAATGACTGTTAATTTTTCGCTTTAGGCATAAACTATACTATGTTATTGTGACCCCCACAAAGTGTGGTCACATTTGTTTGGTTTAATTGTGATCTTAATTTAGGATTTGACCCCGTTTTAAAATGTGTAAATCAATGTCACGCAGTAGCATAAATGCGCCGCTACATGGCAGAAGTGGGACATTACGGGACTGACGGTGCAACATTTCTGTATCGAAAAAAAAGCTCTCTTCCATTCGGATGAGAGCTACCAGCGCAGCAACACCATCTCCTGTGACTCACTTCTTTCTCCTGTTAAAAAAGGTTATTTGGATCTGCCCGCCTGTCCCTCCACCTGGGACCTGCAACATTAGCTGGCAAAATGGAAAAATTATCTGGCAGTAAATTAGCCTAATTTAGACATAATGGACATATCTAAAATCTTTTTTTTTATTATTTACATGCTGCAGCTTTAAGCAGACGTTTGGTGTGAGAGTTCAGTCCTGGTGGAGGTTGAGTGGCTTTCTGTCTGTGACATATTACTACCAGTAGCGTGTAGCGGCGGTCCAAGAGCAAGAGCAGAACCAGAGTCTCACACCGCTAGCTCGAAGACTTGAATTATTTTTTTGGTTATTTGTTAGCTTTCTGATCGTGATGCTAATCCGGGTGAGTGTTGGTAGTTGTGCACTGCTTTACCTGCTATCTGGCCGCTCTGGAAGTCCTGTTTTTCCTGCATTGAGCCTCGATATAGCCAAACTCCGTCAAGTGCTGGTTTTTTAAATTTCATATTAGATTTGTTGTGTTGATGCATTTTGACATGCTTCACCCCCGAGGTAGTTTTCCGCCACAACACGCAAACTTATCCATTCACTCAGAGCCTTATAGTTCCACATGTTGTGACTTTTTTACACTTATATGTTGTTCAGTTGTTCAGTATAGACAGTGACTGATTTACTTATCATATAAATTGACATAATTTACATGATGATTATTATTAATTGTATTGAACATGATTGTATATAATTACAAAGGTGAAGTGAAATATATTTAAGTGGGAGACATGATTTATTTGAATAGAGGAAGTCTTTTATTTTGAAGAATGCTTAACAGGATCTGGTTCTGTTTTGTCACTGTCTTGCTTTGTTGATTTTTGGTTGCTAGGTTACGAACGTTATCAGCTGTTGCTGTTTTTTCTCTTCAATACAAACTGAACAGAAAAGTTCAGTAAAAGACATACGAGCCTCCGTCTTGTTTGAAGAAGCTTTCACTCCGTAACACCATGCAACAGGATTTGTTGCTGCGCTCTTGCTCAGTGTGAAGAAAGAGGAGATAAGCTGCACAGGCAGGCTGTGAAGTGAGATAAATGTGATCAGTTTTGGTGATTGGCAACAAGCCACAGTGATCACCGATAATACACTTTTTCACGGAAATTGGCAGATTTTGATCAGTGGCCAATCCATCGGCACACCTCTAACTGAATTAAATTTGTTTTTAGTCAGTGTAGGCCAGGGGTGTCAAACTCCAGTCCTCAAGGGCCGGTGTCCTGCAACTTTTAGATGGGCCTCTGCTGCACCACACCTGAATAGAATAATCAGGTCATTAAGGCTCTGGAGAACCGATCTACACAAGGAGGAGGTAATTAAACCATTTCATTCCAGCGTTTTGAACCTCTGGCACATCTAAAAACTGGAGGACAGCGGCCCTTGAGGACTGGAGTTTGACACCTGTGGTGTAGGCGCTCCACCAAACCTGCCATTTGGTTTGTGGGTCAGATTGGCTTAAGCTGATACTTTTGCATTGCTTTGCCCACATCAGTGACCCTGAGGTTCACTTTCACACATATTTTGATATTTTCTCAGGTTTTGAACTTATGATGAAATAAAAATGTGAATTTCACACAGTGGAAATTGGACCACAGAGTTGCAGCAAAGCTTTTCTGCTTTATATGGGAGTCCTTTTGAAATAAAATATTCATTTAAATGTTTTTACAGAAAACATTTCAGAAGGATTTTGAAAAATGTACATACGTTTATGCCTTCACAAAGCTTAAGCTGATACTTTTGCATTGCTTTGCCCACAGGCTACTCACATTAACATATTCTGGAGATAAAGCTGGATTTTTTGAAATACCTGCTCTGCAGCTTATTATCTATATGTTATAAATGTTGCATAAATTCTGTGAAATTGTGGTAATTTTAGTCAGTGTTGTATTTTGAGAGTATTCTCATTTCATTATTTAAGATTATCATCTAAAGCTACTTTTATTTATTTTTATTCCAACCCCTCTTCTATATTCTAAGAAACAATAAAAATATCTTAAAGGTTGTCTGGAATAATCTACAGAAATAATGATAACTCTGGTGGTAGAGAGATTCTTTCTAACATCAACTGTGAATTATCAGCAGAGCTTTATGTTCACATAGCTGAATTTAAACAATAACCACAGCTCAAAATATTTATGAAAGAAAAGATATAGAAATCACATATAATAATAATAATAATAATAATAATAATAATAATACTCTTTACCTCTCCAACGTAGAGCTAAAAATAAACTGAGCTCAGTGGAAAACGTCAGAGTTAACCCAGGGTAGTGTTATATAACAAATCAATTTGCTCTGTGGTAATTTGATGTAAAAAAAAAAATCTCTATCAAGATCTCCTTTAGCCTCTTCCTTGGGGTCTATTAAAGTAAAGAGCATGAAATATGACGGCAGAAACTCGGCCAACAGAACTCCACATTTCAATTATGCCCAAACTTTTTCTGCATTAAACGTGTTTTAAATTTCCATCTTTGAATTTTATTGGAGAGCGATTTTTTTTTTTCAAGGTTTTTCCTGGTTTGATTTTCAGCTCAGTCTGACCCTCCTCAGTCTGGGGGAGATTAGAGAAGATGCAGAGAGAGAGAGACGATAAGAGGAAAAATTAAAACTCCCTCTCTGAACCTTTACTCTCACACATTTCTGGAGGAATTTTTCTGCCATAATCCAAGAGCACACATGTTCAGTTTGAAAGCAGGATTTAACATCTTTTGTTCTCAAAACTTCTAATACTTTTGCTTACATTGATATTTTGAAAGCAGGACTTTGTGTCTTTCTTCTCAAAACTTGCAACGCTTGTACTCAATCACACTGCAGCCTGAAGTGACCCAATTCTGATTTTTTGACGTAATGCGACCTGTATCCAATCTTTTTATGACAGTCTGAACAGCACAGGTCGGATTCTTTTTGAATGCGACCCATATCCGATATGAATCCGATTCAAATGCAACCTAATGTCCAGGCCGCATTCATCCGAACTGAATGTCACTGATACTCAACAAATTCTGCATCCTGATACGCGCAAGCGGGAAGAAAAACAACTATGATGGACTATAATGAGGATTAAGTTGTTAATATGCTGCTCCAGTTGGACAACAACTTCAAATAAGCTCCACTGTTAGCCTCCATGTTTACTTCCGCAAACCCTGAGCACTTCTTCTTTTTGTGACGGATGGCAGAACACTGAGAACGCTGAGGCCATTGCGTCATTTACTGCACATGCGGGACACTTTCAGGTCATTTGCCCGTTCAGACTGCAGAACGCATACAGGTTGCATTTGTGTGGCAGTGTGAACAGCCTTGCAAAAAAATCTGATTTGACAAAAAAATCGGAATTGGGTCACTTCAGGCTGCAGTGTCAACGGACCCTAAGTCTCTGCTCGCTTGAAACATGAAACTGGCTGTTTGGCACAATCGTCTAGCAAACTCTCAGCCAATAGAATGAAAGTATTGTGCCGAGTACACTTGTTTCCTTCTAGCACGTGTGCCTGTGTGGCTACTATCGATTGTAGTAGAAGAATATGTATTAAACTACACATATTTATATGCATATATACATAATGTCTATATAGGTTTTATTCATGTTTTCCAGCCGAGGAGTTGTAGCTTAAGAGAGATTCAGCAACTGAGATTCAACCGTGCAGTGCAGTGAATCCGTCTCTCCTTAAAGACATTTCTCACTTCCTCACATTGCTGTCTTAATGAAACTTTCAAGACAAAACCAGGAGCTATCTTACTTTTGGCAGAGTGAAATAATTTAATAATTAATAATAATAATAATAATAATAATAAATAATTTCCCCCAGAAAACTTGTTAAGCCCGGTGGTCAGGGTGCCGAGGTGGTCCACTGGTGGTCCACCATGTTTTTGTATTGAAAGATGTTAAGGTGACATGAAATTTTAAAATATCACTCGGTAATTATACGTTACAGGAAAACATCACCAGTGAAACACTACTTAAACCCACAACTAGTCTTAAAAACAACTAATCACAATATAAAATTAAAATGAATATCAATTATTTGCACTTTTGTTTAATCCAAATTAAGCTCCATCAGGTCCCACAGGGCTTCAGGGGCCCCATAAATGCTAATATTTTAACACAGACCACAGATACATGAATGTAACACTTGTTTATTGAGATGATCAATGCTGCTAAATTTGATTCAATTTCAGCATATATAGATTAAAAGATTTTAAATTGTTTAACATTTAAATGTAAGAGTTTAAGAAGCTGGCAAGTTTACTTTGTAAAAGTTCAAGAACAATATTCATAGTTAGATTGTTTAGTTACCATAGCGACAATCTGATGCTGTGAGTTTAATCTTTAAGTTTGAGCTCTGTTTGTTCACAAATACAATTTAGTAAACTGCAATTATAACTGATTGCTTTTTAGGTTGGCCAATTAAACTAGTCCCCCTCTCTCAGATTAAATCCAACACATCTGTTAGAGGTGCTGATGTTTTCAGCAACAAAAGGGGCCCCTAAATCAAATTCTGCTCCAGGCCTCATACAGCCTTGGACCGGCCCTGCATGATGAGGTAATCTGCTGCACTATGCAGAGATGCAACAAACGGGAGATTTAATTCAATGCTGCTAATGTGGCTTTAGTAGCTCTTTCATTTCATGTCTGTTGAGTTTTTAATAAGAGTCACAGAAACTATTCTGGTTGGTCCAGTTTATGGGACGAGTTTCTCAGATCTCAGCGCGGCCGTCTAAGTGGACAAAGCATTTGATACGGTTTGATGCATTGAGTTACCGGAAAAATAATACTAAAAATAATAATATAATAATATAAAATCAGCCTGATGCATTACAGACAGGAGAGCGCGAAAGCTCCTCACCAGGCTGAACCTGCATGATCAGGTTAGCACTAGTTCATTAATACACCGGCCAACCGGGAACACATGGATGAACTTTATCAGCGCAGGCAGAGCCAGGCACTGGGCGTGTTGAGATGGAAAAGCCGCACAAAATTCTTTGTTCACCAATATAAATCATTCTCACTGCTCGCTCAACGTACCTCTGAAATGCAGCCTGGACATTAGGTTGCATTTGAATCGGATCATTTGAATCTTTTAATACAAAAACGCGGTGGACCACCTCGGCATCCCGACCACCGGGCTTAGCAAGTTTTCTGGGGGAAACCCTGCAGAGCATCTCTAAAGTCTGATGTTTTGTTCCCCTTATTCATGCAGTGCTCCATAAAAAGTAATCACACTAATGAGTTTATTTCTTGTCCAATACATTAACAGTTGGAGAGATGTAAAGTCATATTTTGATTTAAAATGTGAGGACCACCCTGCTAGCACACCAGGATGTACCTGCGTCTGAACGATTATCTAGGTCAGTGATTGAACCTGCAACTGGTTAGTGTTACTAACCAGTTGAGAAATACTGAAACTGAGCAACAGGACATGCTGTGGCTCACAAACTGAGCTCTCCATCTCCAAACAGAGGATTGTGTGTTTTCATTCTGTTATATAACTCTGTTTAAAACAATTTCTGCTTTATCCTCTTTTCTTTGTTTCTGCAGTGAGGGGGGAGAGACTGAACATTGGTCATTTGACCTCAGAGAGTGCATTGTGGTTTAAATCTGTCATAAACTCGCACCACTAACCATCCGGCGGTTATTTAGGACACCAAGCATCACAAAGCTGCAAACCGCATGTCTAAAGTGAGAGCCTGGCCAGATCTTCCACTCTGAACATCTAAAATCTCCCTCCCTTTCTGACTAAACTTGGAGGTCTTTTTCTCACTCTCTTCAGGTTCTTCCTTCCTTCACACCCACAGGCTATGTGACCCGGTCAGCTCCGTCACAGAGACACAGAGAAACGTCTGGGCTTCCTTCCATCCTTCAGATGGCGTGGCCGAGCGCCAAGCCATCCAAGGCTCAAACGCTTCTGCTGTCCAGGAAGAGTGACTCTTCAGACTTTCTCCTCTGTATCAGTTGATTTCCTGCTCTCTGTTATCGCCACAGCATGAGGAGCTGAGTCGCCTTACACACACGCACACAACTAACCACCAGGGCTCTTAATTAAAGTCATAGAGAACTGCTGTGTGTGGAAATACGGCCTGAGTGATAAAGACATTCATTTTAACACCAAAACTTGAGTCACTGCACCCTGCTAACCAAAATAAAAGATTTCACTTTTCTTTGAGAAAGTTACCACATCACACATTCCAACTGAGTTATCCAATATGTTCCTAGAAATACACACACGCGTGTGGGCACACACACTCACACACAGAACTTCAGATTAAGTGTCATCTATTCACCAGGCCTCTACTGATGACCCACGGGGAGGAATTTATAGGAATTGTGTCTGATGGACCAACTGGGAATTGTTTTCTGGGAATTGAGCAGCTTACATGTGAGCTCTGTGTCTTCAGGATCATCTGGACTTTTAGTCACTTACACCCAGATGAAGGTTGGAGGGTTGGTTTTCCTACAATTATGAACTTTACATAATCTGCATTTATGTAAAGTTCAGATTACATAATTTACATATTAAGCAATACACAGTAAGCCCAACAGAATAAATCTTCATAGAGGCAAATAAGGTGGTGAAGAAAGACATCTGGAATGACTTCACATGATGATAGTTGAAGGCCAGGGAAGCTGATTGCTGATACTGAAGCCCAGTTATTTTAACCGTTTAGTTGCTTCTTAATTGGCATGTTATTTTTTAAACTTGGAATAAAAAAATTGCCATTTTCTTTAGATAAAAAGCATCTGAAGGCAGAGAAACAGTAGCCTTCACACATTGGCAATCTCCATTACCAATGTGTGTGAGATTTTGTCGATATTTGGCTAGTGTTGAAAAAAACACAATGGCGGTGTTTTCGTTAAATTTAATTAAAATAACTTGTGAATAAGTTTGTTCACAGAATATATCATTAAAAAACATGGCTGTGACAAATGTAAACAGTTACATGAAGTTATATTCATAAATCAGCCATGGTGGCGCTAGCGCTCATAATCCAATCAGAGGAGACAACAGGAGTGGCTACTTATGCAGCCTTTTGGGGAAACTGTAGTCTATGATTTTACAGCAGAGTAATTGTTTCAACACGTTGGATCAACAAACGGAACATTTTATGAACTGTGATGCATTTAAATTGGTGCATTTCCATAAAGCAAATTATTTTTCTAATTCCAATTTGCACAGTTTTATGGTCAATGGAAACACAGATAATGTTGCAAAGCTAACCGTCCTCAGAATGCTGCCTATAGACGATATTTAAACTAAAGTATATATTAGCCGGATTTATTGACTGGTTCACATATTTACATGCCTTTAGTATTCCTAGATCAGGCCTAAATTCTTCTGTGAATGTGACTATTTCAGTTGTCAAATATCAAAATTTAAAAAACTAAATTTTTGCTTACTCACAGGTGAGAACTGTGAGGTCAAAGCTGAAGCTGCTGGTGAATGCACTACAAGGGCTGGTTGAAGTTACCTGACAGACAGGGTAAAATCCCCAGGATTGCTCTTGCTGGGCCGGGCCAGGAAACTGCCGTGAACTCCCCGGGTCAACAAGACCTGCTCTGCCTCGATTCCAGTGATGTTGGGGTGGAACCACCTGCAAACAGTAAAAACAGAAAGGTTACAGTAAAGGTCAACCGGAGAAACATCATGGAGCGAATTACACCTACTGAGGTTTAGCAAAGTTACAGATAAAATAAAAAAAATAAAAAAAACACTGATTTTTGCAAGATATAGTCGATTTATGAGCTGTCCCCCACAGGCTGCTAGTTAGCTCAGGGTTTACCCCAGTGTATTATAAACGTTGCCTCACGCGCTGCCGCTGTTTGATCTCTAGTTTACCTCAGCACGGTTCGCTTGCACCTCCTTTCACTCAAACTGGACACAGGCTGACATGTATGGATATTAACATCAACCCCCTGTGAGGAATTATGTTTCTTTGCAGAACTCTGCATTGAGTTAAGAGTTTAAACCCCACTGCATTAGCTCTGGTTGCGCAGCTCTATGTGAACCACAGGAATAACTTGTAGTCACGAACTCAGACGTGTGCGTTGAGCGAGCAGTGAGAATGATTTAACTTTGTGAACAAAGAATTATGTGGGGCGTTTACATCTCAACACACTACCCAGCGTATGGCTCTGTATCTGTCTATGCTGTAAAGTTTATGAATGTGGTCCTGGTTGGTCAGTGCATTAGTGGTTAACGAACCAGCGCTAACCAAGGGCGTAAATCCCATCTCATTATTGGGGGGTACCATAAACAGGGACATTTTTTAAGAGCATTTTTTTTTGGGTGGGTTGCGGGGGGGAGTAGAGGGGTTGGCAAAGTTACAGTAAAATGTGGTTTAATTTTTGTGTGTGTGTGTTCAAGCTGCACCATCAAAAATGACTAGTAAGTAGCAATGAATGACAAAAGTTTTTCTCAGTAAACAACCTGTTGAGACCCATAGAAGTCAAACTAAGATTCAAATGTTGCTTAGATATAGTTTGGTTCAGAGTCACAGATCTATTCTCTGCTACACCTTTACAAAAATTTAAGGCTCTGACTAAAATAAGTTTTAATAAGTAATAAAATTCCTCATAAATATTGATTTATTGCAGTGGTTCTCAATACATGTTACTTAAATTAGAATTTAAGTTGTTTTAAACTTTTTTTTGGTGGGGGGGCTGAGAACCTATACATATGTAGGAATTTAATATTTGGTAAGTATCATAACTTAAACTTAAAGGTTAGCACCAGAGTTTTCTAGAAAAATATTCAGATTTTATTTTGTGGTTTTAAAGGCTCTACGTTGAAGATAAGAAATAAAGAGATACTTTATTTTTGTTTTCCTGTCAGCTGCAATAGCCCCTCTGCTCTCGGCTCCCATACTGAGCTGTCGGCTAGTGGTAACGCTCAGCCGCTCCCTCCCGTTTCAAACTCTTCTTATTAAAGTGAGAGCTAGAGAGTTAAATATAATTGAAATATTGGCTACCTTTGACAGAAATAGGAGCTAAGTGTATGAAAGCAATGTAGCCAGTTTTGCTAGTTTTGATTTCCAAGGCATAAGGTGGCAGTTTATCATCATTCAGCCAAAGTAATGAAATAACGAATTGTGGAATGATTTTTATTGTCAATGTGTTTCTTCCTAATGAGCAGTGAAAGTAAATAAAACGTGTTACATGTCTTTTGCTTAAAGTGTTTACTTACATGAGGTTTTTTGTTTGTGCTGCATAGCCACAGCAACAGCTAGCTCTTCACTTCAGCGGCTATAACAGAGCCTGTGTTGCTCCTCCTCCTCCTCCTCCTACACTTTGGACTTAACCATTGTTCTAACAGTAGTGGGGGGGACCTAAAAATTTATAATTTTTTTCTTAGCTGAATTTACTTAGCAGATTTACTTTGTTCTTTGTTTCTATTGCCTTTTTTTATATTGCTATTGTTTAAATACAAGGGTTTCTTTCATGATTTCTTTGGGGGGGACAATTCTAGACTTTTCCAAGATTGAGGGGGGTCATGACCCCCCCTTCATCATGCAGGTTCAGGCCGGTGAGAAGCTTTCGTGCTCGCCTTGTAGTCACGCATCACCCTGGTTTTATATTATTTTATTATTTCTATTATTGTTTTTCCGGTTACACGAAGCATCAAACCATACCAAATGCTTTGTCCACTTAGTCAGCCAGAGTTAATAATGCATGTGGCCGCGAGGAGATCTGAGAAACTCATCCCTTAAAACTCCAGCAGTCAAAACAGTTTATGTGGCCCTTATTAAAAACTCAACAGACACAAAATGGAAGAGCTACTAAAGCCACATTAGCAGTATTACATTAAACCTCCCGTTTATTGCGCATCTCTGCGCGCAGTGCAGCGGATTTAACTCATCATGGCTGTAAGAGGCCTTGAGCGGCATTTGACTGAGGAATTTGACTGCTAAAAACATCAGCACCTCTAACAGCTTCTGTGTTACATTTAGTGAAACCTGGCCAAGTGGGAGTAGTTTAATTGGCCAACCTAAAAAGCAATCAGTTATAACTGCAGTTTACTAATTTGTATTTGGAAACAAACAGAGCTCAATGTCAAAGATTAAACTCATTGTCGTGATTTGAGTTCTGTGTGTTTATTTTGGGTTTTCTGTGTTTAATTAGGTCTGTGCTCTGTAGAAGTCTCTGTGTTGTCCTGTCTACCCGTTGATTAGTGTGACCTGTTCCTTGTTTCCCCGTGATTGTCTCCCTGTGTATTTAACCCCACCTGTTGTCTTTGTCTCTTGTCGGGTCCTAGTCGTTTGTAAGTCGTTGGTATGTCACGGTCGTGAGTTAGTTGGTCATCACAGTCGAACTGAAAGTCCTGTGTCGGCGTTGGCTCTCGTGAGTCAGGTTTTAGATACAGTTGCTACTGGTGCTGAGCCTTAGCTTCCTCTCTGCCGTGCCGCCTGTCATCTGGACTGTTTGAGCTGATTATCTTCATTAAATATCTACTTTTCAGCTACAACCTGGGTCCTGCCTGTGTTCTCACTCACCTCACCTCCACCACTCATGACACTCATAGATTCAGATTGTTGCTATGGTAATGAAACAATATAACCATGAATATTGTTCTTTGAACTTTTACAATGTAAACTTCCCAGCTCCTTAAATGCTTACATTTAAATGTTACAGACCTTTGACGTCATCTACACACCGGTCGGCAATCACGTCCTTACCTGCGGCTTAAGAGAAGCAGTTTGCCAACACTTCGACACCAGATTGTTGACTAGTGATGGTACTCTCTTGGCCTCGTCCACTCGTTGATTGCTGTGTCTTCCTTGCTTGGATCCCCGAGTAATCTGATTCTCTGATCTCTGTTCTTGTAGGACCTACCCGAGTATCTGGATCTGGACCTCCGTTCCCCGTTTGCCCCTCATGACGCTGGCGATAGTCACTCGCCAGATGCCCGAGTCTCCACTGCAATCTGACAGTTCAAACCTTCTCCAAACCTCACTCAAATTGGCAAACCGTCCGCTTAGTCGCTCTCCAAGCTCTGGCCGACCTGTCCGTCCCCCAACGCCACCACACCAGCTCAAATCAAGCTGCTGCTCCTTGCTTCTGTCAAGGACTCGACGTCTCCTGGCAAACGCCTCCGTAACCAAAGAAACGGAAGCCCAGAACCTCTGGCTCCCTCCAAAGGTTTCACATATACTACTACACCCGTAAGTTCCTCTTTTCCTCTCTGAAACAACACTAATTTCCTACAACCTCAATCTCATCATCTCCCTTTTTTTCTTGGTGCTGCTGCCCGCCGCTTGAACCAGTTTCCCTCCTGCTCATAATAAACCTGTTAAACTTTATTGGTTCTCCTGTCTGTGTTCTTGCATGTGGGTTACTCGAATTGCCACCGACATGACAACCAGACTTTCTCTTGCTAACAAAAAAGACTAGATCTTCTGTCTGCATGGGCCAGTGGGACAAATACACACAGCTGTCGTAATGAGAATAAAATGACAGCTGTGCCAAAAAGTGTCTAACCACTTGAGATTGTTTGGAAATGTACGCATCAATGTGTTTTAAGTAAGGCTCTCCCCATACAACGTTGACTCAGTCCTCATCAATTGAAACTAGAATTTACTACAAATAAATTCCAGTTTCAGTTGGAATTTATTTGCAGTATCCTCACCGGGTAAATGTGAAATATATTGTTTGAGATCAAAAGATAAACGCTGTGTGGGTTTACACAGAAGAAACTGTCACTGTTTTCCATCCAGCATGTAGATCTAGAGTGACAGGAAGGGTTCATCTATCAGGCTGAGCAGTTTGGATTCTGACAGAGGGAGACAGGAGAACCGCTAAGGGAAGAAACGCACTCAACACAACAACACTGAAACAACACAGTCCTAAAGATTCTTCCATTCTTACACCGATTTACAAGGCATGACTGGACAACTGGATGTACATACAGTCTGGGTCTAACCTGAGTAAAATAAAGCTAAAGCTGTACAAGCTCTCTACCAGCAGACCTCACCGGCCCAGGCAGTTAACGCAGACTGCATCCGACCCCTTATCCTCAGCATGGGGTGAAACCAAGCCCCTCCCTGCTGATCCTCAGGCAGCAGGAAATGTAAGAATAATAAAATACAATCACATAAACGTCGGCCTGGAATGAAATAAAAAGGCCAGAGTGAAGCCAAAGCAGCAGACTGAAGACTTTTATCATCCAGGTTTTGTTACAAAGATAGAAAATGGATTGAACTTGTTTTAATTTATCATCTGATTAATTTGTTTGCTTATTTAGACAGGCCTACATAAACATATGGAGAACAAATCTGCAACATTTTCACCTCAACTTCCACAGCACAATCCAGATGGAGCGACCAACTGTAATTTTTTAATTAAAAATCAAATTTGTTTCTAGCTGATGAGGTCGACATCACAGAGCAGCTCGAATTACTGATTACAAGAAAACAGAAAGACACAATGTGGTGAACATGAATGTTCGTTTAGTTTTTAAGCATTTCATCATCGTGAAGTTCACCAGAATAACTGCCCTGCATGTTTTATATCTGGAAGCATCACAGTGACATGTCAGGACTTCATGCTCTATGAAATGTTCTTCATTTCCTCCTGTTTAAACTCTTATCTAATCATTATTTAGATACATACAGGAAGCAGCCTCTGAGTGCCTCATGAAGAAATCTGACCTCATCTTTAGGAAATGAGCTAGACATTTATAATCCCAATTAAACATTGAAGTTATCTTACATGTAAGATGACATTAGATGACATTTATGTAATGTCATTAAATCTGAATAATTATAACCTAAACTTTTTGTTTCCTCTTCAGCTTCATGTTTCTGATTCAACTGAGAACATGTTATACTTCTAGGAATATTTTTTTCATATTTCCAAACAAATTGGCCAATGCCTGTAGGTCAGTCTACTGAAAAGCCGTCGATGGGTGATGGACGTCAGCTGGTGGACAGATTAGTTGCGTCTTGCTTTTAATCCTGATTCATACAGAAAAATACAAAACAGTGGGATAAAAACGGGCCTTGTGTCTGTAATCCATTTCTAATCCTTTATCACAGTGCTGTTGTCGCTCGTCGAATTAATAAACACAACAGAGACGGGATGAAATCAGACTCAAACACCAGGCCAGGAGCCTCCAACATCCATATTCCTTCAAATAAGTTATGCAAAAAATTCATATAAGCAACTCAAACACTGGAGAACACTTTGCAAATCCTTCACTGACTCTAAGAGCAACACAAAACACTAGGAGCAGGAACTATGTGTGCACAGACTCTTCGGCACAAGCAGGTGTTCAGCAAAATAGAGCAGATTGACCAGCAGTGCAGCAGTTGGTGACTCTGCTCAGCAGAACGGCTCCGTCTCAGCCTGCCTCACCGGGCCTCTGGTTGCAGCAAACGCAGTAATCCAGCGATGTTACACCAGGAGGCAGATATGGAGACGCAGAGGGGATGAGGAGAGTGTTACTGGGTTAGACAGAGACAGTGAGGGGAGATGGGTTGTCAGAGCATTACAAACACAGAGAGTGTGCAGAGCTGGCGAGGGGCGGAGGCCGTTTAATCTGGGACTTGGATGAGCATGAATAGGCCTGATACCAGCAGCGCTGCCGGCCGGCCGCCCTCCTTGCCTCTGTCCTCTGTCCCACAACAGACCAACAGGACAGTGTCCCACCTGAGACCAATGGGACCAATGGGACAGAATCCCTCCTCAGACCAACGGGACAGAATCCCACCTCAGACCAATGGGACAGTGTTCCACCTCTGATCAACGGGACAGAGTCGCATCCGAGATCAACGGGACAGCATCCCATCCCAGATCAACGGGACAGAGTCCTATCCCAGACCAATGGGACAGCATCCCATCCCAGATCAATGGGAAAGGGTCCCACCTCAGATCAATGGGACAGAGTCTCACCTCAGATCAATGGGACAGAGTCCCATCCCAGACAAATGGGACAGCATCCCATCCCAGATTAAGGGGACAGCATCCCATCCCAGATCAAGGGGACAGCATTTCATCCCAGATCAACGAGACAGCGTCCCATCCCAGATCAACGGGACAGCATCCCACCTCAGATCAACGGGACAGGGTCCCATCCCAGATCAATGGGAAAGGGTCCCACCTCAGATCAATGGGACAGAGTCTAACTTCAGATCAATGGGACAGAGTCCCATCCCAGATAAACAGGACAGAGTCCCATCCCAGACAAATGGGACAGCATCCTATCCCAGATCAAGGGGACAGCATCCCATCCCAGATCAACGGGACAGCATGCCATCCCAGATCAACGGGACAGCATGCCATCCCAGAGCAACGGGACAGCGTCCCATCCTAGATCCTAGATCAACGGGACAGAGTCCCATCACAGATCAACGGGACAGCGTACCATCCCAGATCAACGAGACAGCGTCCCATCCCAGATCAATGGGACAGCGTCCCATCCCAGATCGACGGGACAGAATCCCATCCCAGATCAATGGGACCAACGGGACAGAGTCCCACCTCAGACCAATGGCACCAACGGGACAGAGTCCCACCTCAGACCAACGGGACAGAGTCCCACCTCAGACCAACGGGACAGGGTCCCACCTCAGACCAATGTGACCAACAGGACAGAGTCCCACCTCAGACCAATGGCACCAATGGGACAGTGTCCCACCTCAGATCAATGGGACAGTGTCCCATCCCAGATCAACGGGACAGCGTCCCATCCCAGATCAACGGGACAGTGTCCCACCTCAGATAAAAGGGACAGTGTCCCACCTCAGACCAATGTGACCAACGGGACAGAGTCCCACCTCAGACCAATGGGACAGAGTCCCACCTCAGACCAACGGGAAAGTGTCCCACCTCAGACCAATGTGACCAACAGGACAGAGTCCCACCTCAGACCAATGGCACCAATGGGACAGAGTCCCACCTCAGACCAACGGGACAGTGTCCCACCTCAGAACAAACGGGACAGTGTCCCACCTCAGACCAATGTGACCAACGGGACAGAGTCCCACCTCAGACCAATGGGACAGAGTCCCATCCCAGATCAATGGGACAGCATCCCATCCCAGATCAACGGGACATCGTCCCATCCCAGATCAACGGGACAGCATCCCATCCCAGATCAACGGGACAGCGTCCCATCCCAGATCAACGGGACAGCGTCCCATCCCAGATCAACGGGACAGCGTCCCATCGCAGATCAACGGGACAGTGTCCCACCTCAGATCAATGGGACAGTGTCCCACCTCAGACCAATGGCACCAATGGGACAGAGTCCCATCCCAGATCAACGGGACAGCATCCCATCCCAGATCAACGGGACAGCGTCCCATCCCAGACCAATGGGACAGCATCCCATCCCAGATCAATGGGAAAGGGTCTCACCTCAGATCAATGGGACAGAGTCTCACCTCAGATCAACGGGACAGAGTCCCATCCCAGATCAACAGGACAGAGTCCCATCCCAGACAAATGGGACAGCATCCCATCCCAGATCAAGGGGACAGCATCCCATCCCAGATCAACAGGACAGCATGCCATCCCAGAGCAACGGGACAGCGTCCCATCCTAGATCCTAGATCAACGGGACAGAGTCCCATCCCAGATCAACGGGACAGAGTCCCATCCCAGATCAACGGGACAGCATCCCATCCCAGATCAACGGGACATCGTCCCATCCCAGATCAACGGGACAGCATCCCATCCCAGATCAACGGGACAGCGTCCCATCCCAGATCAACGGTACAGCGTCCCATCCCAGATCAACGGGACAGCGTCCCATCCCAGATCAACGGGACAGTGTCCCACCTCAGATCAATGGGACAGTGTCCCACCTCAGACCAATGGCACCAATGGGACAGAGTCCCACCTCAAACCAACGGGACAGAGTCCCACCTCAGACGAATGGGACCGTGTCCCACCTCAGACCAATGGGACAGTGTTCCACCTCAGATCAACGGGACAGAGTCCCATCCGAGATCAACGGGACAGCATCCCATCCCAGATCAACGGGACAGAGTCCTATCCCAGACCAATGGGACAGCATCCCATCCCAGATCAATGGGACAGTGTCCCACCTCAGATCAATGGGACAGAGTCTCACCTCAGATCAATGGGACAGAGTCCCATCCCAGATGAACAGGACAGAGTCCCATCCCAGACCAATGGGACAGCATCCCATCCCAGATCAAGGGGACAGCATCCCATCCCAGATCAATGGGATAGCGTCCCACCTCAGATCAACGGGACAGGGTCCAACCTCAGATCAACGGGACAGGGTCCCACCTCAGATCAACGGGACAGTGTCCAACCTCAGATCAACGGGACAGAGTCCCATCCCAGATCAATGGGACAGCATCCCATCCCAGATCAACGGGACATCGTCCCATCCCAGATCAACGGGACAGCGTCCCATCCCAGATCAACGGGACAGCGTCCCATCCCAGATCAACGGGACAGCGTCCCATCCCAGATCAACGGGACAGCGTCCCATCCCAGATCGACGGGACAGAATCCCATCCCAGATCAATGGGACCAACGGGACAGAGTCCCACCTCAGACCAATGGCACCAACGGGACAGAGTCCCACCTCAGACCAACGGGACAGAGTCCCACCTCAGACCAACGGGACAGGGTCCCACCTCAGACCAATGTGACCAACAGGACAGAGTCCCACCTCAGACCAATGGCACCAATGGGACAGTGTCCCACCTCAGATCAATGGGACAGTGTCCCATCCCAGATCAACGGGACAGCGTCCCATCCCAGATCAACGGGACAGTGTCCCACCTCAGATAAAAGGGACAGTGTCCCACCTCAGACCAATGTGACCAACGGGACAGAGTCCCACCTCAGACCAATGGGACAGAGTCCCACCTCAGACCAACGGGAAAGTGTCCCACCTCAGACCAATGTGACCAACAGGACAGAGTCCCACCTCAGACCAATGGCACCAATGGGACAGAGTCCCACCTCAGACCAACGGGACAGTGTCCCACCTCAGAACAAACGGGACAGTGTCCCACCTCAGACCAATGTGACCAACGGGACAGAGTCCCACCTCAGACCAATGGGACAGAGTCCCATCCCAGATCAATGGGACAGCATCCCATCCCAGATCAACGGGACATCGTCCCATCCCAGATCAACGGGACAGCATCCCATCCCAGATCAACGGGACAGCGTCCCATCCCAGATCAACGGGACAGCGTCCCATCCCAGATCAACGGGACAGCGTCCCATCGCAGATCAACGGGACAGTGTCCCACCTCAGATCAATGGGACAGTGTCCCACCTCAGACCAATGGCACCAATGGGACAGAGTCCCATCCCAGATCAACGGGACAGCATCCCATCCCAGATCAACGGGACAGCGTCCCATCCCAGACCAATGGGACAGCATCCCATCCCAGATCAATGGGAAAGGGTCTCACCTCAGATCAATGGGACAGAGTCTCACCTCAGATCAACGGGACAGAGTCCCATCCCAGATCAACAGGACAGAGTCCCATCCCAGACAAATGGGACAGCATCCCATCCCAGATCAAGGGGACAGCATCCCATCCCAGATCAACAGGACAGCATGCCATCCCAGAGCAACGGGACAGCGTCCCATCCTAGATCCTAGATCAACGGGACAGAGTCCCATCCCAGATCAACGGGACAGAGTCCCATCCCAGATCAACGGGACAGCATCCCATCCCAGATCAACGGGACATCGTCCCATCCCAGATCAACGGGACAGCATCCCATCCCAGATCAACGGGACAGCGTCCCATCCCAGATCAACGGTACAGCGTCCCATCCCAGATCAACGGGACAGCGTCCCATCCCAGATCAACGGGACAGTGTCCCACCTCAGATCAATGGGACAGTGTCCCACCTCAGACCAATGGCACCAATGGGACAGAGTCCCACCTCAAACCAACGGGACAGAGTCCCACCTCAGACGAATGGGACCGTGTCCCACCTCAGACCAATGGGACAGTGTTCCACCTCAGATCAACGGGACAGAGTCCCATCCGAGATCAACGGGACAGCATCCCATCCCAGATCAACGGGACAGAGTCCTATCCCAGACCAATGGGACAGCATCCCATCCCAGATCAATGGGACAGTGTCCCACCTCAGATCAATGGGACAGAGTCTCACCTCAGATCAATGGGACAGAGTCCCATCCCAGATGAACAGGACAGAGTCCCATCCCAGACCAATGGGACAGCATCCCATCCCAGATCAAGGGGACAGCATCCCATCCCAGATCAATGGGATAGCGTCCCACCTCAGATCAACGGGACAGGGTCCAACCTCAGATCAACGGGACAGGGTCCCACCTCAGATCAACGGGACAGTGTCCAACCTCAGATCAACGGGACAGAGTCCCATCCCAGATCAATGGGACAGCATCCCATCGCAGATCAACGGGACATCGTCCCATCCCAGATCAACGGGACAGCGTCCCATCCCAGATCAACGGGACAGCGTCCCATCCCAGATCAACGGGACAGCGTCCCATCCCAGATCAACGGGACAGCGTCCCATCGCAGATCAACGGGACAGTGTCCCACCTCAGATCAATGGGACAGTGTCCCACCTCAGACCAATGGCACCAATGGGACAGAGTCCCATCCCAGATCAACGGGACAGCATCCCATCCCAGATCAACGGGACAGCGTCCCATCCCAGACCAATGGGACAGCATCCCATCCCAGATCAATGGGAAAGGGTCTCACCTCAGATCAATGGGACAGAGTCTCACCTCAGATCAATGGGACAGAGTCCCATCCCAGACCAATGGGACAGAGTCCCATCCCAGACCAATGGGACAGCATCCCATCCCAGATTAAGGGGACAGCATCCTATCCCAGATCAAGGGGACAGCATTTCATCCCAGATCAACGAGACAGCGTCCCATCCCAGATCAACGGGACAGCATCCCACCTCAGATCAACGGGACAGGGTCCCACCTCAGATCAACGGGACAGAGTCCCATCCCAGATCAACAGGACAGAGTCCCATCCCAGACAAATGGGACAGCATCCCATCCCAGATCAAGGGGACAGCATCCCATCCCAGATCAACAGGACAGCATGCCATCCCAGAGCAACGGGACAGCGTCCCATCCTAGATCCTAGATCAACGGGACAGAGTCCCATCCCAGATCAACGGGACAGAGTCCCATCCCAGATCAACGGGACAGCATCCCATCCCAGATCAACGGGACATCGTCCCATCCCAGATCAACGGGACAGCATCCCATCCCAGATCAACGGGACAGCGTCCCATCCCAGATCAACGGTACAGCGTCCCATCCCAGATCAACGGGACAGCGTCCCATCCCAGATCAACGGGACAGTGTCCCACCTCAGATCAATGGGACAGTGTCCCACCTCAGACCAATGGCACCAATGGGACAGAGTCCCACCTCAAACCAACGGGACAGAGTCCCACCTCAGACGAATGGGACCGTGTCCCACCTCAGACCAATGGGACAGTGTTCCACCTCAGATCAACGGGACAGAGTCCCATCCGAGATCAACGGGACAGCATCCCATCCCAGATCAACGGGACAGAGTCCTATCCCAGACCAATGGGACAGCATCCCATCCCAGATCAATGGGACAGTGTCCCACCTCAGATCAATGGGACAGAGTCTCACCTCAGATCAATGGGACAGAGTCCCATCCCAGATGAACAGGACAGAGTCCCATCCCAGACCAATGGGACAGCATCCCATCCCAGATCAAGGGGACAGCATCCCATCCCAGATCAATGGGATAGCGTCCCACCTCAGATCAACGGGACAGGGTCCAACCTCAGATCAACGGGACAGGGTCCCACCTCAGATCAACGGGACAGTGTCCAACCTCAGATCAACGGGACAGTGTCCCACCTCAGACCAATGTGACCAACGGGACAGAGTCACACCTCAGACAAATGGCACCAACGGGACAGAGTCCCACCTCAGACCAACGGGACAGAGTCCCACCTCAGACCAACGGGACAGTGTCCCACCTCAGACCAACGGGACAGAGTCCCACCTCAGACCAATGGGACAGAGTCCCATCCCAGATCAATAGGACAGCATCGCATCCCAGATCAATGGGACATCGTCCCATCCCAGATCAACAGGACAGCGTCCCATCCCAGATCAACGGGACAGCGTCCCATCCCAGATCAACGGGACAGGGTCCAACCTCAGATCAACGGGACAGGGTCCCACCTCAGATCAACGGGACAGTGTCCAACCTCAGATCAACGGGACAGTGTCCCACCTCAGACCAATGTGACCAACGGGACAGAGTCACACCTCAGACAAATGGCACCAACGGGACAGAGTCCCACCTCAGACCAACGGGACAGAGTCCCACCTCAGACCAACGGGACAGTGTCCCACCTCAGACCAACGGGACAGAGTCCCACCTCAGACCAAAGGGACAGAGTCCCATCCCAGATCAATAGGACAGCATCCCATCCCAGATCAATGGGACATCGTCCCATCCCAGATCAACAGGACAGCGTCCCATCCCAGATCAACGGGACAGCGTCCCATCCCAGATCAACGGGACAGCATCCCATCCCAGATCAAGGGGACAGCATCCCATCCCAGATCAAGGGGACAGCATCCCACCTCAGATCAACGGGACAGGGTCCCACCTCAGATCAACGGGACAGCATCCCACCTCAGATCAACGGGACAGCGTCCCATCCCAGATCAACGGGACAGCGTACCATCCCAGATCAACGAGACAGCGTCCCATCCCAGATCAACAGGACAGCGTCCCATCCCAGATCAACGGGACAGCGTCCCACCTCAGATCAACGGGTCAGCGTCCCACCTCAGATCAATGGGACAGAGTCCCATCCCAGACCGATGGCACCAACGGGACAGAGTCCCACCTCAGACCAACGGGACAGAGTCCCACCTCAGACCAACGGGACAGTGTCCCACCTCAGACCAACGGGACAGTGTTCCACCTCAGACCAATGTGACCAACGGGACAGAGTTACCAACTCAGACCAATGGCACCAATGGGACTGTGTCCCACCTCAGATCAATGGGACAGAGTCCCATCCCAGATCAACGGGACAGCATCCCATCCCAGATCAACAGGACAGCATCCCATCCCAGATCAACAGGACAGTGTCCCACCTCAAAACCAATTGGACAGTGTCCCACCTCAGACCAACGGGACAGAGTCCCACCTCAGACCAACGGGACAGAGTCCCATCTCAGACAAACGGGACAGCATGCCATCCCAGATCAATGGAACATCGTCCCATCCCAGATCAATGGGACATCGTCCCATCCCAGATCAACAGGACAGCATCCCATCCCAGATCAATGGAACAGCATCCCATCCCAGATCAACGGGACAGTGTCCCACTTCAGATCAACCAGATACAGTCCCACTTCAGACCAATGGGACAGAGTCCTACGTCAGACCAATGGCACCAACGGGACATAGTCCCACCTCAGACCAATGTGACCAACGGGACAGAGTCCCACCTCAGACCAATGGCACCAACGGGACAGAGTCCCACCTCAGTCCAACGGGACAGAGTCCCACCTCAGACCAACGGGACAGTGTCCCACCTCAGACCAACGGGACAGTGTCCCACCTCAGACCAACGGGACAGTTTCCCACCTCAGACCAATGGCACCAATGGGACCGTGTCCCACCTCAGATCAATGGGACAGCATCCCATCCCAGATCAACGGGACAGCGTCCCATCCCAGATCAACGGGACAGAGTCCCATCCGAGATCAACAGGACAGCATCCGATCCCAGATCAACGGAACAGTGTCCCACCTCAAACCAATCGGACAGTGTCCCACCTCAGACCAACGGGACAGTCCCACCTCAGACCAACGGGACAGAGTCCCATCTCAGACCAACGGGACAGTGTCCCACCTCAGACCAATGTGACCAACGGGACACAGTCCCACCTCAGACCAATGTGACCAACGGGACACAGTCCCACCTCAGACCAATGGGACCAATAGGACAGAGTCCCACCTCAGATCAACGGGACAGAGTCCCACCTCAGACCGACGGGACAGTGTCCCACCTCAGACCAATGGGACCAATGGGACAGAGTCCCACCTCAGACCAACAGGACAGAGTCCTACCTCAGACCAAAGGGACAGAATCCCACCTCAGACCAATGTGACCAATGGGACACAGTCCCACCTCAGACCAATGTGACCAACGGGACACAGTCCCACCTCAGACCAATGTGACCAACGGGACACAGTCCCACCTCAGACCAATGGCACCAATGGGACAGTGTCCCACCTCAGATCAATGGGACATCGTCCCATCCCAGATCAACAGGACAGCATCCCATCCCAGATCAATGGAACAGCGTCCCATCCTAGCTCAACGGGACAGTGTCCCACCTCAGATCAACCAGATAGAGTCGCACCTCAGACCAATGGGACAGAGTCCCACCTCAGACCAATGGCACCAACGGGACATAGTCCCACCTCAGACCAAGGGGCAGAGTCCCACCTCAGACCAACGGGACAGTGTCCCACCTCAGACCAATGTGACCAACGGGACAGAGTCCCACCTCAGACCAATGGCACCAATAGGACAGTGTCCCATCCCAGATCAACGGGAGAGTGTCCCACCTGAGATCAACCAGATAGAGTCCCACCTCAGACCAATGGGACAATGTCCCACCTCAGATCAATGGGACATCGTCCAATCCCAGATCAATGGGATATTGTCCCATCACAGATCAACAGGACAGCATCCCATCCCAGATCAATGGAACAGCGTCCCATCCCAGATCAACGGGACAGTGTCCCACCTCAGATCAACCAGATAGAGTCCCACCTAAGACCAATGGGACAGTGTCCCACCTCAGACCAATGTGACCAACGGGACAGAGTCACACCTCAGACCAATGGCACCAATGGGACAGAGTCCCACCTCAGACCAATGGCACCAATGGAACAGTGTCACACCTCAGACCAATGGCACCAATGGGACAGTGTCCCACCTCAGATCAATGGGACATCGTCCCATCCCAGATCAATGGGACATCGTCCCATCCCAGATCAATGGGACATCGTCCCATCCCAGATCAACAGGACAGCGTCCCATAGCAGATCAATGGGACAGAGTCCCACCTCAGAGCAATGGCACCAATGGGACCGTGTCCCACCTCAGACCAATGGGACCGTGTCCCACCTCAGATCAACAGGACCGTGTTCCACCTCAGATCAACGGGACAGAGTCCCATCCGAGATCAACGGGACAGTGTCCCACCTCAAACCAATGGGACAGTGTCCCACCTCAGACCAACGGGACAGAGTCCCATCTCAGACCAACGGGACAGTGTCCCACCTCAGACCAATGTGACTAACGGGACACAGTCCCACCTCAGACCAATGTGACCAACAGGACACAGTCCCACCTCAGACCAATGGCACCAATGGGACAGTGTCCCACCTCAGATCAATGGGACATTGTCCCATCCCAGATCAATGGAACAGCGTCCCATCCCAGATCAACGGGACAGTGTCCCACCTCAGATCAACCAGATAGAGTCCCACCTCAGACCAATGGGACAGTGTCCCACCTCAGACCAATGTCACCAACGGGACAGAGTCCCACCTCAAACCAATGGCACCAATGGGACAGTGTCCCACTTCAGATCAATGGGACAGAGTCCCATCCCAGATCAACGGGACGGCATCCCATCCCAGATCAATGGGACATCGTCCCATCCCAGATCAACAGGACAGCATCCCATCCCAGATCAACGGGACAGCGTCCCATCCCAGATCAACGGGACAGCGTCCCATCCCAGATCAACGGGACAGCGTCCCATCCCAGATCAACGGGACAGCGTCCCATCCCAGATCAACGGGACAGTGTCCCACCTCAGATCAATGGGACAGAGTCCCACCTCAGATCAACCGGATAGAGTCCCACCTCAGACCAACGGGACAGTGTCCCACTTCAGACCAATGGGACATCATCCCATTCCAGATTAATGGGACAGTGTCCCACCTCAGACCAATGGAACCAACAGGACAGAGTCCCACCTCAGACCAATGGTACCAACGGGACAGAGTCCCACCTCAGATCAACGGGACAGAGTCCCACCTCAGATCAACGGGACAGAGTCCCACCTCAGACCAATGGGACAGTGTCCCACCTCAGACCAATGGGACCAACGGGACAGAGTCCTACCTCAGACCAATGGGACAGAATCCCACCTCAGACCAACGGGACAGTGTCCCACCTCAGATCAATGGGACAGTGTCCCACCTCAGACCAACGGGACAGTGTCCCACCTCAGACCAACGGGATAGTGTCCCACATCATATCAACGGGACAGAGGTGGGACGCTGAGGTCGCTGACCAACGGGTCTGAGGTCCCGTTGGTCAGACCCTCCAGGGAAGCCTTAACCTACAGACACGCTCTGTGACAGTAAAGCCATCTGTTGCTGTAACAAGGGCCGGGCCGAGGTGATAGAGCCCCACTAGCTCCACTTCAGGCTTAATACGCCAGCTGGCACCCTGCGGGTGGAGATTACGAATGTTGTAGTTACATCGGATCATAGTGAGGTTGCGGCAAGTTAATCCAGCCAATTCAGCAGAACGCCATTAGGCTATTAGTTTTACAGATTGTGTTAGGGAAGCTTTGCTGCACACAAAGGATTGTACAGATTTACCAAGTTTAATTCTGCTAAACTTAGCTTTAGTTGTATATCATCCAAATCAAGTTTGATTTCTATTTTCTTTTGTTTTGATTTTTCTTTTTTTTCTTTTTTTGGAAAAAAAAAGTTTGCAACAGACATAAAAAGTAACAGAAGTTTTTTTAAAAAAAGTTTCTGGCTTCACAGAAAAACAAACATATTAAAGGAATGCCAACATGACTCCAGAACAGTCAGAACAATGATGGCATTAATTCAACTGAGCACTGAAATTCTACATGTGGACTATTCTATATTTTAAGCTACAAAAAGATTAAAATACAGCACACACTTGACTTAGAGATTAATTTTAAATCTAATTTGTAGAGGATTATACGTGGTGTTGCTAAAGGTTCTGTACCAGGTCCATTGTTGTTCATTCTGGACGACAGAAACCCAGTTTCTAAAACTCTTATAGCTGCCTATTTTAGCTTGTCAAATATTCATTAATATTCATTAATGTGTAAACCATATTAATAATGTCTGGTCTTCCATAATCCTTAGGGGTCCAGGCTGCTCCGGTTTCTCATGTTCCCTGTGTTTTCTATCAGACATTTCTCCCATTTCATCTCCAGTTACTGGCCTTCCCTCACAGCTGGACCCAGTTTCTTATCAACCACCTGCTACAGTCATCAACTCTCCTGGATAAATATATTTAGTTTTTCTGTTCTGCGCCATGTGGTTCTTGTCTTACTCGTGTAGATTTTACTGAACTTTAATTTTTTTCAGGTTTTTGGTTTTTCTTAAGTTAAATCTTTAAATCCCTGTCTCCTCTCTGCACACTTTGACGCTAGAGGAGTAAGGTCAGATCAAAACACATCAGCTGCCTTAGAAATCCAGGCACATAGTTGATACAAAGTATTATAACAGAAAACGTATAAATATGAAGTTTTCTTTGTAGCAATTTGGTAAATCCAGTATAATGTTGAACTGTTCCATTTGCTTTGCAACATCTTTACAGTTTTCTCTGAATAAATTTAGGTCCAAAGAGCTTCTGCAGCAGACCGAGAGTAATTCCCCTGCTACTTTCTTGCACCGTGGTGTAATTTTAGCTTTTATTCAAATTCTGACTTTTCTTCTGAAAGGGCAACAAAATAAAGCATTTCTTTTTGAATCATGAACTTTCTTTAAAAGTCACTTATATAACCTTCTTGGAAGTTTTTCTATGAAATTTTGCTAAGATCTGCACTGATGAACCTCACTGTGCCTTGCAGGGAGAACAAATGTGCCTCTACTCTGTGTTACTTCAGTCAATGATTAACTGGAGAAAGAAACAGGGAAACAAAGTCTTTTCAGCTAAAACTTTGGAAAGGTTGTGTGTATTATAAACCAGATTTTAATATTATTATGAAGGAAACGTGTATAAGTTTTATAAAAACAATCCAGAGAGAGTATGCAGCTGTTGTACTGAGTGTTGTGTTCACTGTCAGTGAAGCGTATTAGAGACTAACCTGTCGACATGCATGGTCCTACTTTGATCTTAGAGCTACTGAAAGATGATGAACATGAACCTAACACCACAGATAGCTTCTCACATTTTGTCATGTTCCAACAATTAAACATCACTGGATTTTGAGGATTTATGAGATTATATGAGACCATTTTCAAGTAATACTTTAATTTTGTAAAGAACACTTAACACTGGAACTGAACAATATTTCAAATATCCAAAACAAACGACAATTAAAATGGAAATAAAAACTATACACAACAGAAACCATAAATAAAACTGATTATGATTACTGCCCTTCAAAACTTATTTATCATAAGAATTAAGAATGAAGCTCATATTTATTTATCATGCTTATTGTGACAGGCTTATGGACCGACACAGACATTAAAATCGGATCAGTTTCTCCCTAGCAGGAGTGATTCTGGCTTTTTCAAGAACAAGGTTTGACCCCCAGCAGGTGGCCCTCATTGCCCTGCATCCAGCCCTAGTAGCTCGGCTCGTAGGTTTCAGACATACTGCCTGTGTGTGTGGGGCAGGCTGGGGGTCAGACAGAAGCTCAGGGAGTTTCTGTTGCCCCTGAGGGGAAACAGCCTTGTGCTGCGTCCAGCCAGCACTCTATCCTCTTACATAATGTTTCAGGTTCAATATAACCGCTGAGCTATTTAAAGCAGGCCTGTCTAGGCCTGCAGACAAAAAGGTGATATACTTAGCAGCCGCGGCGCACCATTAAACCCTATGCTGAGGTTATACTGGTCACATGCAAGCTATGGACTGCAAGCTACTGGTGAGGCAACAATTATTCCGAGCCATATTTACATGAACAGAGGCAGAGCTCCAGGACAGCCATAAGCAGCGGTTTCACTCCAAAGTTGGATAAAACAGTCCCAGGAATGCTGCTATTTAAAACAAGCAGTCTGCACCTCAGGACAGAACATTTCTATTTACATGGAGTAAACAGGGCTTATGCAACGCTGATTAAAAGTGTCTCCAGGCATCATGGTTAATAAATAACAAACACCTCTAACCATATTTTAAGCAGAAAGGAGCTTCAGTTCAGGCGGCTTCCTGCCTGAAGGACAGACATGCAACTCCAGAGAAGTTGGTTTGCTTAGTGGGAACTCACTTTGCTCACTTTTCCTCGTTTTGTCAGCCAAACAAAGAGGGGAGGACTGTATACATAATTGCATTCAAATATTTGTGACTAATATTCAAACAAAGAAACAATAACCCTAACTCTAACCCTAAGAAATTATTCCCCCTCCAGATTCAAGACTTTTCAGTCTCCATCAGTGTTTCCATCAAGGTGTTTATGAACATTATTAAGTATCGCATTAGAATCGGTTGATGGAAACAGAAACATTCAGAAAAACTTCCTAAATTTCCCAAAAATGTTTTTATGTCCGCAGGCTCTGTGGTTTTTGGATTTTCCGAAGAAGAGATGGAAACACATTTTGTCAAATAAGATTCCATCAGTTCATGATTTGTCTCCTACATTTCTGTCCTGCTCGACTAAATGAATCAAATGCAAAATGTGTGAAAAAATAGCTGCTGTCAGTGGGATCAGAGCACCACTGGAAATGTTTGCAGCGCTATCTTATTCCTCCACCTGGGCTGTTGTTTTCCTGGCAGCTTATCATACAAACTGACTCACCGCTCTCAGCTGGTCGGCAGAGATTCAGTGACGGATGAGGTCCGTGTTCAAACAATAGAGAGCAGAGGTGGTTTCCAAGCGTGGAAAGGCCGCAGCAAGTCACAGGATCAGAAACGTAAACCAACAAGCCATCATGAAGCGAGCCACAGTGGCATCGCAGCGTGGGGCGCCTGGCGCACGGCTGACGTAAACGCTGCTAAAGTGAACAACAACGACAGGAATCAATGCTTCCTCCATCACCAACCCGCTTCACTACACAGACAACGCATGTGGAAATGACAACCACATGGTCCGCCATGTCATCCGGAAAAACACAGCTTGACTTAATCTTTTTAAATAAATTCAAACATGTGGAAATACAGCTGTTTAATTTTGTAAAGAAAATAGTATATAATAGAAAACATAAAATAAAAACATAATAAAATTAGGGTTGGTTTTTAACACATTAATTAATTACATAGATTTTAGTGAGTTAAACATTTTGATGTAATTAATCCCATTTTTTATGGCATGCACCGATTCACTTCTATTTTCACTTTCAATATTGATACCAATATCTGAGGTTATTATCAGCTGATAAAACATCAGATAAAGCAAAACAGCTGAACTGACTTAAAATGTTTGTTTTTATTAAACACAGAAATAAAGTCAATTGTAAATTTACTTGATAACTCTGCAACACTACAGCACATTTAAACAAACCAACAGCTTATCGTCACAATGGTCTAATCAAATTTTCATCAATCAAGCTGTAAACTAGTTACTTCCAGCCACCGCTGACTTCCTTGTATCTCCAGTTATGCCACAAATTTGCACAAATGTAGACTAACATAAGCTTTGTTTTATTGCACATAAACAAATGTACAACAAACCAAGCGAATGCAAATAAAAGGAGAAAGTCAAAGTGGCTGTTGCTCCAGTTTCTCTCAGTAATATTTTCAAACAGGTTAAGAACTTGAAGCAGTCATTAAGGATGCAGGCAGCAAGATGATTATGCTTCTGAGTATTTTTAAAAGTAGTAACCACTTAGCACCCGACTGCCACTATCAACTTCCTGGTAAGAACAGGAGAACATCTCACTGCCTGAGCTGATTGCTCCAGCTTTGGTGAAGATTCAGAGGTTTTAATGGGGTCAGAAGAGATGAGAAAATCTGCTCCAGTTCCAACAGATGAGAAAAGTGATCTGAATCAGTCAGCACAGCGCTTTGGCCTAAAACTGCCTGACAAATCCAGACAAAATGTTTCTATGTTTATAACAATTCAATAAAGGCAACGAGGAAATACAAACCGGATTCCAAAAAAGTTGGGACACTAAACAAATTGTGAATAAAAACTGAATGCAATGATGTGGAGATGGCAAATGTCAATATTTTATTCGTAATAGAACATAGATGGCAGATCAACAGTTTAATCTGAGTAAATTTAACATTTTAAAGGAAAAATATCTTGATTCAAAATTTCAGTGTCTACAAATCCCAAAAAAGTTTGGACAGGTAGCAATAAGTGGCTGGAAAAATGAAATTGAACATATAACAAACAGCTGGAAGACCAATTAACACTAATTAAGTCAATTGACAACATGATTAGGTATAAAAAGAGCTTGTTAGAGCGTCAGTGTCTCTCTGAAGCCAAGATGGTAAGAGGATCACCAATTCCACCATTGTTGCGCAGAAAGATAGTGCAGCAATACCAGAATGGTGTTACCCAGCGTAAAATAGCAAAGACTTTTAAGTTACCATCATCAGCCGTCCATAACATCATCAAAAGATTCAGAGAATTTGGAACAATCGCTGTGTGTAAGGGTCAAGGCCGTAAAACTCTACTGGATGCTTGTAATCTCCGGGCCCTTAAACGTCACTGCACCTCAAACAGGAATGCCACTGTCAAGGAAATGACAGCATGGGCTCAGGAATACTTCCAGAAAGCATTGTCAGTGAACACAATCCACCGTGCCATCCGCTACTCTACAGTGCAAAGAGGAAGCCATTTCTAAGCAAGCTCCACAAGCTCAGCTGTTTGCACTGGGCCAGGAGTCATTTAAAATGGAGGGAGGCAAAATGGACGACTGTTCTGTGGTCAGATGAGTCACAATTTGAAGTTCTTTATGGAACACTGGGACGCCATGTCATCCGGACCATAGAGGACAAGGATAACCCAAGTTGTTATCAACGCTCCGTTCAGAAGCTGCATCACTGATAGTATGGGGTTGCATGAGTGCTTGTGGCCTGGGCAGCTTGCATGTCTGGAAAGGCCCCATGAAAGCAGAGAGCTATGTTCAGGTTCTAGAACAACATATGCTCCCATCTAGACGTCGTCTCTTTCAGGGAAGACCCTGCATTTTTCAACAAGATAAAGCCAGACCACATTCTGCAGCAATCACAACATCATGGCTACGTAGGAGAAGGATCTGACATGGCCAGCCTGCAGTCCAGATCTTTCACCTATAGAGAACATTTGGCGCATCATAAAGAGGAAGGTGTGACAAAAAAGGCCCAAGACGATTGAACAGTTAGAGGCTGTTCCCATTCATGTCTAGTTGTCTAGAGGCAACTAGACATGAATGGAGAGCATTCCTATTTCTAAACTTGAGACACTGGTCTCCTCTGTCCCCAGACGTCTGAGTGTTGTAAGAAGAAGGGGAGATGCAACACAGTGGTAAAAATGGCCTTGTCCTTTTTTTGGTATTTGTTGACGTCATGAAATTTTGAAACAACATATTTTTCCCTTAAAATGATACATTCTCTCAGTTTAAACTTTTAATCTGTGATTTGTGTTCTATTGTGAATAAAATATTAGATTACAAACAATGTTCAACCAGAGTCTAAATCTCCCTACTGTAATCCATAGGGGGGCCCAGAAAATGTTTGGTGATCTGACCAGAGATCTGCATGTCAAACACTGAGGATTTTCTTTCACTGATCAGTAAATAAAAACTGGAAACTATTCTAGAAACTGATTTTTAATAACCCATGTTTACTTTATGTACTTTGTTTGGAGTTTGGGTGAAAATCAGATAAAAGTTTCAGAATCCTTTCATTTGCTGTTGAATCATACACAACCTACAGCAGATCTTTTCTTTACATTTATTTATCCAAACAAGCCAGCTTATTAAACATTGTTTATGTATCATAGAAAGACGCCTGAAGGTCTGACTGTAAAGGAAACCAGACATCGGTGTCACCTTAATGGAGCAAGTCTAAAAAAAAACACATATTAAAGCTGATTTACAGATAATCTGTTTAAATGTGCAACACCACATCCTGCTGACTTTATTAGAAAATCCTTGTACTGCATAATTTACAAGAGATTAGTTTGTGATCACTGATTAAAAATTGGTGAAATTTTAATTTTATTTTAATCTCCTCCATAGCCCTCCTGTCCTGCTGTTGCAATACTCTGAAATGTTACATTAAAAACATCATAAAACTGAGACTAAATATTCCTCATTGGGTAATTTTATCAATACCTATTCCAAAAATGGTTTTATTTTTGTGAATTAACAAGCACATATATTTTTTATGTGGCATTAATAGTTTCTTAATCAAGTTAGACATACTAATTGCTCTGTATGTATTCATTATATCCATACTAGAATGTAGTGGATATTTTTAATTTACAGAATATATAAAGTGACAAAATACAAAGCAAAGAAAGGAGAAGACACATTCTGGTGTGAAGAGAACATGGAGGTAAATTTCATAAAGGCTGAAAAAGTGACAGACTCGGCGTCTGCTTCCCCTGCGGTATCTCAGCTCAGGAAGTACGAAGCGAGCCACAGAGCAACAGTCGAACATCCTCCGACCAACCATTAGCCATGGAAACTAAAAACATCTTCAACTTGAACTCTGTGTTTCCTTCAGAGTCTGTCTGAGGTGCTGCATCCTCAGGAAACCTGCGCTTCTGTTCTCAGTGATTCTCAGAAAAATCTACTGAACTGAACTCATTTTTATGATGAGAGTTTCAGGCTGAACTATATTCCATCTCCTCCAACAATTACTTTAAAAAGGTCATGAACGAGGTGATATGTCATGTATGAGTAAAACGCGTCACTGTCTGAGGAAAGGAAAAACTCTTCTTTCAGCCAGAAGCCCACAGCTCTATTTATAAGAGGTGAAAACTTTTTTATTGAGCTTTCTTTAAGAAGCAAAACACAAAACACATAAATGTCCTCATTGCTATGTAGGGGCCACTTTCTAACATTTTTAATAAAAAAAAAAAATAAAAAAAAAACAGTTTCATTTTATCACAGTATATGTAAAATGTATGATCCAAGTGCTTTCATTTAAAAGTATAAAGGGAATAATTATTCCTTCTAATGCTGAGATATTCCAACATATTGGTTATTAGTTTTAGTTTAATCTGGAGTTCTTTATCCAACTACTGTGAGGAACATTATTTCTTTTAGCTGTTATGCTAAAAGAAATATGTTTCCATTACAAACATACCGTTTTGTAGATTGAATTTTGCAGCATCTTTTCATAAGCATGAGCAAAAGCAAAAGTTTAATGAGCTTCTATTTGTTGAAAATGTTGTCCAGAGTTTCAAGAATTTTTGTTCTGACAACAGAAACAAGAATCCACATTATAATGGTTTTATACCCACCAGGTATAGAAGAACTGCATGTCCAACACATTTTCCACCCCTATACCAGTGGACAGTTTGTTTCAACTGTAAACTCTGTGACTGCTAACACTGCGTTTTCTAAAGTGCAAATCAGCAGTGGGGGACAGGAGACAACTCCAGGATGGAGTTATTACTACCATATTTTCCGGACTATAGAGCACACCTTACTATAAGCCGCATCTAAAAGTTTTTTTTTAAAAAACTGGAAAAGTACATACATAAGCCGCTGGTATCTCCGTCACTCTCCATTTTTCACAAGCAAATCTGCTATTAAGGATGCGGCCCCGCGTCTCCAATTCTGAACCACGGATTTGCAAAAAAGACAGTACTTCATATATAACTTAATATCATGTGCTTCTGTTCACTAACTGTTCCAGGAAATCCAGGTTAAAACAGCATCTTCTCTCTAATTGCTAGTCGATCGATAAGATCAATCAACTTTAGGTTAACTAAATAACTTGCATCTCTAATTTAAAGCTCAATTATTTTTTAAATGAACTCGCAAAAATATGCCACTTAGTGATTTAAACATGCCAGACATCTAGGGGGCAGTACTGCTCAAAGCTAAAACCTGTCAGCCAATCAGCTTGCTTCAAAACAACCTTCTTGCAAAGTGGAAACCAGCTGCCAGCAAGCTAATGTCTATAGTTATCTCCACTCTTCAGGAAACAGCCAATCTACACCAAGGAAAACACACGGCCCTTCTGGATTGGCTGCTTTGCAAACATCAGCCAATAGCATGTCATATACCGACACACTACAGATGTAAAGCACTTCAGCAACTGTATTTACTTTTGAATTTTTCAGGTAAACTGTGAAAAAAATCTGTGAATATGCACATTTTTCACTGATAATTTTGAGTTACATTCCACAGAAAATGAACAAATAGGTGAATCTGACCTGTGAATAGGAATGGCTCAAACGTATCGTCTTATTTTACAACATGAACATATAAATATGTTTTTGCATTAGGGCTACAAACTTTCAGGAAATGAATTCATTTATGTACAACTGCTAACAGTTAAGTTTCTTACCCATTTTTGGACATTATTATTTTACCAATCATGACTTAATTCTCCAGAAGCCTTGTGATCTCAACTACTACAGAAGCAGACCTGATGTGAACATTAAGAGATGTTAAAGTTCATTCTGAAGGCTAAATATGGTATGAATATGAAGCATCATTCACACCTGAAACATTAAACATACACTGCACACACCGACACTGTGATGCATGATTCCAACCCGAGTACTGGTTAGTTCTGTTTATATCCCAAAGTATTAAAAACGCTACATTGAGAAGAATTTTAAATTAGTTCAAAATGCCCTTTGCATGTCACAGTGAAGTTCATATTTCTACGGTTTGTGCAGGAAGTAGAGGCCCCTTGGTGGGGCCGACAGCTTGGTTATTCCTTGGGTTAGCTCTGGTAGTGACCGTCTTATAGATGCTGCAGGTTTAAACAACAATCTCATGATTTTAAGGTAGAAATACAGGAAACTGCAGTTTAAAAACAACTGAAGTAGTTATGGGTTCATTCCCAGCGCAAAAGTGAATTCAAGATTTCATGTTTGACTTTTAAAGGGACACCATGAGAGCATAAGTTTGGATGGATCTGTAAAGAAACGCCTCTTAGTCAGACGTTCCTAAACTTTTACCTCTTGCAGAAAAGACAAATTTGCCCTTTTGGAAATATTTTTGGTAAACAAAAAGCACAGGAGAGAAATAACTCAGAAACCAAAGAACAGCAAAAAAAAAACTTGTCTGTGTTGTATATTTAAAAAATAAAAATAAAAATAAAAGTATGTTCTGTTATATCCATCCATCCATTTTCTGTTCATCCTTGTCCAGGAGGGTTGCTGGTGCCTATCTCCAGCTAATGTTCCAGGCAAGAGGTGGGTCACCCTGGACAGGTTGCCAGTCTGTCGCAGGGCAACACAGACAGGATACACAACCCACACTCAGACCCAAGGAGA
Source organism: Poecilia mexicana (assembly GCF_051168715.1). NCBI lineage: Eukaryota > Metazoa > Chordata > Actinopteri > Cyprinodontiformes > Poeciliidae > Poecilia > Poecilia mexicana. The sequence goes on along the minus strand of NW_028263376.1, from coordinate 1,731,210 downwards.
ATTTAGAGAAACCAATTAACCTGACAGTCATGTTTTTGGACATGACTGTCCAAAGCTGGAGGAAGCTGGAGAGAACCCACCATGCACAGGGAGAATATGCAAACTCCATGCAGAAAGACCCCAGGCTGGGAATTGAACCCAGAACCTTCTTGCTGCAAGGCAACAGTGCTACCTACTGTTACGTTATAACTATTATTTTTTGTTTTGTTAACAATAAGAATTGTTCTTAACCCTCAGGATTTCATATGATCCATATTTAAGAAAAAATATTTGATTCAGTCTCATTTTTATTTATTTTCTGATTTAAGTGGCCATTTATTTATTGAGTTTAGGTAAAGTATCCTTAAGTTATTACACTTTTTAAAATTACAATCAACGATTTGTGAACTTTAGAGAAATTTTATTAATTCTGTGACAGAGTCTGGATTTCGAAAATCCATAGCAATCCAGGCTCCTCACCAGGCAAAGAGGCTGGACATTAGAAATCTGTAACAGTGACCGAACAAACTGCGATAAATCCAAACATGCTGCAGCAATAGGCGCAGACGGACCGGGGCTTTCTGCGACACACGGACCCAGAACGCGTTATCAGCGGACCGACTCGGTTTAAGGCGTTTATCTTAACAGCAGGCTGCGAGAAATAACGCCTGTCAGCGCAGTAAGTCAGGTTTACGGCTGCTGCCAGCAAATCAGAAAACCACTGAAACATAGCGGATATTTCTGAATACATTTCACTGTGTGTGGATTAGAGGAGCCAGGAGAGCGGCAGGAAAAAGTTCAGGTTTCCCGGCTCCGCCTGCCTTAACTCGGCTCGTAAAAAAGGAGCCCGGAGGCTCAGGGTGAGGAGATTTAACAGAAATAAAAATAAAATGAATAAATATACTGTGTATTACCTGCGAGATGTCATAGCAGACTCTGAAAGTTGTCAAGTATCCCCAGTGATCCCGTCCTACCTCTGCTGAGTCGATGAGCGGATACGGAGCTCCGCAGGACCCCGGCGTTCAGCTACAAGTGATCACTGACACTTTTTCCGGTTATGACCTGTCACAATAAAAGCTTCAGAAAAGGTTGGCTCCAAGAAGCCAGCCCCGAGGTCAGTAAACTGAAAACACAGATTTATTTTTTTCACCAGCAGTGTCAAATATATGTGTTAAATATGCTTCTAAGAAGATATCCCATAATGAAAAGAAAAATATTAAATAATCAATTTCAATTGTATTGCGCTAATTCACAACAAATTTAATCTTGAGGCACTTTACAAAAAAGTTATTTAAAGTTAATCACACACGTTCCAATTGATTCTTGTGACCAAACAGTGTGTTAAGTTCATTATTCAAATTAGGTTAAAAAGTTTTAAGTGCAAGGAAACCCTGCAGATCGCATACAGTCAATGCATTTACTCTGAAAACAAACTCTAGCATCGGAGGCTATAGGGCAAAAAGCTGTGACTCAATGAAAATCCACTCTGAAACCAATAAAATAACGCATAGCCCTTTACTGTGTTTAATTAAGTCAGATCAAACATTTCCTGTCTTCCTGTCGGCCCTCAGGGACAAACACGTGGTCATGGAAACGTCTGAAATCTGATTGAAAGCTTCGTAATGGCGATTTACTTACTTTTTAATCTTGATATTTAATTCATTTTTGTCTGTCAGGATTTGAATTGTTGATTAAAATCCTGACGGACTCGGGCTTGTTAATATTTGCTAAACTAAAACCATGAAGAATGGAAATGGTTTATTTGTAATGAACATGTAAGGATGGGCGCATATGAGCTGAATAGCTTCATTCAATCTACATATTTTTGATCTATACAACTCAGGAATTATTTTCTTGGACTTGGTTTTGAATTTCTGTGATTGCAGTTGTTGGAGTGTTGATTGACTACTACTACTACTACTACTAATAATAATAATAATAATAATAATAATAATAATAATAATAATAATAATAATAATTGATTTTTAGATTGAATAAACTTGTAACTAAACTAAAATTGTTCCATGGTCAGATGAAGCTAAAATTTAGAAGTTTGCACATTATAACTTTGACATTGTGTTTGAGAGCAGCAGGAGAGACTGGTGCATTTCACATAGCAGAGGGCAAAATGTTGAAGAAAGTGTGGAAATATTGAAGGAACATCTCAGGACATCAACCAGGAGGTAAAGATTAGATCACAACAGCAAATGAATTACAAAGTGGCTTAAGAATAATAATGTCAAAGTTGAGTTAGTGTCGGTCTCAAAGGCCTGAACTGAAAAGGTGTGCAAGCAGAATGATACAAACCTTACCCAGTTCTCCCAGTTCTGTCAGGAGGAATTATCCCAGTTCTCCCAGTTTCACATGTCCAGATATCTGAAGCCTGATGGGATTCATGCTGGACTCTGAGCTGCAGCAAAGCTTCCCACACCATGACACTGCCAACTCCATGCATCACAGCTGGTGGGAGGTTTTATTCCTTACAGTTTATCCCACACATGCCCTCTGTCCCACACATGCCCTCTGTCCCACACATGCCCTCTGTCCCACACATGCCCTCTGTCCCACACATGCCCTCTGTCCCACACATGCCCTCTGTCCCACACATGCCCTCTGTCCCACACATGCCCTCTGTCCCACACATGCCCTCTATCGAGGTGCTAAAACAAATACATTTTAGACTTATCTGTTCAAAGACATTATTCCAGAAGTCCTGCATGGTTTCTGATTATGCTCTCTGTCTAAGTTCAGTCTGGCCTTCAAACGTGGACAGTCTCAGATCATATGCATTTTCATACATACAACATCAACAACATGCTGTGGGTCCTCTTTACATCCCACTCCAGAGTCATAAACAATCATCTTTCTGAAAGCTCCAGGAAGCTCTTTCATCTTCCCATGGTGTTTTCTCTCCTGCTGAAGTGATGCACCTATGTATGAGTTTAAGTGGGGACAAATGTGGAGCGTCCTGATTAACTCCTGATCAGAAATTCACATATTTTTTGCTACAGTTTTTTTATATTTCTTTAAAGGATTGGAAACTGGAGCTTTGCCTTAAAGGTGGGGCTAAGTCCAACCAGGTGTTTTGTGCAGCTGAATGGAGATTAAGTGATTTTTCAGCTAGTGAGGATAAACATGAGTGAAAGAATCAAGGCAACATCCCAGATATGTTTTTGATTATAACATAATGTAAAGCTCAAAATGTTGATTTTACATAATTCTACACCTTTAACAATTTTAAGTGAGAGTGGTGTGCTGATTTATCAGAAATTAATTTTTTTATTTTAGTTCAGAGAAAACTCAAAGTATTTTCAGTTTTGTTGTTTATAATTTCTCAGGATTGTTAAACTTGACATTGAACATCTTTGTGTCTAAATTTGGTAGATTCTAGGTGTGATATTTTTTATTTTTATTTATTACATGGCTGCATGTATTCAGACTGTCCTTTTAGTGAGTGAGAATATTCACCTTCAATCATGACATCATTTCCAGAAATACATCTTGTAAAGATTGGAAGTTGTTTCTCTGATGTTTGGTTATAGAAGGTATTAGGTAAATGTGGGTTATAAATATTTTAAAAAAGGGAAGAGGCGGGCCGAGTTAATCCTTTGACATCACATTCCCTGAGTTCCTCCTGGACGATCAATGTGAAAACTACTCCACTATGGAGCCACTTAGGCTGACTTTGATTTGTTATGATCAGCTTTTGGGATCAGGGGAGAGTTTGGAGTTGAGCTGCTGCTCCGATGTTTGGAAGGAGTCAGAATGAGCAGAAGAGAAGGAGGGATGAATGATGGCAAAATGTTGGTCATAAAAACTGAACTATGAATCACTCTAAAAAAGCTTCATCTTCCAATTGTGCCACAACATTTTATTAAAATAATGACAATTTATTAAATTGTCATTATTTACAAAATCATGCAAAGTTGGCACTTTTAATGGACTTTTAGAGCAACTTTCCATTAAAAGTGTCATTATTTACAGAATGACACTTCATGACAACCGTCATAAACTTTCATAAAGACTTGTTCATATTCATGTCAGATATTATGTCATGTTTATGACAGAGTCATGTCAGTCTTATGCACACCCCTTCAAATAAAGTATTACCCAGTTTTTCTCCACAGTTAGCACATTTAGTAGCGTGTATATGAGGATGATTGACAGTGCTAAGACCCTCCTCCTGACTGATAGGTTGTTTCTGACTCAGATCGCTGCATTTCTTCAACCGTCTCAGTGTGGGTGTGGATGACCTTGATTTTTTTTTTACAGATTATCTGGGTCATACTTTACAACATGGTGACAGATTTACCAAATATGGAAAAACATATTTTCATAAATGTTACATTCTGCAGCTTTAACTAAATGGCAGAAAACGGCTACAGGTTTATTTTTAGCTCTGGAAGTAGAAAAAATTGCAAAAAACTGAATTTTGCATAAGTCCACCTTAAATGTTAAGGTAAGTGATTTAAGTTGAAACCATTTTACAGTGCAGTACATTGTAAGTTCTCACTTTTTTTCTTACTCAGCCATTGTTTTGCTATATTATTACCAATTATGTAAGAGAATAAAAGCTGCAGGCAACTGCTAAAGCTCAGCTAACGTCCTGTGAGCGATAAGGCTGACCTGTACGCCTCTCTGTTATCATCATGGGCCAGCTCTCTGCAATCTAAAGAGGCGCATGTTGGTGATGCAGAAGAGTAGGCTGAGCGCTGAGGCAGAGCCGTGCTGACGTCAATAGCCTGTGGTTATCACTGTAGGTTAATCTACTCTACCACGGCTGGGCTTATGCAATTGTCTGTGAGCCCACACGCTTCGGATCTATGGATTAGCTTTTCCACTGTTCCACTCAGTGCAGCAGCAGCAGCAGCAGCAGCAGCAGCAGCAGCAGCAGCAGCAGCAGCAGCAGCAGCAGCAGCAGCAGCAGCAGCAGCAGCAGCAGCAGCAGCAGCAGCAGCAGCAGCAGCAGCAGCAGCAGCAGCAGCAGCAGCAGCAGCAGCAGCAGCAGCAGCAGCAGCAGCAGCAGCAGCAGCAGCAGCAGCAGCAGCAGCAGCAGCAGCAGCAGCAGCAGCAGCAGCAGCAGCAGCAGCAGCAGCAGCAGCAGCAGCAGCAGCAGCAGCAGCAGCAGCAGCAGCAGCAGCAGCAGCAGCAGCAGCAGCAGCAGCAGCAGCAGCTGCAGAGAGAGAATTTGTCCCCTCTGTGAGTTTCTAGGATCTAGTTTAGTTTAGTTTTCTGTTTGTGCCAGGCTCTCTGCCAAGTCGCTCTTTGGATCTGTGGTTCCTACAAAATATGACCCAAATGAGCCATCTTTATCTGGGAGCAACCAGATAGAGATGTGAGAAATGTGGTGCAGAAGTATTCATATCTAAATATCAATGTATTTATTATTATTATTATTATTATTATTATTATTATTATTATTATTATTATTATTATTGGTGTAATAAATTGTCCCAGAATTCTTTGCAATAAATGAGACCATTTTCAAGTAAAATAATGTTACTGGTTTATACAATAATGCAAGACCACATTCTCAAAGATCCAACAAACATTTTCAATATCCAAAATAAATAAACAACAGAGACAACAAATAAAATAAAATAAATTATTTTATTTGTTATTGATTGTAATCAATCAGCAGGTCAAATATTAATCATGTCATCCATGATTTATGGAATAAGAAAACCTGATAAAAAAAAACAAAAATCAGTTATAAAGTTCTTTTAGCGACACAGTCAAAATATGGAGGAAGATTTTCTGGTCAGACGACCTTTTCAGTCTTCATTCACAAAACATGGTGGTGGCAGCATCATGCTGTAGAGATGCTTTTCTTCAGTGCTAAAGGGAAGTCGGTCGAACAGGATGGACTTTATTTAATCTGTCACATGATTTTTGTTCTCATGTCTGTAATGTATTCATACTGAGGAAAACACCATTAGTAAGGGAGATGACAAAATAAATTATTACAATCTCTTGTGCATGATATTAATTTTTTCACTGTTAGTGGAGTTGACTTTGACTTTTCTGTTCGCCCATTAATCAGAATTTATATTGATATGAACTTTTTAGAGTCATGCCAATGACTAGAAACAGTCTCAAAACTCGATGGCTGTAAAACCTTCAGCGTGTTTAATAACAGGCCTGAAGTTTTAAAATAACATTGTTCTGGCAACCAGAAGCAGTTTTACTCTAGTGAATTGATTGATTGGTCAGAATTTATTTATGTGAGCAACAAAACCAATATTGTGATGCAGCTTGAACAAAGTTGCCTCAGACTGTACTCACAAAATCTGCAGTTTGGTTTTCAATTTCATGCTGTTTCTCCAAGTTCATGTTTCACATTCTGTGAAGGCTTTAAGGTCGATAGACAGCAACTCGGTCTGATGCTAATGGCAAAATGCTCCATGAAGGAACATCAAGTCTGCAGCACAAAGTTTTCTCGTTCACTGATTTGTTGCTGCACATGATTTTTGAAGGGTTAAGTCTGATTTAACTTGATTACACTCTTAAATCCATTAACCCATGCTTCCTAAATGTTGCAGTAACATATTCTCTAAAAGACGTTTGGATCTGAACTGAGGAGTAAACCAGTACTGAGCCACTTGGTCATTAAAAACCTTCTTGGGTGATTTTGATGAGTTGTGGAGTGAAGTGCAGGAATCAGAAGCCAGAGTGAAGCATTGGGTTTTATCACCTCACACACCGACGTCCTGTTGAGTCTGGGACTCTGAAACACAAAGACTCGCTTCCCCTCAGGAAAACTGAAAGCAGAATGCTCCCGTCACCCTGCAGGGGCTCGCTATGTTGGGCCGTGACCTTTGACCCTTTGTGTCTCAAGACGTTTTTAAAACCGCCTGTCCATAAAAATAAAAAAAAGACAGACATCTGGTTGGAGGCTTTAGGTGAAGACTGATACAACTGGACAACTTTAGCACTTTGAATGAAGAAGATTAAACTATAACTGTTGTGAACATCACATTAATCTTGTTTGTTCAGTGATTTATTTAATGAGAGGTATTTTTCCAGGCTGGACTGATTTGAAAGAGTTCTCGTTCACCAGGCAGATTATTTCACTTGTAACAAGCTATTTTCCCCATAAGTGAAACAATCTTTCACTTTTTTAATCAAAATCAAGGACTTGACTTAAACTCCTGTATCTGAAAAACTATTGTAAGTTAGTTTTATCTTAAAACAAGTGTTTTAAAACAAGACATTTGGTCTAGAAACTAGACCAAAAATATATGATGAGATTTTGTGTTTTTGCAGTAGAAAATGTATGAAATACACTTAAAAACTGATTCCACACCAAGACATGAACCAACTGAAATAACCTAAGCTGTATTTGTTACAAATATAGTCAAATATCCATTCAGAATTATGCCTGAAGGTTGTTGGCTAAAAAATATAGAAAAACACACAAAGTAAGACACCTCTATCCAAATGTATATGTTAAGCCTTTATGCGTCTGTTAGATTCCATATAAATTAGAGGAAATGCTCATAGTAAACATGACATTCAGGCTGATCGTGACTGTATATAAACTTATGACCTGCACTGTAGATTAAACAGACCAGAGTTCACTTTCATCCAGAGTTGTAGGAAACATTAGCAAAGTGAAACCAAGGCATTTCCAGCCAGCAGCGTCAAATCGCTGGTTTATTTATGCAGCGCCACACAAAGCCGTGTCAGGACGCATTACATACAAACTAACTTCTTCCATCACTGATGGAGGTTTGATGCTCCAGCTCGAGGTTTTCCTGAGGTTCTCCTACAGAAGATGTGGTAAATAATTCATGAACTGTTCTTAGACTTTCCAGCAAATGGCATTGCTCTAACATTCTAGCTACCTCAGAGCTTTTTGACTCCTTTGGTTGATCAACACTTGAATCAAAGTCTTTGAAATCTCATCATCAAATCACTCATTTCAACTAAACTCCATGAAACCCCCTGCCTTTACTCGAAGCTTCATTCCCGGAATTAAGCTCCAACCGTTCTGGTTTTAATTCCTGGATGTGCCTTTAATTTAGTTTCATTATTTTCATTTAGCCTCTAATTTATCCACATGCAAACAGGAAGACAACTGCAAACCAACTCTTCAGGTCCTACTAGTGGATAAAAAATTGAATCATGAGTTTGATGTTTATGAGAAACTCATAAACACAGCATAAACCTGTGTTTATGCTGTGTTTATATCCTAATATATAAATCAAATATCCTGCAGAGTTCCCCAAAATGATATGAGCATCGCTTTCAACATTTCCACTCAACCTTCCAATTTAATTAATTATTCTTTTCATGCAAATGACAGAGAAGGACATAATTTATGTGTTGTGTTAGTTAAATCTTGATGAGATGGTTTTTATGAAACACTTAGAAACCCTGGCTTCAGTGTTAAACAGTCTGATTAAGGCTGATTCATATGTAAATTATTGCTACACAAAAATATGCTGACATAGTTGAGACTGAAGTTTCTGTAAATGAATCATGATCAACATTTTTTTTACAAATACAAAAGCCCATTTAATATCAAAGTGAAAACTAACATAAAATAGTTATTCACCACAATTTGAACATCTGCAAGTGAGAATGAAGCGCAATGACATCTTTAATGTAAAATGGGGTAAAAAGTTGAAATTCCTACCAAACATGCGACTAAAGAAGTCCTGTACAGTAAAACAGCCTCAATGATCATTTCTGACATTATTCTGAGACTGTAAAAATCAGGAAATAACAGTTTACTTCTCCTAATGGTTTTCAGTACTATGACTTGAAAAAGTATTCATATCTGTTAAACTTTTATAGAGTTTTCTTTTATATGCATATTTAACTGGGATTTTATGTGATAGAACTTCAAATAATGGCACACAATTGTGAGGTAGAACACAAACTGAACCAAATACTTACGTCTCTAGCAGAACTGGGGTGAAAGTTTACGTATCGAAGAGAAAATTCAGCCATTTTCGTGGTGGTTTGTTGGACCGGAAGCTTTCCAGGTCGGAACCATTCCTTTGTACCACCAGCTGTAAGTTTAGGCTCATTTTCCTGCTGGAAGGTGAACATACCAGTGTTGTGTTCAAGACCACCTAACCCGAGACCAAGACAAGACCAAGACCAGAGCGTATCGAGACCGAGACAAGACCAAGACTTTTGGGGTCCAAGACCAAGTCAAGACCAAGACCGAGGGAAGTCGAGACCAAGTCAAGACCAAGACCAGCGCCCCGCGCTACAGGACACGATAAAATGGTGAAATATGATCAAAATTGCTTCTCAAATTGATCTCAAAGATCCATATTCTCATAAAAACACCTAGATATTAAATACTTAATACATTTTACTAATATTAAAAGCAGAACAAACTTTGTTCTGCTTTGCTTCCATCTTTGTGCTACATCCGCGGTGGTCTCGTGCCATCCCTAAAAAGATAACGCCCTGGGTGTTTGCCCATATTGCTCATGTCAGAAACCATCACTATCTGCACCATTAAACATAGGAATTGAGGCAATGCCCTGACGGTAAATAACCCTCAACTATGAACACTGACCAAGGAGAAACAAGCAAGAAGTAACCAAGCACAAGGCGCTCACCGTGACTGTTTTCACCCTCTCTGCCAGGTAGTCTGACACCATGGCACACATTACAGCTGCCACTTTGAATGAAAACAATCATAGAGCAATGTGCATGCTCAGAGTGCTCTTTCGTTCTTGTGTTTTATTTATTTGTTAATTAAAAAAATATCAATGTACATAATTACATAAAATAATGATAGCTACTGCAGTGTACGCAGAGCATTACAAGAACAAAGAACGGCTCTCAGTGACACTCCAGTCCTATTTTCTAAGTAAAGAGTCATTCAGAAGAATCGGACTGTTCCTGAATACCACATCACTATATTGCGGACTTTTGGACACAGCGTTATCCCATATATGCGACAAGTCAGTCAACACCTCCACACAGTAATTAACTGCAGTGAGTGAGAACTTTTTTCATCACAAATGCTTATGTGTCTCTGTACAGCTAGCTTTGCTAACATCACGTCAGAGGAGCTTACTTTTCTTTGAACTACTTTTCTAAGTGACGAAAAAAGTAAGACGTCCCCACCGTCTGTGAAAGTGAAGCGATGCTTAGTTAGCTGTGGCCATCGGATTTCTTATGATTTATGCAGCGCTATTCTACTACTGACGATTAGACAGACATCTTCTGCCGCTCAGAGGAAACCACTGCGCATGTCTCAGAGCGCCGCGTGCGAGTGAAAGATGGGGAGGGAGTAACAGAAACACGGTTATTGCTTGGATTTTAATCGGTGCATTTAGCATCCCCTGAAAACAACGATGTTAACTAATAAACTGGACAGTATGCTGTACGTTTAGTGATATGTTCACAGTTGCGATCTTGACTGATCTTGAAATAAAATGCAGAGTCCTCAGCGCCTGAGACCGAGACCATCAAAAGATGGTCTCGAGACCAAGACCGATCTCAAGTACTACAACACTGGAACATATGCCTCAGTCTCCTATCCTTTTCAGCCTCTAACTGGTTTTCTTCCAGGATTGTCCTATATGTATCTACAACAATATCTATATTGTTATAGATATTGTTGACATTGTTATAGATACAACAATATCTATATTGTTATAGATATTGTTGCGCAACACCCCCCATTCTCTCTCTCTCTCTCTACTTCCCCTACTGAGAGGAGGGAGATGTTGCTCCCAGCTCTCCGTCTAACGGGTCCTAGAAGCCTCTAACTCCGGAGTATTACTACAGATGAGAATATAGAGGACATTCTGTTTAAGCTGGACGCAAGAAAGACTAGCCTGGTTTCTAACGACCTCTGCCTCCAGATGTCCCTCCTTTTTCACCCTGTGAATTAGCCAGATTGAGCAGCCTGGAATCAGCTAGTTTCACAGAGCACACCTGTTAACGGTCGCTCTTTCTCTTTAATTACAACTTGCACTTGTTACTGAACCAGGTTGGTTTTAGTGACTCGGGCGAGTCCCAAGGGTGTTGTTTTAGTTTTGGCTAAAAGTAACCTATAAAACATTTTCCACTTTCTCCTCCCAGAATCAAACTTCATAGCTATTTTACAACCATTAAAGAACTTTAAGGTGACTCATTAACTGAATGTCCACAACATCTTTTAGATTTTCTTAATGCTAAGTATTTTATTAGTAAGGCAATTTTGCAAGGGTCAGTACAGCTTAAATCAGTAGCAGAAATAATCAAATAAGTAAAATCAATAATTTAGCCTATCTTTCCCTAATGCTGACACTGTGAACTAAAAAAGGAAAACTTTGAGAGAGAGGGACGGAGTTTGGCATTTTGAACCCCAGAACTGGCCTGATGATGGAAAAGGTGTTGCAGCAGCAGGAGGCTCCCAGTACAGGAAGAGTACTGAGTCAGAGCGGCAGATCTCGGGCCTCAGGGTGACTTCCTCATGCGCGTAGCGGTCCTCTCCTTCTTGACTTGCAGCTCTGTAGCTCCTTTCTCTTCGTCTCATGATCTTTCTGGTCCATTGAGATGTAGAAGAGCTGGTCTCATGGAAGGAACACACCAGTTCTTCATCTTTGTCTTTATCTTCATCTTTGCCTTGGTCTTTTTCTTTGGGGTCTCGAACCCAGCTGATGAGAGAAATGCAATTTGAAGCCACATGTTGCGGGGCTAACGGGTTGGTCCCCATGTGCAGAACAGTCTTCGGCTCTGTGGCTCTTCTTCAGCTGCAGAGTTCTTTCTCCATCTTGATCTTTGCTCGAAGCTGCCTGAAGGATCCAACCAAAGACTCCTCTTTGCACTCACCTTATAAAGGGTTTATCCACCCCTTTAGTGCATTTGCATTGGCTAGCTTTGTTGCTGTGCCTGTCTCATTGGCTGACTGCTTGGACCGATGATCTCATATCCATCACCGTCTTGGAGACATGATGTCTGTTGTAACGACCCAAGTTGCTCAACAGTCCTCTTGTGTCTAACCTTTTCTTAGGAAAGTTAAAGTTCAGCAATAAGGCCTTGGTCCTTGGTCCTCCTATCAGTTCCTCTTTCCCCTGACTTTTCACCTATCATCTACCTTCAACACAACATCAGTGACCTTTGATTACAGTTACACATTTTACACCATTTCAAGTTCAACGTCAAAATCACATTTATAACCCCTTAGTTTCTCTGGTTTAGCATTCACTTATAATATTATAATAACCATTACTTATTAGCCCCATCTATATTCAAATCAAGTCTGACCATCTTCCCAGTTACTATGGGCCACTTAGCTGCTTGTTTGATTACTTCTCTCTATTTGCCAAATACTTAGACATTACATAGACATGTTGGAGTTCATTCATTTTTGTCTCTGTGCTCCACCAGGTCCGTTTACCAGTTTCAGGACCTGACCAGAACCTGAGTGTAAATTACCTTCATAAATAATTAGATTTGGTTATATATAAAAGCAGGCTTTAATGCTTAAAAATAATCAAATGTGACAAGCCACGCATGCCATACAAATGGATCAGGTACAGTTACATTCACCGTCCAGCGCTGGGGCCACACTTAGCAAACCTTATGGATGGAACCAAGTGAGGGAAGGATTGTAGGCAAGTTTAGCTTTTTATTCTTTTCTGCAATCTGTACCCTCCCTAAAGGGCAGTCTAATCAGTTTCAGTCTGTTTATGTATGACTGCCGGCTTACACACAAACATGGTGTAAGCTGCGGCATGTGTGTGTAAGCAGTTAAAAAAGGCTAAAAGAGATAGAGGAAAAGATAGAACCTACAACAGACGGTTGTCTGTCTACATCTAATCCAAATTTATTAAATATGTTTCTTCTTCAATTAATTACATTGATTTTAAGGCACTCAAAATTGATTAATTAATTAACTCAATTAATCGCTTTTTTTCATATAAAAAAAAAAAAAGAAAAAAAAAAGGTCAGAGCGGAACCTTGTGTTCGCGTTTCTAGTACGCCCGTAAATCTAACGGACCAATGACGCCAAAGTCGCCTTGTTAGGTCACTGGGAACTAATTTTCCTTCCAAAAAACAATCTGATGGAAAACTGGAAAAGACTATTGTGGTTTCTAAATTATGAATTTTTCTTTTTACCTGTGAGCTATTCAAGCCCTAATGTCAACAATGTGAGCGCCCACCAACCATATTTCTAAACAAACTTTCAAAGAGGTTCAATCAGGGGTTCCTGAATCACTTGAAGTGTACATAGTAGCACTATAAAATGCTAAAGTTCGATTGAATTAAAATGTTGCATATTTTGTCGATAGTTTTCAATAAAAATATGATTGTGATTAATTACAGACCCTGGAATTAACTTGATTGAAAATTTTAATCCAGAACTATCTTAAAATGAGACATTGGGAAACTCCAATTAAAGACGAGGAAGGAGAAAGAGGTGGATCTGGTTGACATTTTTATTTCATGGTGGTAGGAACACAAGACAAAGGTCATAAAGTTAGTAATGTTCAGGTCATGCCACTCTTACTCGGTGCACTGCCCGTTGACGAGGTCTGCACAGTCAGACAGTAGTTTACAGAGGTCAGACATGTTGGATAATCCACATGGAGACATAAATAAGGAACAGAAAACAGATCCAAAAAACAGTAAATAGATTAAGAAAATTTTTTTGCAGAAACCCTCTGGGATCTTTTTTTTATGTTTGGGGATTATTACTAATATTATCATTATGTATTACTCCATTTACATTATTGGAATGAGGCTAATACACTGGCTAAAAGTAAGGAAACGGTAAGATGGGGTGATGTCTTCATGGCCTGCTCACAGCTAAGGTGGCAGGTTGTTTTTAAGGCAATTCAGTTTCCACCAAAACCACACAGGAGCAACCCATTTGGGTTCGATTCAAAGATCTAGAATGTTAGAAATAAAACCCAGTCTTGGGACATCAGAAAGGGATTTCCCAGAGCATGGACACACACAACACAACTCTGAAATTCAGGGTGATGATATCGCTCCCACGTCGAAGTATATCAATCCATGAGTGAATAGACAAGTCAGACATGGCTCCAGTGTATATTACTAAAACAGAAACCTCCACATATCACACTTTTGCTTAATTTACACTTTTAAAACCGCAGGGGCTGTACAAAAAACAAACAAACAAAAAAAAAAAACAAGTGGCCTGATGACTTCAAGGAGAAACAAAAGTGAGTAGATAAAAAAAGTAGAAGACCACAAACAGGCATGATTTTAGTCTCAGAATATTGCCAAGGTTCTCATATCAAAACAAGTGTCTTTAAGTCAGTCAGCTCAGTTTATTGCGTTCGGCTGCGTGTTGCAACAGTCCGTTGCCTTGCTATGCTAACGTGCAGAGTTCTGCGGGATTTTGGGTGTTCTTGTCCGTTTTTGCGGCTTTTATGGCTTCAGAACGTACCAGCTTCTCCTTCAACCCATCACCCCTCTTTCACTCAACAGCCGAAGCTAAAACCTGTTCCTCCAGGAATGTTCTCAGAATAAAAAAAAAAGAAATGAATCGAGTCCCAAGTACAGTTAGGGGAGTTTGTTTTCTTTTTTAATTTCTCTCCGTGTCTTTTAGTGACGACAGCTGATTATTTTACAGGATATTCCCAGGAGTTGTATCTCTCCCCTTGTTTCACCTCTCTGTCCTTCTTCTTCAGCCTTTGCTTTTAGCGCCTCCTTAAGGTCAGATCCGGTAACAACTCATTGAGTTCCTGCAAAAACTAACTGCTCCCAACAAACAAAACAAAACACCAAAGACCAAAAACAAACAAAAAAACACAACCTTAAAGCATAATTCCAATCCTGTACTTTCTGCAATCATAAGAAATAAAATACACTTTTCTCAAATTAGATTTTTTTTTTTGAAACAGTGTCAACAAAACAAAACAAAAAATCCAGATTCTAACCAACACTGCAGAAGTGCATGCATTTATAGTGGTCAACATTAGTTCATCTGCTGATTGTAGAACAGAACGCACAACAGTACATGAAAAGCACAAGTCTCAGAAGAGAACCCATCTTACATATTCACAGTCTTAGGTATTATTTATATATAGAAGTCTATATTTATAACATTTATGGGTATCTATGAATCATGGTTAATGAAATAAGTCATTGTGGGACGCAGAGCTCTCTCCATCACGGCGGCACGGTTGTTAGTCATATTTCAAAAACTAAAGGCTCTGATGAGAGTCGACTAGAGAGCAGGTTTATCTTTTCTTTCTTTCTTTGTAGCTGTGAGATGGGAGTGGATGGAGTGGCTGGACAGTGCACTTAATCACTGTAGCAGCTCGGTTGATATTTCATTAGGAAAATATAGAGGGCTTAATAATACCAGGATAGAGTCTATGCATACAGCTGGGCTGCGGCTCTGAACGGGGAATACACAAAGATGTAACGGCCATGCTTGGAGGGAATGTGGCTGGTAGAGATGGCACCAAGACAAGAAAGCAGCCAGAGATCAGAACCGCGTTCAAGTAATGAGAAATTAAAAACAAAACGTGTTGTTTTTAAGGTAACAACTAAATCAATACAATGAAAATAGCTTTTTTCCCACAAATATTTGTAAAAGGAAGAAAAAATAAAGTGTAGTGGAGATGCAGAAGAAAATGGCAAAAAAAGAATTCCAACACAAATTAAAAACATATTTCATTATTTCCCCATATAAAAAGCAATGAAAAGTATACAAAAATAGAAAATAATTACAGCAGGAGACATGGGCGTTATGGAGGGAGGGTTTCTTGTTTTGTTGTTTACTCCGGTTTCGCAGTGCTCGTTCTCTTCCTGGTTATTTGGCGGCGGAGCAGTGAAGTATTTTGGGGCTGTTCAAGGCGTCCTCCACCAGGTGGACGTCCACCCCGTCCACCACCACATCCTTGATGCAGCCGACGAAGCCGGTGCTGTAGGCCTTGGGCAGCCGGCGCGCCACGCCCAGCACCTCCAGGCCGCCTAAGAAGGAACACATGAACATGAACATGCAGACACACGCAGCAAAACACACCGACCAGAACACCCTGAGGAATCCTCAGAGTAAACATCAGAACCTAATGATGCGCTGGAATATGTCTTCTCTTAAGGTGGAATTAGGCAATAAATCAGTTTTTATCAATTAACCAAATTTTTGGTTCCAGTGGTGATTGGACTCATCATTCATACCAACCTTTGTGTTTAAGTTACAGATCAGGTCAGATTATCGAAACTGGGACAGAACCAGCAGGAAAATAATTCAAAATACACCAAAACTGGTTCTGAAGTGAATAATGGGTAACACTGAGCTCCTGGAATGACTAACATCAACTGCTTAGTGGACTGAAATACAGATTAATGTGAGAAAACTAACCAATGGTGATGAGCTCCATGATTTCTGATTGAGTGCTTCAACCATAATCCAACCGGAATGATAGAAGTGTGCTGAAAATGTGTGTGCTTAGTCTGGCTAAGGAACATTTATCTCAACAGTATACATAACTTTAAATTAGAGTGACCAGTTCATGTTTTCTGGCTTTAACTTGTTACAGAGGTTATAGATAAGAGAAAGTGGAACCTCAGAGGTTATTTTTGTTTCTATTCAGAGCTTCAGACGTCTGCAGTGTTTCATCACCGTGTCATTAGTAAACTGATCTGGTGTAAAACTCATGCAGCGATCCTGGCAGGATGTGGGATTGGATCTGTGAACAAATTAAAGCTGAAAATTCCCTGAAACGTTGTGCCGCTCCAAACAGCCAGAGCGAGTGCTGGGTTTGTCAGGCTGCATCTCAGCGTTTGATGTTTCACACGAAGGCGCCGCTGACGGACATGACAGCCTGACAGCCTGTTTCTCAAATCAAAGCGAAAAAAACTGAATAGCAGCTACAGAAAACTAAGCTATGACAAAGGAGAAACACGGTGAGATGAAAGGTGTTGACAGCACAAAACAATAAAGAGCTAATTTGCTCATTATTTTAAACTGACTGCTAATTTAAAAATAAGCTAATTGTCTAAACCTAAAGTATTTCCTTAAAGAAAAGACCGTTTTAGGACACATTCTAGGAGATATATGTCTGTTTGTTCATTAGTGTGACACACATGGTATTTATGGACCACCTTTGACTTAAACATGTAAACTATAAGACACATATAAAACAGTTAAACCTGGACAGATATCTGCTAAACAATTTATTTGTGATTTTTAAAACTTTTACTCTATTTGTGAAAAAATAAAACAAAAAGATATGAATCTTTTTGTCATGTCTTAGGAAGCATAATTACACATTCAGTAAATTGGTCTGTTTGTTAAGTTGCTTAGCGTTAGCTGCTAACTGCTAACAATGTTGGTATTAGCTTCCTTTCTGACTGTTGGCTTTTCTTATGACTTCATTACTTTTGTCCCTTTTCTTTTTCAGCTAATCTCAAACCTGCTGAAACAAAAGTAAAGAATTACTAAGCCCTGAAGTGTTGAAAGACTTTATTTCCTAATTGCTGTGTGAGCTACTTTTATAAGTCAGCGAATTAAAGTTGCCATTAGAGTCTTTCTAGCTAAATCAGCATGAAACATCTTTATTCAGCATTCCTGCAACGCTAAGCCTGCCTCTTAATGTTTTACCTGGCTGCCATTGCACCTCAGTTTGGTTTTTTAAATCCCACCATCTCTCCTTCCTGTCTGGTTGGATCATGAGTTCATTTCCCTTCTCAGGTTCTTTACATCGCTGTCCTTTCCCCCATTAATTGGATTGGGAACCTCAGAATCAGAGTCGACTAATTCCATGCAATTTACAGATGAATTAATGATGAATGGTGAAAAGGGATTTAGGATGAAGAAGCGCTGGAGGCTGTGTGAGGATTAGCTATTGGTGCTGCAGGGCTCCATCAGCACCTGTTCCACTGTGCTGCCTCCCATCTACCTGACTGCGCTCAGCATGAGGCCCGGTCGGAAAAAAAACACTGCCTCCATTTTCCAAAACTCACTCTGCATTTTAGGAAGAGCCAGACTTTATTTTGCCTCCACTTCCATATTTCCTTAGAGTGCTCTCTTAAAAAACATTCCTCAAAGCCAAGTTCAGCCCAAACTGAACTCCAGGTAGATAACCGGCTGTTTGGTCATTTTGAATTCAGAAGAGGAAGAACTTTGGAGTTAGTCAGAAACACTTTCTCATTTCTCACCTCAGTGATGAAAAGAGCTGTTCTGCAAACACTGCAATCATTTTTTTCTACTCTTCCTCCACAATGAGTTTATTACTCCTATTTGGCAGCGCTGAACACACAGACGCACACACACACTCAGAACTACTTGGAGTTCTAAATGTTGAGACGTACCTAACCAGAGCGCTCCGTCTGTGTCCAGCTGCGTGGCTCGGAGAGGAGATGAGCCTGTCACCGGCGCCTCGTTGCCCACCTGCAGAGAGCCGTCTCGAAGCGCCCTGCAGACCAAAACAAAGATGGAGGCAGCTTCAGGCTGATGCATGCATCACTCAGTGAGTGACTCAACTCTGCTTATCAGATAGATAGATCGATAGATATAGATAGAAACTTCATTCATCCCTTTGAGATTTACCCTCAGGGAAATTGTAGTTCAGTCTCCCACACAGCACCAACACATCAAATCCTTAAACTTTTTTTTTTAACATTAGCATTTAGCCTGATTTTATAGTTCCTCTGTTTCTATTGTACTCCTGTTAGCCAGTGAGGAGTTGAAGAGTTTTATTGCATGAGGCACAAAGGAGTTCCTTAGTCTGTTGGTCCTGCACTTTGGAAGAAGCAGTCTCCCACTGAACCTGCTTTCCTGGCCGCTGATGACAATGTGCAGAGGGTGGCTGGTGTTGTCCACAATAGCCTCAAGTTTCTTTAGGGTTCTCCTCTCTGCCACTGCTGCCAGAGAGTCAAGCCTTGTGCCAACCCTCAGTGGTTGGCACAAGGCTTTAGGGTCTAACTTCCTAAAGATCAATCTGAAATTTATGTACAAAAGATCACTATGAGGAAGGAAGAACACAAACACAGAAAGGAAGGAAGGACTGGAGTCTTATTTCAGACTGAGATCATCATGAAGTCAAAGCCCAGACGTTTCCCAGGCCAGTATGACGTTTCCTGTTAATATGAAGCAGCAAATCTATCTCTATCAAATTACTTCCAGTAAAGTGAACATTCACATAAGAGCATTTTCCATGCAGTGTTCTAAATGAGCCTAGCAGCTAACAGATGCTGGAGGAGCTTCACTCATTTAGGTGCCTCCTTTCTGCACACACTCACCAAATCTGAAGACTGCAAAAATTAAAACTCA
Organism: Poecilia mexicana; assembly: GCF_051168715.1. Classification (NCBI taxonomy): domain Eukaryota; kingdom Metazoa; phylum Chordata; class Actinopteri; order Cyprinodontiformes; family Poeciliidae; genus Poecilia; species Poecilia mexicana. The sequence goes on along the minus strand of NW_028263376.1, from coordinate 1,712,012 downwards.
CTAAAGAAAGTTCCAGCTGAGAGAGAGTCATTAAAAGTGAGGCACAAACAGAAATCTGTGCAGCTATGTGAGCTGCATGCTGCATAATTTTGCTTCCCAACATTATCTCTAAATTATGCCATCTTTCAGCATCTGCTGTAAATAGGAGGAAAGCCTGGGATGAGATCCGTTTTAAAATGGATGTGAGCGGCCTTTTGAGGATCGATTGTTTTCACCTTAAATGACAAAAAACAATCTAATTATCCACCCAGAGGTCCGTTTGAGGCAAAGCTGGAAACAAACGTTCTCCTGCGATAAAGCAGAGAACATGCAGAAGGTGCTAAATGGCTCTTTTTCAAACCTTACACTGTTAATTTGTTTCTAATGAACAAATCAATTAACGTGACGTCATGGTGCAACAAAAAATTGCTGCTCGCTTTTTGAGTTTTCCACTTGGAGGAAGATTATCTGTGGTTTGTACGAGTCAGAGTGGGCCTCCATGATTGTGTTCTCTGCCTGGATTAAACGTGTCTATATTACATAAACTACAGAATGAAATAACAGAAAAAATAAACTACACAAGTGCTGCTAAAACATCAATATTGTGGTTTTAAAAGGACAAAATTCACAAAAGAGCCAGCAGAATACGGAAAGCAGAATTATTTTCATTGGCAACACATTTAATCATAATAGAATATTAAACAAAAAATAAATGTTTTTATTGTATTTCAGTGAATTGTCTGTAACTTATGTCCACATTTAAACTTATCTAACAGCCAATATATATATCTATTAGAGATGTGCTGATCAGGTTTTTTCTTCCTGATACCGATACCGATCACCCATGAGGGCCGATCACCGATACCGATCACATAATTATTATTATTATTTTTTTTAATCATAAACACTACCAGTTACATTATGTGGAAAAAGGAACCATGAATTCACCTTAATTTAGACAAAAACTTGTTTTTAATAACTTTTTTCAAGAAGAAAACTAAACAAAACAGGTTTTGTGCAAATTGTACTGCTATCAATAATACTATCTTTAACAGACTGATAACATATGACGGATCTGAAGAGGCTAAATAATGCAAAGAGCCAAAATAAAACCTCTCAACATTGCCAAAAAAAATTCAAATATAAAACTTAACATTCAAAGGCAAAAACAGGTTCCATTACAATAAACAATCCAGAGTTACTGAATGAAAACTTCCTGTTAGCATGGCGGCTAGCTGATTACTGCTAGCTCTGAGTGGCTGTTTCTGACTGAGCGGAGTAATTATGCAGAACAGGAGGAGATCAATTATTTTTTTAGAGATTATCTGTCTCATGTTAGGACAACGAAAGTTTTAATACGTATGTAAAATGTATTTTTTTAGTTAGATGCTGCAGCTTTAAGCAGAGGTTCGGTGTGAGAGTCACCACCAGGTGGAGCAGAAGCGAAGCTCCGTCTGTCAGATATTACTACCTGTAGCGTAGCAGTGGTTCAACAGTGAGAGCAGAACCAGAGTCTTACATCGCAGCTCGAAGAGTTAAATAATTTTGCGGGTTATTTGTTTAGTTTTCTGACCGTCATGCTATTCCGGGTGAGTGTTTGTAGCTGTGCGCTGCTTTACCTGCTGCAGCTGCACAGGCAGGCTGGAAATGAGATGATCGGTATCGGCAACAAGAGCCAATGATCGCCGATCACCGATCATGCACTTTTTCATGAAAATCAGCCCAATTATGATCGGTGACCGATCGATCGGCACACCTCTAATATCTATTATGCCACACATCAAACAATGCCTTCAAAACTATTTATTCACTTCTCCACATTTCAGCTACAAACCTCAAAGTATTTATTGGGGTTTTATGTAACCACATAAAGTAGTGCCGTGTAAAATGGAAGAAAAAATATTATATTTCACTTTACAAATCTGACTTCCATTAGAAAAATGGTAAAAAAAAAAAAAAAAAAAAAAGAATGCTTAAACCCATAAAAGTTTATTTAAATTTCTGCAATAAAAGAAACAGCAAATATAATAAAAAGTTGCTTTGGTCAAATGAGACCAAAATTAAACTTTTAACTGAAAATAGAGGATAGATGGCGCTGCACATTGGACTTAATGCAGCAGGTCCACAGTGAAACATGGCGGTGGCCCCGTCATGATGCGGGAAGGTTTTCCTCAGAAAGGACAGGAACGCTGATTAGAATTAAAGAGATGGATGGAGATACATTCAGGCTGATCCTGGAAGTGGAACTGTTTTCTGTTTTATCATGGAAAATATAAATAAATGCATTCTACAGTTAACATATTATTTATAAAAAACATATTCCTTCCATTTCAGAGTTATGCAATTCTTTGTCAATCACTTAACATCCTAATAAAATGCATTAAAAGTGACCTATTATACTCCGTGAACAGGTTAGGATGGTTTTATGGGACAAAATGTAGAAAAGTTATTGTGGTTCCAACACTTTAACATCCCTGTCTGTGATTTCACATCCAACAGTTATTTCTCATGAATCTTGTTCTGCAGCTTCCAGAGTGGCAGACATGTTGGGCTGCAGCAGCGGTTCTCCGTCTGAACACTGATCACCGTGTCTAAGCTGCAACTTCCACACCGCGCCTGTCTGTTGTGTAAAGCTTCAAACGTGGGCGTGACCAGGCATGAAAGCAGCCTTAATCTGAAACTAATCAGAGTCATCAACTCAGAAATAAGCGGGGGATTCAGGCGAGATATCACACGGTGAGCAGCAACACAAAGACATACGGATTCAGTCTAATCCTCCTTTAACCGAACCAGGAAGAAAGAAAGAGAGAAAGAAAGCTTCTGCTGCTGATTCCGTTTTTCTTACCTGCTGGCTTTGATGCGTATCCAGCGGTTGGTGTCGACACGCACCGATGAGCTCAGCACCACGGCCTTGGAGCCCAGGTCATAGGTCATCTGGACCCGGCCATCCACAATGGCCAGCGCAATGTAGTCGGAGCGCTCCACGCCCTTCCCGCTCCACAGCAGCAGACCCTGCGTGGCCTCGGTCCGCACGCTCAGCTCAAACTTGTTGACCAGCAGAGCCTTTTCACTGGGAGGACATGGACAGCGCATCAGACCCAGACCCAGACCCAGACCCAGACCCAGACCCACACCCAGACCCAGCATGTCTTCAGGTAAATGTCTGAAGTTGATCTGCACTGAGTTACTAGCAGCCGCATGAAGATGATTAAAACACCTGAAAATACATTCATCTTCATTTGCAGCAGCACAACCTTGCAATGATTTCATTCATTTGGTTTGTTAAAAAAATCCAACCTTTAGTTTGATTATTTTTATTTAAATGTGACTTTGTATGTTCAACTTTGTAGTAAATATACCGGAATGCTCATTTCCATCCATTGCCCCATAAAACAAACACAAGAAAAACATTCATAGTTTCATAAATAAAAATAAAAAATACTATAAATACTACATATAGAGTCAGAAAAACCCACGACTTCACTTTGCCACACCAGCACTCAACATGAAGTCGTTTTTCACACGTTCATTCATTCCAGCTGGGGTTTTCATGATCTGACGTGACCCAAGTCATGAGTTTCCAATAGCAGAAGATTTAAGAAAACCTGTTTGTTTGTCATGGTAGGACAGAAGAGACGTTTTTTGGAAACAACTCATTGATATTTGGCTAGTTTCTGATGGTTGTTATGGAAACGAGACAAAAAGATGCTGCTCTTTCTGCAGTTCTCCAGCAGCGAGCTATGAAAGGGGATATTTTCTATTCTCTGTGCTGCTAAGATGAATATATTTATGTTCCATATTTGTCTCCTGTGGGAGCAGATTGTAATGGTTTACTAATTATGATTTTGAGATTATATGGGTACTAATAATCTTTGATTTTAACATCAATTACTTCTCATCTCAATGAATAAATGCTTTTAAATTAAAGGCTGGATTTTAAACTAAATCAGTGGGAGGTAATGCTGCTGCAGTAAAATATGTACTTGGAGGTAAGTACACATCATAACCAAGAATGCTCATAAATCAGCATTTTGTTATACATGATCTTAATTTATTTGCTGCTAAAATCCCTGAAATTTGGGCTGTGAGCCAAATTCTAACAGCATTCGGGTCGTTTTAAGGAAACGCAGACGGAGCTCTGAAGTAGCAGGTTCTGTTTCCCTGTTAGCCTTAGCAACACTACTGAGGCTAAGCTAGGCAGCCATTAGATCTCCTGCCTCTTCACCCTGCAGCATCGGGGGGGGGGGGGGGGGTGACAACAGCTGATTCCTCTATCCTTAAGAGGCTTCCACCGCCTCAGCTGTGCAGAGGAAACCGAAGCGCCTGGAAGCAGCCACCGCTGCATACAGAAACACTTAGAGGGAAAACGCAGCCAACGCAATCCTAATGTAAACAGGCGGATTCTCTGCAACTGTTCGCTCGTCTGGAACTGATTCTGCTACTTTCAAACGGCGTCTACACAGAAAGACAAAGACAGGGTGAGGAGGACGCATACAGCAACCGAGGATGGGAAAAAAACAGAGATTACACAAGACACATGAGGAGAGAAAGCAGCCAGCACACAGAACAGCAAACAAACGAAACGGGAAGGGAAGGGCGCTCTCCTGAATCAGGATACTTCACTATGAAACCAGCAAAATCTAAAACTCACCTCAGCAGATTCTTGCAAAAAAATAAAAAATTAAATAAAATAAAAATCAAGAAATCCATTTTTCCCCTTTACTTGGAAACCAATACACTCCTTATATCTACCTAAAGCTGCTGAGGTAAACAGATTTGAGAGCATCACATTTTCTTTTCTTTCCTCAAGGAGAGAAAAATAAACCTGAACAAACAAAAATGAAGCTTGGGTGAACCCGACTCCTGGCAAGCCCTCAAAGAGTTTACAAGGCCCAGTAAATCTCGCCACAGCAGCTTGTCAGTGATAAGGTCAAGGTTATTAAAGGTGCAGAACGTACAATGAATAAAACAAGGCTGGCACTTTGCGCTCTGAATCCCACTGCAGTGATTCCTGCTGCGATGCTGCTGCTTTCTGGGCATCATCTGCTGCTCACAGGTCCTCAGAGGGCACCCACAGTCTACCACTAGGTGGCAGTAGTGGTCAGAAGAAAACAAGCGACTGAGAAGCTGAACTAAGTTTTGTGCCACACAGTTACAGTCAGGAGTTACTTACATCAGGAACAAATCAGATGCTGATTTGGTCTTTTAGGACAGGATGATAATGCATCACATAACTTCAATAAATTTAAATGTATTGTGGATTTTGCAGAGAAACCAGATATTTGCAGGTATTTTCAAACTTTTGGCACCAATCTGTCTGACATGTTACCAGGATTTTCCAATCTGAGATGGTGGAATTTGCACTGAGCCCGGTAGGAGCGGACGGGCAGTTGATCAGCAACAGGCCTCTGTTATTGATCACATCATTCATACATGATATGATAAATAACAGCTAATTACAGAAAATGCTGACTTGAATTTTTTTTCATTATTTCTGGCGCCCTTGCTAGCATGGTGCCCCTATATGTCGCATGTAGTGCATACCCACTTTTCTGCACCACTGGTTACCATAGCAATATATACTAATTCAGGATCCACGATATATCGGCACTAACATCTTTATTGGCCAATTTCAGAAAATTATTTTAAATATCGGTCTGATAAATAAATCTGGGGCGATTTAAATCTGGGTTTCTCTGCCTCCTGCTGAAGAACAGACTGGTTGTAGTCTGTCCTACATTCAAACTTGTGCAGCCAATTATTATTTTTTAAAATGTACTGATGTTACATGCCAATGCCCTGATTCAAATGTGTTGATTAAAGTCCAAAGTTAATCAGACATTCCTGCCCATGAAGCAGTAGATATATGGATATGCATGTCAGGAGAGGCTGTTCGACATGTTAGAATATAAAAATGATAATTTTGTGACTTTTTAAATAGAACGGGAGGCTTCAGGCCTGTCAAAGGTCAAGGAGGGGTTGTCTGGAGAGGAGCTGAGGGATGAAACAAAGGTGGCATACAAGTAAATAGGGCAAAGTTGAAAAGCTTTAAGAGACTCACCTCTGGTCTGACGGGTTCTCCAGAGATTTGGGACTTAAGGAAGCAGGGAGAAAGTCATGCAGAGGAAGCGCAAACAAGGACAAGGAAACAAGGAGGAGTGAGGAAGGAAGGGAGAACACTGTGAGCCCAGCGCCTCACAGAGGTCTCCCATAGAGACCCGGAGCTGCAAAAAGCTAATCTGCTGCACTCCTCCATCGACCGCATGGAGAGTCCAGTACAGCTGCTGTGGGATCACAGGAAGCACCAGCCCTGATAACATGGACGCTCCTCAATAAATGCAACAGTCAGGATGGATGAAATGAAAAATATCCTAGCTTTTCTTAAAGATAAAGTACATTTACCGTCAGCGACTGGCTTTAAAGTCAGCGTCCAATTATTGAGCAGCTCCTTTTTTTTAATTTATGACGCCGCACACCACAGTGCTGTTGCAATTACCTTCTGCTGAGAGATGAAAGCGCTACATGAGGAAAAATTGGGCGATTGTCATAGAATGGGGTCAAGCACAGTATCAGATGAGTCACGTGTGATTCGCCAACCTTGAAATGAGTCTAGCGAATTGACTGTTCGAAGAAATAGAAACGGCGCCCAAAGGTGACAGTTTGACACTTTGGCCTTTTTACTCTCTACTTAATGGCCGCTGGAAAAAAACAAAAGGTATTCATTGTCTTTGTAAAATGAAATCCCGCTGAATTGGTTGGTTTGCCTTGATCCACGCCCATTGTGGTTGCTCTTAGCGACTGTAACATCTATTAAACTTTGACAGTCTGGCTCCAAGTGGCTAAGTGAGATTGAGGTCCAGGCTGCCCACTGTGGCGTGCTCTCCACTGGAGCTCTGCTATACACAGGCAGATAAATCTGTGATTAACATGTCACAGCCATTCACTGGCGGCTCTGTAATTACTCAAAATTACAGTTAGAGATCTGGAAAAAAGAAAGTGATGCAGCACAAACTGTGGTGAGGACTGAGTTTTCAGTCGGCCTGATTGGAGCCGAGTCCCAACCCATCAAGCAGGTTAAGCAGAGTCTATTTCACTCATTACACTGCTAAGCTAACCATGTAGCTTCTCTTTCTTTAGTTGTTCAGAGGTAAATTAGTCATTTCAATGTGCTTTCTAAGGATTATATGTGCAAAACTAATTGTGACATGGAATGCAAAAAATATTCAATAAATTAGAGTAAGCGTCTGATGGATCTCGTTTGTCAGATTAAAATGACTTTTTAAAATAACTTTTTACACACATTTTTCATCAAGTCCACATTTCTGTTTATAGAAATTGTTTTAAATTTTTTTGTAGGCGTGTGCATTTAGCATGTATCATGTATTGCAAATAATTTTATAGGAATTTTGATGTGTTGTCTCAATAAATTTCAATTGATTATGTTAAATAAAAAACAAAACTGATGGTATTATCATACATTTCATTTTTCCTGTTTTGTCCACTGAATCAGTGAATATCAGCAAATAAGGAAACACAATTAAATGCTGTTACAGCGACATAAAGTAATATAAATCACACTTTTTAAGGGAAGTGGTGTCCTGACCATGCCTGTTTAGGAATGTTTTTCAAGGACAATGTTTGTGGTTGTAAAGTCATGAAGTTAGCTAAAAAAGAGGTTATAAAGAGTTTTTCTAATCAACATTTTTATTGTTATTGTAACAGAACTGCAAATTATAGTGATAAAATTCTTAGTCGATATAGCCCCCCCGTCCTAGTCTGACATAATATTCTAATTTTAAATGTCATGTTTTCATTAACTGTAAGTGGAAAATCATTAAAATTAAAACAAATAAAGGCCAAAGATCATTCTGTGTGTAATTATTCTGAAAAATGTGTTTCACTTGGTGATAAGTTCATTTACTGATTCCTCCAGTCAAACGTCTGCCTCACGGAGCAGACCCTCCACCCAGCTCCTCCAGACTAGTGGCAATTAGCAAACAGCTGGTGGAACTGTGTGTCTGCTCAGCTCATTATAGGAGCTGCTCCTCAGTGAAACACTGGTAGATACGGCTGTAAACGGCATAATGAGAAGCATTTCTATGATGACAGACCAAAGGCAGACTGATGCAAAGAGCTGGAGCATCTTAAAGAGACAGAGCCCCGATTTCAAGGCATTAAGTCAAGTTTCGTTTAAGTCATATTTGATATACAGCATTTTTTGTAACAACTGAAGATAACAGTTACTTTGTTGTACTATGAAATGGCTCTATATGGCCGTAAAGCACACAACATTCTTTTAATGTTTAAATCAAAGAATGTTCATAAGTTAGAATGGTCCAGTCAAAGCCTGGACTGTAGAAAGGCTTGAATGTTTTATGACCACAGAAACTCTCCATTAATTCTGAGTAAACTACAACCCCTGGCAAAAAGTATGGAATCACCAGTCTTGGATGAGCAGTCATTCAGACATTTCATGCTGTAAAACAAACTCGGATCAAAAACATGATACAATATTAAGGTCATTCCAAAGTGCAACTTGTTGGCTTTCAGGAACACTCAAAGAAATGAAGAGAAAACATTGTGGAAGTCAGTGAATGATACTTTTATTGACCAAACACAGGGAAATAAATATGGAATCACTCAATTCTGAGGAAAAAAGTATGGAATCACTCAAATTGGAGGTAGAAAAAAGGACACACCCAGTCTATTTCCTTTCCCTAAATGGACACCTGCCCCAGATTAGATGTGCCCGTTAGTGTGCAGTTCAAAACACCTGCAGTCATGACACCTTGGAGGGCTGCTGGACGAAGTGGAGTGGCGAGAACCATGACTCCAACAAGAGAAATGTCCCTTGAAACAAAAGAGAGGATTGTGAAACTTCTTGAAGAAGGTAACCCTTCACGCATGGTTGCTAAAGATGTGGGCTGTTCACAGTCAGCTGTATCCAAGATATGGTCCAAACACAAACAGCATGGAATGGTTGTTAAAGCCAAGCGTACTGGTAGACCAAGAAAGACATTAAAGCGTCAAGACAAACAACTAAAGGTCATTTGTCTTGAAAACCAAAAAAGTACAACTAAACAGATGAAGCATAAATGGGAGGAAGCTGGAGTCAATGTATGTGACCGAACCGTAAGAAATCGCCTAAAGGAGGTGGGATTTCAATACAGGAAAGCTAAATGAAAACCAGCATTGACACCTAACCATAAAAGAACAAGATTCCGATGGGCTAAGGAGAGGCAATCATGGACTGTGGATGACTGGATGAAAGTTGTCTTCAGTGATGAGTCAAGAATCTGCATTGGACAAGGTGATGATGCTGGAACTTTTGTTTGGTGCCGTTCCAGTGAGATTTATGAAGAGGCCTGCCTGAAGAAAACAACCAAATTTCCACAGTCCTTGATGATATGGGGCTGCATGTCAGGCAAAGGCACTGGGGAGATGACTGTGGTTAATTCTTCTATCAATGCACAAGTTTACATTGACATTTTGGACAGTTTTCTCATCCCTTCAATTGAACAGATGTTTGGAGATGATGAAATGATTTTCCAAGATGACAATGCATCGTGCCATAGGGCAAAAACAGTGAAGGCATTCCTTGAAGAAAGACACATTCAGTCGATGTCATGGCCTGCAAATAGTCCAGATCTCAACCCAATAGAAAACCTGTGGTGGAGATTGAAAAAAATGTTCCACAAGAAGGGTCCAACCTGCAAAGCTGATCTGGCAACTGCTATCAAAGAGAGTAGGCACCAAATACTGTTTGTCCCTCATCAAGTCCATGCCTCAGAGACTAAAAGCTGTTATAAAAGCCAAAGATGGTGCAACTAAATACTAGTGATGTATTTTGAATGGTCTTTTGTTTATGTGTTTTTCATGATTCCATACTTTTTTCCTCAGAATTGAGTGATTCCATATTTATTTCCCTGTGTTTGGTCAATAAAAGTATCATTCACTGACTTCCACAATGTTTTCTCTTCATTTCTTTGAGTGTTCCTGAAAGCCAACAAGTTGCACTTTGGAATGACCTTAATATTGTGTCATGTTTTTGATCCGAGTTTGTTTTACAGCATGAAATGTCTGAATGACTGCTCATCCAACACTGGTGATTCCATACTTTTTGCCAGGGGTTGTAGAGGTTGTGTTTTGTATCTTTAATCTTTCAGACTCTGCATGTGTAATGGGTCAGTGAAACCTTTTGGACTGGACTGTTTAACAGAATCCGTCTATAAGTTTTAAGTTCTAACGCGATGAAATTCAGAAGAGTTCAGCCGGTATGAACACTCCAGTCTCCTCCAGCTTTCAAGCGTCCCTCATTCATTCCCACCTAATGCTACTCAGCATAAAGTGACTGCAATTCATTACATTTACAAACAACAGTGCATAAATTATTGCACAATCATGGCACAGCAATTCATTTTCTCTGGTTCAACACAAAGCTAATCATGCAGACATTCATGCTTCCCTTTGCACTGGAAAAAAAAACTGCAAATGTATCTCAAAATAATCAAATGTGTCAAATTAAATGATGGAAATGGAGTCTGCATGTGAAGAACAGACTGGATGACTCTCTGAATGTACTTTAATCTTTTTGTTTGGGTTAACTGATTAAAATAAAATGAGTTATTCTGTTAGTTGGGCTTGATCTGAACGCCAGACTGAGTTTACTTACTCTGGGATCTCATTGGTCAGTTGGCTTGAAAGGAGAAGACAGTGAGGGACATTCATATGAGACACAGACAGGAAGTGGACGTCAGATAGAGGGACAGGAACAAATGCACATTAAGACGCAGACGTGACTGACAGAGCCCTAGTTTTCACACAGCGCAGTGTTTGTGTGAAGAGCAGCAACCGTACGCCTGCTGCCTCATCACTTCTACACTTTATGCAAACCTGGAGGCAACCAAAACACAGAAACTACATTATCATCTGTATCTTCAGGTTGTTGTTTTGTTTTTGTCTCACAAATCTTTCTCTTTCCTTCAGCTGACAGATCTTCAGCCTCCTGTTGGATAACAGAAATTGATCCAATCAGGATAATAAGTTGTGCGTTCCTGTTGTCCGGCGGCAGCGACTGCAGGGCGGAGAGGCGAGCCGGCAGCTCGGGGCGAGGCTGTGATTGCTAAGTGTCTGGCTAATTAGAGAAATCCTGTCAAAAGCGAGGCAGGGTCGCCCACAGACACAGAGAGAGATATTAGAGAGGCTCTTAGTTTCCCTGAAGCCCTACCGCTGATGATCCCATCACACTCACCAGGGGAGGAGATGGATAGACAAGACGGTTGTTTGGTTAATAGCTGCTACTGTGGACATGAAGCTTAAAAAGACGCTCTTCCTCCTCACCTTCTAGTCACGGCATTGTGGTACTCGATGTAGGTCCGTCCGTCAAAGGCGATGGCCTCCGTCTCTCCGGCCGACTTCTCGTGGATAGCTGGCAACAGAGAGAGAAAACACTCAAGAGGATGAGACCACACCGAATTGATGAAGAGCAAAGGGGTTGGCTGGATTTAATCACCGTGAGAGGGGATGGCGAGTGAATGCACAAGGTTAACGCGGAGGAACACAGAGATGATGAAAGGGACGGGCAATCCCGCTTCCTTTCATGAATATTCAGCTGACACTTTTAATCATTTTCACAGCTGATCTATTACTTTGATAGCAACGTAGTGCGGCGCCCACATAAAAGAGACATCATGTATAATACTGATATTATCTGATAGGAAGAACAGAGGTCTGACTGATGGAAATGAACCAGGATCCAACTGGCCTAATCCAAGCCCTGCTCATTTAAAATGATCCTTCAGGGCTTTGGAAATGTCCATCAGTTTGTTCCTACTTGATAAACACAAACTGCTTTTAACTTCAGGACAAAGACAATCTGGGTGAATGTCCAAAAGTCAGTTCCACATGATGAGTTATATTTTCGATAAACTTATTGCCCCCCTTATAACTGACTGGATTAACCCTGGTGCTTCACTGCAGCAGTAACAACGTTTTCTATCTGTTTGAAGGAGTTCAGACCATTATGTGAAATATGGTTGATTTCAGCCTCTTTGGACGTTTTGGAGTGTGAACCCTGTAGTGCAGTGTTTCTCAACCTTTTTCGGGCCAGCGCCCCCCCAGCCTTTATCCAGGTCCCTCACCAAAGAATTTGTAGGCTACTTTGCACTGACCATTATTTTATCATTATTACTGTCACCATTGTAGATGTTTTGATTTTTATGCTTGTTTCTGTATTTATCATCAAAAATAATTTCCCAGAGAACAAAAAACCATGGGAATAGAAATGATTTTCACAGGTGTTTACAAAAAATGCAATTAACATTCAAGTTAAAATTGGTAGGCCTAACATCAGCCAATCAGAGTGGAAAAAATATTCTTATTTTGTGCCATTTTCTAGTTGTTAAATATTCCACAAAATGATCAGATAAAAGATGTTCAACATGCCAGTTTAAACTTTGAACTATTTGCAAACCGACTGAGCTCTGCAACATTAAAACATGGATAGAACTGTAACTACATTAATCATAGCTCTTCTCAGTGTTTCTGAGAGTTTCTGGTGGTGCAGCTCTGTGCTGCCTTCAGGAGAATGGGACATCAGAGTATCAACCATAAAATTTCACCAACATGGCATTTATTGTGCAAACCAGAGCTTTCAAAAACTAAAGTTCCAGATCATTTTAAGGCCATAGAAATATGAGACAGAAACATGGATTATATCTTTATATAGCCCTGTCTATTGATTTATAGATTAATAGTTTTACTGGACAGAAATTATAAAGAACAAATCTGGTTCTTAATCAAATCCTAATGAGTCAAACTGAAGTGTCATGGAGTCGTCAGCCTCATGACATTAACACTGACATGGAAAATAATATTAAAGAAATAAATATATATCAAATCTAATTAAAAATATAAATAAGTGATCAGTTATTTACTGTTATGGTCTGTAAGATATATTTATTCTCAGTATCAGATATGATGTCAACAAACCCATGACATTTAAACAATATTATTTTACCTTTTATCTGGACATACTGTCTGTTTATTCTTGCCATACAGTCCTCTGTATTAATTATTGATCGAAAGGTCTTGCCATACCAGTTTATTCCTCTGTATTTACTTTAGTTTCTTAGTTTATTCTTGCATTTTGTTCTTCATTCATTTCCATTTAGTTTCCTTTGATTAGTATTGTCCTCTCTTGTCCACTTTAGTTTCTTTCCTGTTGCTAGATTTATTTTATCGTTTATTGACCATCATTAATCTTCACTCATCACCTGCTGCGCCTCCTAATCATCATGTGTTTCACATCATGTTTTGATTTTTCACTGTTCAGCGTCGGATTCTCTGTTTTTATGCCATAATTCACATCTAGTTCGTCGCTCCGTTTTATGTCCCGCTTCTCCTGTTTCAGAGTTTTGCGCGATGTGCCGTCGTTTTTTTTTTTTTTTTTTTTTTATCCTGAGGTGCAGGGCGGTCGGGAAACGTATCGATGGGGAAAAGGCAGACTGACATAAACCTTTTAAAACAACGGAAACAATTTCTGCATTCTGATTATTGAAATTTAAAGTGCTGTGTTGTTCCATCACCCCAGTTTCATACCGGACCACTTACAGCTCCGGTGTTAACGCTATAAAATGACCGCTCTCTATCGAGGTGTCACTATGGAGAGATTTCTTTATTTAAATGGGTTCATTTTTCAGAGACACAGTGAGGGTATCGTGATTTTAGCTACCAGTAGCAGGAGAACAGAGCTGCGCCAAGAAGCTAACAGAAGCTACAAACACTGAATAGAAGAAGAGCTGCCATGCATATTGTTGCAGCAGAGCATGGTTTAATGTTACACAATACAGTTTTACCAAGTTGCTCAAAGTCTAAACTGGTATTGTTGTGCATATAAGGTGTAAAGTTTACCTTCGACCAAAGGCATCCCAGCGCCCCCCTTTTGTAAAAATGTCCGCCAGCGCCCCCTGCCGTCCTCTGAACGCCCCCTGGGGGGCGGTACCGCCCACGTTGAGAACCGCTACTGTAGTGGTTACTCCACTACAGTTGGATCTGAGTCCAGAAAATCTTTAAGTAGTTTATGTTTCATCCAGTCAGAGGTAAACTTTCTGGAGTGATGCTGGCTCTGTGAGCTGAAGGTCCAAACAGAAATCAGGTTGTTCTCCTTCAGTATCATCATCAGACCTCTGACAGATTAACCTCGGTTAATCGTTAATCTGTGATGCTTTTGTGGAGCTGTGGTTTAAATCTTTTCATTGTTCAGGCTTTAGATGGTGTTCTGGATGTTCTGGTTCTGGATTTCTCTTTGATTCTGCAGTAATCTCAGAATCCCGTCCAGCCCTGGGAAGGTTTGCCATCTTTTTCTCTGATCGTGAAGCTCACTGTGGTGGACTGGAGTCAAAGGTCAGTGGTTTTGCTTCTCATTTCTTCTTGAATTTCTTTAGACTGGGATGCTGTGTCTGTAATTCATCAGAGGGAAGAAACTGAACTACGTGAAAACCTGCAGCTCAGAGGGCAGAACGCTCCATTTTTCTGAGGTCTGTGGTCCATTCTAGTTCGCAAACTCTACATCTTTTTTCTTACAACCGTAAATAGCACCAACAATTGATGAAACTATGTTTCGCTCCAAACCAATAGGTGGACACATGCCTAATTCATATTTTACTTACTGCAACATTTCAAAAGTTTGCTTATAATTTGCATAGCAACTGAATGGAAAAATGTGATTTAGAGGTTTACACTATTCTCAGATATAGTTATATTAAACTGTCGTGAATTTTAATCAAACTTTTGAAATGTCCCAAAAAAAGAAGAAAAAAAAATCTTCAGTTTGGAGAGAATTGACAAAGCAAAGCAGAATGTCACTTCATCAGACACTGGCAGCAGAGGCTGCAAACAAGCATCTTAGAAAAATGTTTTGCTTTTAGAGTTTTGCTGCCTACTTCATACTATCAGTCTGGTACAACTGAGAAAAATTATTGATTCTGCAGGTGTGGCAGTAATCTTGTCTTGGTGAATAAAACTAAACCATAGAAATGTGGTTAATAACAGCTGTTCTATCATTTAACATGGAGGGTTGTTATACTTTCTCATAAGGCAGTAAATGTATAGCATGTATGCCATGTGTGCAGCATAATCTCCATCCAGTCGTCTGGATTCTGATCTCAGCTGGTCAGCGGGCTAAGATCAGGTGAGACAGAAATGCAGCACAGGAAGCAGCCACTCACCGTTCTGACACATGTCCCCTGAGAAGCCGCTGGGACAGGAGCAGTCGTAGCCGTCCAGCTCAGGGTGGCAGCGGCCGCCGTTCTGGCAGGGCTCCTGGAAACACGGGTGGCGGTGAAACATGGCCACGTTGCTGGAGTTCAGGGCGTTCTCCTCCCGCAGGATGGGTGTGCTCATCAGCATGATCTGGAGGCAGAGGCACAGCTGGAGGTGGGACTGAAACGGCTCAGGTCTGTCCCACTGTCAGACATTTAATGAAGCAAACCTCACACTTCTGCTCCCATGTTTTAATATCTCACCTCTGAAATTCACAACCGCTGAAAAGGTCATGGAAATATGTTATGATTGTTCTTAAAATCCAAGAGGCAAAGTGAGAAACAAAAGTGAGAGGTAAAGAAGTTTATACCACAGGCTTTAAGATTGTATCTGCATGACATTATGAACCATTTAACACAAACGAATCCCAGACCTAAAGTCTGAGTCTAGTCCCAAATGTCTTGTCCAAGTCAAGACTCGTGTCCCAACCTTAGGTAGACATCAGGTCTACAGTCTTTGTCCTATGCAGTGTCAGACTCAAGTCCTTAAGACTGGCAGAAACTTTTTAATGTAATGCATGAAACTGAGCATTAAAACATGCAACAATAAATATGGTGTTAGATGGACATAAAATCTGATTGGAGCACAGAACATGTTAGACGACCTCAGCAAACAAACTCGGTTCAAACCTGAACGAGGAGAACATTTACTTCCCCTCAGAGTAAATTTAAAAGTTAATACCAAGTCTGATCATTCTGTGATAATCTATCACAACTTTTCAAAACATGTTCCACTGCAGAGTAGCCCAATTTGCAGCAGCAGAGAACAAGAGTTTCATTTAGTTTTGGAGAACAAGGTAGGCTTTTCAGTGGACGAGCTAGGCTTGGAAACTTTTTAAATGTTTTGATGTAGTGGGCGATTTCTAGGACAAATATAGGCAGCCTCTCTGCAGGTGGCGCAGGGTTAGCAGGAGGCTAAGCAGTAGATACAGAAAACATGTTTACAGCTGACAGAGGCGCATTGAGCAAGACCTGCAGGCAGCTACATATATAGAGAACTAATGCGGCACACAATGCAAGGTTTGGAACATACATTGCTTCTTAGAAGAAAAGTATATCTGAGCTTAGAATGAGATCTGTTAAAATTTAAATACAAATATGTATTAAATTCTTATCATCCTTTGCATTTCAGCTGCTTCAGTTTCTTGTCTTTTATTGAAGCTTATCTGAACTTAACTCACAGTAAAAATGATTACAATCTATTTTCCTTCTATTACAACACCTTACAAAATGATTTTGTGTTTCTTTTGAATTGAGAGCATTCATTTAAAGGCCATTGAGTTTCTCTGTTGAAGGATCATTAAACTTAATGACTGAACACATCCTAGGATCTAAGGCAGGGGTTACAGTGAAGCTGCAGATACCATGTGTTTCAGACAATGCTTTCAAAGCAGCCAATTAAACACCACATCAAAACTCAAATAAATGCCATCTTCCACGTAATTAACAATTCCCCCAAGGCAAAGCACTACAAATATTGCATTTTGTTTCCGATTGTCTCAAAACTGTCAGGGAGGAGAAGTTTGCCGACAAGAACTCCTGACAAGTTCCTGCAAACATTTCCATTCAGCCCTTTGTTTTTGAACAGAGTTATTCTGGGAGCTCAGAGATGAGCTGTTTGCTAGAAAGCTGAGAGAAAGAAAAAAAAACCTGGAAATTTGTCAGGGAAAGATCTGAGAGCAACAAAATGGAAGGACTTCAGAATATTCTAAAATTAGCACTAGCTAATACTAATGAGCAGAGCCACTTCTCGTCACAGTGAGAGCTGATGATGGCAAAACGGCTAAAATCAGTCCGCTGCGGTCTGAGACTGCTGAAACCTTCTGGTCTGACTCCACCGTGGTTCACTGCCAGCCTCAGGAGTCACTGCAGTTCACGAGTCATTGAGCAGCAGATTGTAAAACCTTTCTTAGTTTACCTTCTGGATAGTTCCCTTGAATCCCTCTGTGAGTGCAGCAACTCTTGCTAGTTTGCTGTAATCGGGAGCGCCGCCGATGAACAGCGACTCTTTCAGGTTGAGATCTGTGTGCTTGTTCTGTTGAAAACAGACGGGACACAACAAACGTTTCAGAAGGTGAGACAGAGCTGACAGAGAAGATTCATTTCCATTTGAATCACTTCCATACCAAGTCAGGAGTTTGCTATTTCCAGAAAAAGACTTTAAGTGCTGCGATATGTGGTGGAAACCCAGGGCCTGTGACAAGTTTTCACACAACCTGGATTTCTTTTAGAAACGTTGTCATATTATAAACACTTCAATGTAATTTATTGGGATTTCATCAGTAACACAGGGATGCATGTAGTTGTGTAGTGAAGGTAAAATGATACATGATTTGGTAAAAACGGGAAAATAATCAACTGTTTGCAAAACTGCTGAAGAGTTCCCACACCACCACCATGTTTAGCAATGACACAACTCAAAATGTTCTGCATATAAAATGAAAAAGTTCAGAGCATCTTCATGACTGATAGCTGGCTCTCCTACCTGAGCTGCATGTCTCTGCAGCTGCTCCAGAGTCACTATGCTCTGTCTGTTTCTCTATTTCTCTTAGGTTATGCTCACACAGCAGGTCTTGATGCTCAATTCCAATTATTTTTTTGGAGGTCTTGTGACCGCAGTCATATCTGATGTATTGCCTTAGTGGCTCAAAGCGACCCGCATGTCCAGAGGAGCGCTGACGTCACACAGCAGGGCTCTGCGTATGGCCACCGCTGTCTATGGAGCCATTTTAAAGTTTATTCTAAAGTTATTCAACATCACAAGATGAAGGAAGCTGCTGAAGGAGAGCTAACAGTGAAGGCCTTTTGTGGAGCATCAGTTTGGATGATACACTGCAGTCACAAAGACATCCTTCATAAGTTCATAATCATAATGTTCAGCCATTGTTCATGTCTGAATTTAACATGTCTGGCTTCAGAATGATGCATGTCTCTCATCAATGATGCAAAGCCGGATAAATTTTGACATGATTGTTCAGACTTTGAAAATAGTTGGATAGATATCTGATTTAATAAAACAAAGAAGTAGGTGAGTTGATAAGATCAGGAGAAGCGAGACATGGGTCACATTTCACTACTGAGTGTAACTGTATCCAGGGTTTCCCCCAGAAAACTTGTTAAGCCCGGTGGTCAGGGTGCCGAGGTGGTCCACTGGTGGTCCACCGTGTTTTTGTATTGATAGATGTTAAGGTGACAGGAAATTTAAAAATATCACTCGGTAATTATATGTTACAGGAAAACATCACCAGTGAAACACTACTTAAACCCACAACTAGTCTTAAAAACAACTAATCACAATATAAAATTAAAATGAATATCAATTATTTGCACTTTTGTTTAATCCAAATTAAGTCAGCAGCTCCATCAGGTCCCACAGGGCTTCAGGGGCCCCATAAATGCTAATATTTTAACACAGACCACAGATACATGAATGTAACACTTGTTTATTGAGATGATCAATGCTGCTAAATTTGATTCAATTTCAGCATATATAGATTAAAAGATTTTAATTGTTTAACATTTAAATGTAAGAGTTTAAGAAGCTGGCAAGTTTACTTTGTAAAAGTTCAAGAACAATATTCATAGTTAGATTGTTTAGTTACCATAGCAACAATCTGATGCTGTGAGTTTAATCTTTAAGTTTGAGCTCTGTTTGTTCACAAATACAATTTAGTAAACTGCAATTATAACTGATTGCTTTTTAGGTTGGCCAATTAAACTAGTCCCCCTCTCTCAGATTAAATCCAACACATCTGTTAGAGGTGCTGATGTTTTCAGCAACAAAAGGGGCCCCTAAATCAAATTCTGCTCCAGGCCTCATACAGCCTTGGACCGGCCCTGCATGATGAGGTAATCTGCTGCACTACACAAAGATGCAACAAACGGGAGATTTAATTCAATGCTGCTAATGTGGCTTTAGTAGCTCTTTCATTTCATGTCTGTTGAGTTTTTAATAAGAGTCACAGAAACTATTCTGGTTGGTCCAGTTTATGGGAGGAGTTTCTCAGATCTCCGCGCGGCCGTCTAAGTGGACAAAGCATTTGATACGGTTTGATGCATTGAGTTACCGGAAAAATAATACTAAAAATAATAATATAATAATATAAAATCAGCCTGATGCATTACAGACAGGAGAGCGCGAAAGCTCCTCACCAGGCTGAACCTGCATGATCAGGTTAGCACTAGTTCATTAATACACCGGCCAACCGGGAACACATGGATGAACTTTATCAGCGCAGGCAGAGCCAGGCACTGGGCGTGTTGAGATGGAAAAGCCGCACAAAATTCTTTGTTCACCAATATAAATCATTCTCACTGCTCGCTCAACGTACCTCTGAAAGCGACTACAAGTTAATCCTGCAGTTCACGTAGAGCTGCGCAACCAGAGCTAACCAGAGTGGTGTTTAAAGTCCTACCTTGATCAAAAACTCTGGAAAGAATCATAATTCCTCACAGGGGGTTGTTGTAAATATCCATACAGGTCAGCCTGTGTCCAGTTGGAGTGAAACGAGGCGCGCGGGATCCGCGCTGAGGTAAACTTAATCCAGCTACTGCAGCGCGCGAGGCAACGAGCAGAGGAGCCAGCGGTGTGATTGGTCCGGCTTTAAATGCATAAACTATAAACCTATCTTCTATAAACATATCTTTTAGGAATAAATCTGCTCCGCTAGTGAAGCGCTCAGAGCAACAGAGACGCTTGCAATCCGGCTTAAAAAAGAAAAAAAAAAGTTTTTTTTATTATTATTATTTTCCTAAAAACATAAACAAGAAAGGCTTAGCCTGGCGGTGGCGCTAGTAAAGGATGGCGGGCTGCCAGGCCTATAATACACTGGGGGAAACCCTGGTATCATAATTATGAACTATTTTGTGTGGGTCTATCACATAAAATCTCAATAAAATGCACAAAGGTTGACGGCTGTCATATAAGAGAATTAGAGGAGGAGGGTATGTATATTTTCATAAGGCCTCCGTGGCCAAGGAGGGGCACTTTCATGCCTTCCATTAATGCTGAAACACTTGACACCAAATAAGTGACTTTTTAGTGATCAATTATCCTCTATGAGCCAGAAAATGGACAACAAAAGAAAATTAAGAGCAGGCTGCTCTTGTGACACAGATAGGTCTTGCAGACCTCTCTAATGAATAGCTGATTAGGAGCGCCGACCTTTCCAACAGATGACTGTGGAGTCAAATTAATTGCCATTCATCTGCGCGTCACGGCCATGAAATCTGATTCTCTCAGTCAGAGATTTGGGGCCAGCGATTCAGATTAGACAGAAGGTGATGCTGAAGAGCAGGCCCACTTCAAAGATGGGTCATTAACAGTCTTTATTTATTTTGTATGGTGGTAACTGCCAGAAAGGGTAAGATGGAGTTAATGACTTGGAGGTGGGGGAACAGAGGA
This sequence comes from Poecilia mexicana, assembly GCF_051168715.1. NCBI lineage: Eukaryota > Metazoa > Chordata > Actinopteri > Cyprinodontiformes > Poeciliidae > Poecilia > Poecilia mexicana. The sequence goes on along the minus strand of NW_028263376.1, from coordinate 1,691,309 downwards.
TGATGAAAAAGGACAAATAAACAGGGAAGCTGGTGTGGCCTGGGCTTTTATTTAGGCAGTAATTCAGAGTGCAGGAGACAGCGAGGCCTGGCTGCGTCCAAACATCTGGAGCTGGCTGCAGCATAGCAGGCCAGGAACCCTGAACCCTGGCTGCAGCAGACAGATTCTCATCCATTTGTTCAGACTTTGCCAAAAGTTCACACCACATGCCAGACTTGGTCACCTCAGGCAGAGTGTCTCTCTGAGGTGAGAGCCGACTCTCCACCACTCCATCCACATGTATCAGTGTTTTTACTGGAATCTACTGTCATGGAGCAACACAGGGCGGAGGAAGGACAATAATGGTTTTCAAAATCTTTCACAACTGAAGATGTCTGGGCATGACTCAGACTTATGCCATTCAGAAAAGTCTCTTGAGAAAACACAGTTCACATATGAGTATTTGCAACAAAATGTAAGACCTGTGATTAATATATTTTTTATTTTAACTTGGGGAAATCCATTAAAGGAGTCTGAATATAAATGTGAGCCTTTCCAGTAAAACTAGGTTTCATTTCCCTTAAGTTTCACACTTAAGCAGTGCTTTGTATTAGTCCATCAAATCCTTTTAAACTACATTGTAGTTTGTGATTGTTACATAACAAAACTGTAAAAGGTCAAGGATCATTAATACCTTGCGATTACTCTACCTGCTGCTGCGATTTTCATAAACCTTTCTAAAACTCTAAAGGTTGTGCGATTTACAGTCATTCTTCGGGGAAAAGGACAGCTTGTGTTCAGTGTTTTCTAAAAACGGGGGATAATTTACACCCGCTGAACGAGAACAGTGGGATGTGTTTGGTATGGCTTTCTGAGTGATGCAGCGTAAGTTTGGATATGTGTTGTTTAACTATGTGTTGTTTAACTGTGTGTTGTTTAACTGTGTGTTGTTTAACTGTGTGTTGTTTAGCTGTGTGTTGTTTAGCTGTGTGTTGTTTAGCTGTGTGTTGTTTAACTGTGTGTTGTTTAACTGTGTGTTGTTTAACTGTGTGTTGTTTAGCTGTGTGTTGTTTAACTGTGTGTTGTTTAGCTGTGTGTTGTTTAGCTGTGTGTTGTTTAGCTGTGTGTTGTTTAACTGTGTGTTGTTTAGCTGTGTGTTGTTCGGGTGTGTGTTGTTTAGCTGTGTGTTGTTTAACTGTGTGTTGTTTAGCTGTGTGTTGTTTAGCTGTGTGTTGTTTAGCTGTGTGTTGTTTAACTGTGTGTTGTTTAGCTGTGTGTTGTTTAGCTGTGTGTTGTTTAGCTGTGTGTTGTTTAACTGTGTGTTGTTTAGCTGTGTGTTGTTCGGGTGTGTGTTGGTTTCTGCGGGTCAAAGTTGGAGTGACTTCCTGTCACTATGGCGGATTGTTCCTGCGTCCAACAGAAGCAAGAACAGATGACAACTGAGCAGGCGGGTTTGGTTTAGCACCTTGCCGTCCGTATACATCCTCCTTGTTCTCGCCGTTTTCACAGCCATGCAGAGCGCTGTGAACCCCCCCTGCCCACGCTGTGCTAATGTAGATGTCTCTTTGTTGCTTTCAAACAATGGCCATCGTGAGGATGACTGCCTCTCTCTTTCTCTCTCTCTGCCACCCGCCTTCCCGCCCCCGTAGCAGATGGACCGAGGTGAAAGCCAAACTGTGCTCTTCAAGAGCATCTTCTCTCCACCGCTTTGTGGCACGTATGGCTTCTGAAACGGTAAAGTTTTTACTCAGAAGTGGTAGTTTCAAAGCTGCAGACTTTTCTTTTATTGGATTTTTTTTATTGGAGGGATGGGAGGAGTGAGAGAACTGGTGAGCGGCTGAAATGAAATGGGGATAGGGTGTGACTGGGACTTGTCTCATTACCTTGCGTGATTTCTGATATCCAGAGAGCACATCATAGAGAAGGAAGAAAATATGGAAGAAGACCGTTATTGAAAGGGGAGACTACGTGTTTGTGCTCACAGAGGCATGCAGAGTAGAGAAACATTCACTATCACCTCACAAGCATCTACCAGAGCATCCAAAATAAAGCACAGAAAACTGACATAAAGACAACAAAACATGAAGAACGCATACTGCAACAGGGGTGCCCAATGTGTGGCTCAGAGGCCATTTGTGGCCATTCAAATGATTTTGATAAAATCACAATAAACTAATTTTTGCATTTTTAATTTGATGAATTTTGTGGCTACTTTGAACACCACTGTTTTAAACAGATATCCAAAAAAGCAGCAGTGTAAATAAGAAACTGTCTTAAGTGGCCATGCATAAGGAAAAGATGAAAATAATAAATTAAAAAAACTTCACTGATGAATGACTGCAAATAGTGCCTCTTAAGCCCGCCTCATTCACTGACTGCCGCCATTAAATAAGAGAAGTAGATTTAGATTTCTCCTCTCCATGCCTTTTGAAAGTTTGGGTTTCATTACTGCAGCAGCCTGGATGCTCTTTGATATGATGATTACTCCCAGCAAAGCAGAAATGTGTATGCATCATGTGTATTTTCTCTGCAGCTCTCAGCCCATGTAGCAGAGAACCCATCCATAGGGTCTCAGCTCATCCCGGGTGTCTCCTGGTTCCCCTGCAAGCGCATATCTTTGCCTCTCCTTACTCTCTTCTTTTAATAAGATTTTCTGCCCACGTTGCTGGAGTAAAACACGATTACCACGCTGATTTTTGGAGGAGAGATAGAGAGACAAAAAAACAAAAAAACTGAGACTCTTTTAAAGTGTAGAAGACTACAGAGCTGACAGAGAGTGTGTTCATAATCACAATCTACACTCTTTAATGTAATTGGAAGACTTAGAGACTTATCCAGCGATTAGATCACCTTCATTTAGAGGCTGCTACCTGTTTATTGGTCTAGGCGATGAACTCAGAAATTTCATTATACCCCTGTTGCTGCTGATATCTCTCTCTTATCTGCCTCCTCTATCCCAGACGCCATTGCAACGGCACAATTTGATCAAATTGACTGTAAACCAGCAGTAAAGGCTGCTCTGGACTTTTCTGTATCACAACAGTTTTATCTGTTGGAGACAAGCGAGCTAAGCAGCCAGAGAGGTAAAGCTGTCAGATCTGAGTCAGCTGACCACTGAGGCCTTTCCTTCCCTCAGACAAACAGAGATACTTTCAGCTGATCATAAACTCAAACTTATTCAGATGTTAATGCTCAACGTGTTGCGCTAACAACAGTACTGTTTATGTGAATGAAATGATTAATCATGATGAATCGATTATTGAAATGATCGCCAACTAATTTAGCGATCAATTAATCGTTAACTTTAGCATAGAGACTCAGATAAAACACTCAGAGAGGTAATTAAACCAAAACTATAGCAAAAGATACATTTCACATTAAAGATGAAAAACCACCATGTTTTACCCAGAATACCTCAGGGGCTTAGTTTTAGTTTAACTTGGTTCAAGTTGTATTGAAATATTTCCTATTAAGCAGCTTTTGTGATCCAATTATTAATCAGTTAATCCAGAGAATAGTCACTGGATCAGCCATAATCTATGTTGATAATTAATCTAGCAGAAAGTGGTGAGCTGTTCACATGTTCATGTTAGAAAGATTTTTTTAATCAGAAATGCACTGTTTGTAACAAACGATCAATTATACACTAAAGGAAAACCGTCAATGCAATATAGGCAAAAAATGTAAATTTAAAAAAGGAATTGGATTATTTGTGTCCTTTATTGTTTTTCTAGTATTGTATAAAATCAGCTTAAGGGGTTAAATTAAGAATCAGATTGTTTTTACCTGATTAATCATCAGAATAATGTTTAAAATAACTGATTACCATAATCATGGTTTATGTGACATATCTGGGCATATTAATGTTGCCCTGATGTCACTATGCATTAAGGGAAATCAAATATCTAACTGCCTTGCTGAGAGTGAATGCAGAGAATGAAACATCCAAAACCTTTTAAATTCTGCATCCAAGCAGTCCTTTGTAACTGGAATATTGTACATATTGATATAATAACTGCTAGGAAATGGCATTGTGCCTAAGAGTAGCTCTGCAAATTAAAAACAGAAGCAGCAAAAAGCCAAGGATGTGGCGTTGATGGGTGGAAGCACACAGATGAGTATGCATGGCAGAAGCATGGCTAACCACATGCCCAATGGTCCTGCATGCTGATTGGCTGCTCAGTTAGCTTGCTGTTTCTTACTGGTGACTCTCCTGAAGTTGCTTTTTCGTTCAACCGGATCTCGCCTTTACGGAGGGAACGCTCCAGCTTGATGGTGTTCCACACCTTCAGCTGCATCTGGTCCCTACTCCTGAATGACACAAAGACACACACTGGATGTCAGAAAGCAGCCTGCTTATAATCTAAACAGTGACGTGCTGCTGATGTTTTTCTGTTGAAGTGACAAGACCTGATAATAGCCGGTCCCTTTCCCAGATCGTAGCGAAACTCTAAGTAGCCATTGCTCAGGGACAGAGAGACGAAGTCTCCCTTTCCATCAGACTTCTGTCCGTTGTAGAAGATCAGACCGTTGGAGTCATTGGCCATGAGAACCAGCATCATGCTGAACTTTTGACTACAGATAAGGAACAGACACATCCATGTCAACACACCCTGTAGAGCTACCAAGATGCTGCAGCCTAAGGAAGGTTAGTTGTGTAATCTTCATTATGAATTCAGCTCAGCCTTAAAGAAGCATGAGCTCCTTCTCTGCCCCAGGCACAGAGCTGTTGGAACTATGAAAACTACACCATGTTCGGTGTTATCCGTAATATTCATCTAACCCCGTGCAGATTTCACACTGAGACTGAGACTTACCGTAGATCATGCCCATAGAGATGAAGCCCCTTGAGCTCCAGGTACGAGTCGCCACTGAAAAGAGGCATGTAAACGCCTCTCCGCTCAGCCACTGCAAAGCAAAGAGACACAAAGAGTCAACAGAATCGAAATTCAGGACTCATCGGCACATCTTCGAGGAAAACCTGTCAGAGATGGATGTGTGTGTGCGTGTAGCCCCTGGGATTAAGACTTTCTCTCTACAGAGATAAAAAAAAAAAAAGACAAGAAAACAAAAATCCAGAAATACTCATGCGAGAGCGATTACACAGCATGCCACCGGATGACAAAGAGCTCCACAGACATGGAGAGTTTAACACACAACTGGGACCTTGAGAAATAATTTAGCTATTGTGCTCTGGCAGGCCTTTTTGCAAATTCATGTCTTTGCAACGTGCCTCCGCCTGGCTGTCTGGACTCATTAAGACGGGCACCGAGCCATCTTCTGACAAGTGGCCTGACATTAAAGATCCTTCACATGTCACCTGAAGGGGGAAGGAGGTGTTTAAAACGCCACGGCATTTCCTAAACACTCACATAAACACGCAGATACCTTTGCAGCTGGTAAGGCAGCTTTTATTTGTAATTGGCCGGGATTAGCAGAGTTGAGTCAGACTGGAGGAGGAAGACTGAGGTGAGAAAGCTAATTAGCTATTGTGCAGAAGACTGCTAATGATGATGGCACCGACCATGGAAATGAGGGGCAAAAATAGGAATAAACTAAATTCTTTGCTAAACTAAATTCCACTGGACCGAGAAAAGAGGCTCACAATTTACTTTCTCAAGCAGTGTGTGTGTGGGTGGTTTTTTTCTCCTCTTCACCCATTTGCTCGGCCCGATACAAGGATCAATAAGACACAAGAGGTCAACCAGTGTCAGGAAAACACACATCGGCACCGAGCAGAAGAAAAAGAAGAAAAAAGTTGGATTAGCAGAAGTTTTTCTATGCAACCTTTAGCTAAAATGTCAGATTAATGAGCAAAACAAATCTGTTTCACTGAGGTCAAAGTTTACACTCTGGGGCATCTCTTATTTATACTTGAAGAAAGGGTTACCTGAGTGAAGTTGGCCCAATAAACTGAGAGAGGCAGTACCAAAGGATCCAAAGCTCACATTTTTACCTCTTAGAGTCCAATGGTATATTTTTCTCCACTTACAAAATGTACACTGACAATAAAAAACCAACTGGGCAATAAAGTATAGATTCCCACTGCTGGATTTCTTGGGCATTAGGAACCAACATGGCAGACAGGCCTGATCCATGATGGACGGTGAAGCTGCAGCTCTGGTGACTATCATCAGCTTTAGACGCTTTAAGAGGAACAAAGCTTTTCTCTCTCTCTTTCTCAAGTATCGTACAGCAGTTCTGCAGTAAAATTGTTGGGACGTCATAATGATGCTAATTGGTGAAGCCCCTAGTGGAGGATAGGGCCAATACCAATCAATCCCAGAACAGGCTTTCTAGGTGAACCCAGAAGTACAGATTCCAAATGCCTAGAATAAATAGACACAAGCATTAATCGATGAAAAATAACTATTTTGCTTTTTTGGCTTATGTCAACTAATATGAATAAATTAATTGTTTTTATAATTGATAAACTCTTGTAGGATGAAGTCAACTTATGACAGCTGCATGTAATCTGTTAGTTCTGCACTGGGGGTAAAGTAAAAGTCTTCCAGCCTATCAAACTATCCAGCTTTCAAAGTCCTACATCACGTCTGAAGCAGCATCTGGAGTCGTAGCACAGCGCAGCGCGCCGCGGCCAGACTGACAGACAGGCAGACTGACAGTCTGTCCAGGTGGAGCAAAGCTGCAACCAGCAGGTTAGAAACACTTTTTATATTTGGTTATTGGATTAAAAACATGCAGATAAAGACCCCACCCCATAGTGATGTCACTAGAGGCAGAGCACATGGAGTGGACGTTTTACCTGTATTCTGGTTCAATGACATAGCAAATACAAAACCCACCATGACATGACAAACTATGTAAGGTTTTACAGGTGAGTCTGCCTGCCTAACAGTTTAAAAGGTGTTTGTGTTTGTGGGCCAGTTACCTGCTGAGATCCACACAGAAACAGAGACGTCTGGTTTGTGCTGCAAATGTAGCAACTGGAACCCAGTAGGAGCCAAAATTCCCCTGGAGTAGGGGTGCACTGATTGCAGTTTTCTGGCCAACCTATTAAAAATCCTGACCTGCCGATTCCAATTTTGGGCGATACCAATTTTTTTGTCTAAAATGTTGCTAAATGTAGCAAGAAAGTTGATGAGTTGCCAACAGTGAGATGATTATTGTTAACTGCAAACATACAGTTAACAATAGTCAACTGTATGTTGACCTGGTGGGCCGGTCTGTTTTTGTAAAATCTCTCTCACAGCAGAGCAGAAAAAGAAAACAGTTGATTTACATACCTTTGCTGAGGAAGATAAAATAGGTGGCTAAGATGCAAAAATCAGCCGATCACCGCTTTCCCAAAATATGGGAAATTGGCTGGTCGATAAATTGGTATATTCCTACCCTGGAGTGTATTTTTCTAAGAGGTCTTGCTTTCATTGGTAATTCACATTAACACAGGGTTAAAGCACAGAGGAAAGGAGGTGATTCAGTGAAAAACCCTCCACTGCAAACGAATCTAGCAGCAAACTGCACTGATGAACCTGGTCGGATTACAGTGGAGACTCAAGCTTAATGTGCATGCGCACAGACAGACAGACACACAGACAGACACACAGACAAACACACACACACACACACACACACACAGATGCAACCCGTTTTGAGTAAGTTCACCTTCAGGTGATGATCGGCCTCTCTAGCTGAGTGTGGCCTCAGAGGGACCTGACTGTGTTCTTATGGGCCCCGCTCCTGGCTGCCACTCTGGCTGACTGATCCTCCCATTAATCACCGTGAGCGGGAGGACTGATGCGATTAGTCATCTCATTGATTCCTTTGTAAAAATAGCCTTTTGGAATGAGAGACGCTCATGCTCACGTAGCATCGATTTTGGTTCACCTCAATTTATTTTAATCACCCGCTAACTGAGGCTCAGAAGATGGAGGATACTCCCATCTGGTCTCCTTTTACTCCCAGAGGCTGGTGGCTGGATTCTCCTTAGTTTGGAGAGAGCATGACAGCATATTCTCCTTAATTTGCAGCATTCATAACAGCATCTACAAAGGCAGGGAGGGAAGAACATAAGTAAACTTCACAATACGACACTGCCCAAACTTCTATTCATGAACTTCAAAGGCAGCGGCAGCGCTGTGCGGTCCCAGCAGCAGGCCGCTCTGCCATGTGGAGCTACACACCAACAACAAGCTGGAGAACAACACCTGTGGGCGGCAGGCAGAGAGGAACGGATCATCTCTGCTTCCTCACTAACAAGCGTACCGGAGTGGATGTGGCGAACGGCCCAATGGGGCCAATCATCCACCACGGCTCTGCAGCACAGCGCAGCAGCCCTCACATTGCCCCAACGCCAGCAGGTTTGGACCTTTCATGCTTTCCATTCAATCAAAGACGAGAGGAAACGTCAGCGAACACGCATAGAGAAGAAAGATGCTAGCTGCAGTACGTTACCTCTCTCACAGTGCTTCCCTTCTCGCCCCATGGGACACTCGCATTTATAGCCCCCTTCAGGCAGCGCCTTGCACTGCGATGTCCGGTGGCACTTGCTGTGTTTGCAGGGGTCATGGAGGTCAGCACACGTTGGACCTAAGCAGACACACATTTACCATCATGAGGAAGGAAAGTATCAGAGAATTTACAACACTTTTAATCACTCCTTTTCTAGTTTGATCTGAGAATATTTTGTTTTACGAAGCAGGTTTGAAAATACAGTGACTAATATTCCATGAAATTTCCAAAACACGTTACAACCGTTACTGTACTGAAGTCACATGCAGCAGACGACACACTTCTGGGTCTGTCTGGACAGGGAGCATTTTAAGTTTGGCGAATAACTGAACCTCTGACAGACCTGATGGACAGCATGCCCAAAGCATGATGCTGCCACCACCTTGTTTCATAATGGGAGTGCATTCACAGTGAGATGCAGTGCTAGATTGGAAACTGACTACTCACTTACTGATATTGTCCTGCTTTGTGTCGCTCTGTCTCTTAATATCTCAGTAAAATAAACTGCAGGTTGTTTGTTCAGAGCCTCTTCTCCATCAGAGTGTTACTTTTGGCAAACCCATCACACACATCTGGTGTGTGATGGGTTTGCCCTCTGCTGCAGCCCGTCTGAATTCACCCGTCATTAGTTCGGCAGCCAGAGCCTGTGGTGGGGGGGCGTTAATGAACCCTGTCCCACTGAGCGCACAGGGCTGCCCTGTTTTCCCTCGCTAACGCTTTTTCATCCTCTGCTCCCATTTCTCTACCACCGCAGCTCTTTTTCCTCCCTAACTCTTCGACTCTCTGCACTCTTTAGCTCTGATCTTTGCTCACCTCCCTCATTTATCTGACCATCCCGGCATGTCCTCCCGTCTCATTACTGCTCTCCCCAATCATGTATTCCCTCTTTTCTCTGTCTCAGAACTGTCCCCCCTCCATGAAGGAAACCCTGAACACTTCAAACTGACTTTAGGAGAAAAACATTCAGCTGAATGTTAGTCTGCATGCAAAGGTCCAAGTCTCATTACTACTTTTCATTTTTCACTCATCCTGGCAGAATCTGGAGCTGCTTCTCTGTCCTCTGAAGTCTCAGCAGCCAAACATTAAACATTTCTTACATTAAATATAATGTGGCTCGACTTCCACTTCCGGTCTTGTGCGAAATTCTGTTCCCCTGTGAAAATCTGTTCCCACTGTGTCAGGAGCGCGCATTGCAGCCAGAGGGGTGGATCCAGCGGATCTGACCATTTTCATGGCGCTTCTGATCAATTTCTCGAAAAAACTACTCATATAATCATGTCAGTGTTGTAACTTTCAATTTAATCGGCAGCTATCAAAATAAAATAAATAAATAAATAAACGAGGTCCTGTGTGGAGGTCTTTTTACGCTGTTTTGTGTTATTTTAAATGCGAAGAGAATCGATCTTTTTTCAACTTTTGTCTCAAGCCTGACAAATAAAAATCAGTCAACAAACACAGGTTTCCAACACGTAGTGTGCATTTATAATTTTTCATTTCTGATACAAGAGGAGGGAAGCTGGCTGATGGCAGGGCACAAAAATAAAGACTTCCTGAAAAGATAAGAGTGTAGACTTTTTGGTAAATCCCGTTCTAATGTAAAATATGACAGATTACTGGATTAAGGAAATGTCTAGTATGCTATCACACATAAATTTTTTGAGGATTTGGAAACAGTTGCTTGTTATTTGCCAAAGTTATTGGGGAGGAGAGGAGAGAATGGATATTTCAGCCGCCTGAAATAATCTGTTCCCCCTCTATAAAATGGAAATAAATTAATTTACTTGCAAATCTTTAACTGTGTTTAATCCTTTCATAATCAACTCTCTTCATCAACAACAAATCCTGTGATTTAATAACATTTGCTTTTTATTTGCCAAAGTTAGGAGCGGGGAACAAAATATTTTAGCCGCCTGAAATAATATGTTCCCCCTACATAAAATGGAAACAAAGTAATTTACCTGCAAGTCTTTAACTATGTTTAATCATCTCATTATCAACAATAAATCCTGTGATTTAATAACATTTGCTCTTTATTTGCCAAAGTTAGGAGCGGGGAACAAAATATTGTAGCCGCCTGAAATAATATGTTCCCCCTACATAAAATGGAAACAAAGTAATTTACCTGCAAGTCTTTAACTGTGTTTAATCATTTAATCAACAACAACAAATCCTGTGGATTTGGTGATATTTGATCATTATTTGCCAAAGTTAAAGAAGGGGAACCAAATATTTTAGCCACCTGAAATGATCCGTTCCCCTTCCATTTCATAGGAACAATTTAAATGACTGGCAAGTATTTAACTGTGTTTATTCCTCTCTTCATCAATAACAAATCCTGTGATTTTGGTTACATTTGATTCTTAGTTGCCAAAGTTATGATGGGGGAACCATTTAGCTGATTTAGCTGCCTGAAATAACCTGCTCTCCCTACATAACATGGGAGTTAATTATTTTTTCTCACTATCTCTTTAACTGTGCTTAGTCCTCTCTTCATCAGCAACAAACCATGTGAATTTGGTAATATTTACTCTTAATTTGCCAGACTTACTTGGGGGTAACCAATATCTTAGCCTCCTGAAATAATCTGTTCCCCCTACAAAGAGTAGGTTATTTCAGACAGCTAAAAATATTTGGTTCCCCCACAATAACTTTGGCAAATAAAAAGCCAATGTCTCCAAACTTACAGGGTGGGAGGAATAAACATAGGCAAAGATGTGCTGGTAAGTTAATTTGTTCCCATATTATGTAGGGGGAAATAATCATTTCAGGTGGGTAAAATAACCCAGTTAAAGACATGCTAGCTATTTAATTTGTTCCTATGAAATGGAGGGAGAACGGATTATTTCAGGTGGCTAAAAAATTTGGTTCCCCTCCTTTAACTTTGGCAAATAATGATCAAATGTCACCAAATCCACAGGATTTGTTGTTGATGATGAGAGGAATCAACACAGTTAAAGACTTACAGGTAAATTAATTTGCTTCCATTTTATAGAGGGGGAACAGATTATTTCAGGCGGCTAAAAATATTTTGTTTCCCCCTCCTAACTTTGGCAAATAAAGAGTAAATGTTATCAAAATCACAGGATTTATTGTTAATGATGAAAAAGACCTCCACACAAGAACTCGTTTATTTATTTTATTTTGATAGCTGCCGATTAAACTGAAAGTTGCAACACTGACACGATTATAGTTTTAACCGAGAAATCGATCAGAATCGCCGTGAAAATGGTCAGATCCGCCGGATCCATCTCTCTGGCTGCAATGGGGTATATGCCACGAGAGGTGGTGACGTATTTCCGTTTGAATTTATTCCACATAGGTTGGTTCCGGGTCCTGCTTGCTCCTATTGTTTTTGGCCAAAGCTGCAAGATCTGTACCATGAAAAAGACGCAAAACTTTAAATATCTGTGAGCTGCTGGTACAACAATCGAGTTTTGTGGTGTGCCGTTGTGTCCAGTAATTAGCCAGTACCATCTGGTGCTTAGTTTTTTAATTTTCCTGCTGATATCAAGGCGGCAGCGGACTGTAGCCAAAACTTAGCCACTACAGCTAACACGCGGTTTGTAGCTGCCTGCTATTTCAAAGCTTGAGGATATTGAAGATCCAGCGTCAGAAATGGGAAGATGGAGGTTAAAAGGGAGCTGTACGCGCTTCGTTCAGTGGAATAATTTGTTGGAGGAAAATAATGCCGGAGGAAATCCACTGATACGGAAACAGGCTGAGAACAGAGGCAGCGATTCGGCACAAGGTAAGTCAGTGTGTGTGTGTTGATGCGTTTGTGTTATAAGAGTATGAAATTATTCTTAGGCAACTCCTTAGCTTTTGTTTATATGACAATTATATAAAATACATTTAACATGCAGTCGGAGCCCCTCCGATACCCAGCACGGTAATTTAAGAACAGCCGAGAGCAGCAACGCTTCAGCCCGATCCAAACCACACAGGTAGTTGGTCAGATTAATGTGCAAAACCTTCGCTTTACAGCCGTTTAAGTTTCACCGATCCACATGAAAAACCCACAGAACAAATGGTACAAATCACGTATTTCCCGAATACCGAAAATATGACATCTACCTTTGCTGTTTCATAATTATAATCCACGTTAGAGTGAATTTTTCCACTTGGCTGCTATAATCTGTTCTTGCTTTACACAACGTAATTTCTCTTTTTTTTCCCCTCTGAGATTCTGCTTAGAAAATGAGGTTATGAAGTTACATCCTCCTGCTGCTTTTTGTTTCTGAAATGGTAAATTTAGGTTTGCCTCGACTTTTATAAACTAATGCGTCTTATATGCGTCATTTTTTGTATTACTGTTGGTACAGATATCAGGTGAACACTGTGCTTTGCCTGCTAGTAGTTTAAATTAATTTCAGCTGCACACTTTCAAAAGAGTATTCAGATTTTAACATGCATTTTCAAAGTAGTATTTTAGTTCACTCTTACTCAGTGACTTCAGTGTTGTTGCACCTCTGAAACATGTTTTGCAGTTTCTTTGTGATACCAGAACTATTTCACTTAAACGTTTAATTTCCTGAGATATTGTCAATTTATTTTCAAGCAAAACTCTCAACAAGAGCTGAGGATTTATTAGTTTTGATTATGTTGTTCAGCTAAATATGGACGCTTATTGTTTTTTTTTGTGTTTTTAATTTTTCAGGTTTGCATCGCAACACCTCTTGATGTGTTTCTGAGCCATGATCGCTGTGCCGATTACCTTTCCATTGGATCCAAGCACCTGGACCAGCTGATGGCATCCATCAGTCCACGGATCATCACAACGTGGACTAACTATTTTTTTTACTTGGTTAAACTATGATCTTGAAACTGGAGCACCAGATATGCAAAAATCTTCCTGCAGACTTTGTTGGCTACCCTGACACTGCAGTCATCCTGGACGGGGCTGAGCCGGTCTTCCTCTCTCCTCTTCCTGTCCTCCAGAGTGACGAGTTTTCATCACCAGTAAAGGCAAACAAGTCTGATGTCTGCTTAGCTGCTAGAAAGTATATTATATATTCACTGTTCATTTTGCTATCCTGTTTGTACCTACAATAAAATTGAATCTCATTTGTAATACTCTACATTTTACAAACCTTTTTTCCCCATTTCTCAGTTTTTATGTTATATCAAGTATTTACATGTAGATCAGGAATTCAAATGAGATGTTAAAATTCAACACATTTAGGTAATACCAGCAAAGAAATGTGAATATTAAGTAATATGTAGTTAGTTATATAATTTAATATACTGAATAAGGCTGGATGATATGACTTACAAGATTTTTTTCATACCAGATTTGATTTTAATCGATTCCTCCCGTCCTCAATTTCTATAATAAAATCACAGAAAATATTTTCAAAAAGTGCCTTTATTTCAATCATCTGTTCTGTGAGTTGTATAAAGGAGCATAACGGTCAGGATACAAGAAATTTCAATTGCAAGAATGCAGTCATCGTTACAGCAGAATAAACATGCAATTTTATAACAATGTCTTAAAATTACAAGAAGTCGTTTTAATGAGAAATAAAGATTCAGACTGATCTGACGTAACCAGCTCAGTCCATGTGGTTCTGACATTTGTCAAGAGGATGTACATTTCCACCTCACCTGACCAGGTAAGGATTAAGGTAAAAATAAAAAATAGAGCAAATACTGTAAACAAAATGGAAAAAGCAACTGATAGAAATACTTTCTATATAAAGAAAAACAAAAACGTTAATAGCAGGAGAAAAGTTGTTGGTAACATTAGCTCAGCTGATCTCTCCCTCCAGGAAGCCACCAAACAGAACTCTGTCCAACTCCAACTATAATAAAGATTAAAAAAAAGAAAGAAAACGGGAAGTTAAAATAACAAATAATGCCACTTTAATAATTCAGATCTAATGCATTCTGGAATCCATTATTGATATTTTACAAATTTCACAAATCAATTGGAAGGTTTCACAAATGTTTTATTTATTCTGTTGTTAGTACAGAATAATCTAGTTAGGTTTGAAATGTCTAGGTGTTGTAGTTTTTAAAGTACAACATATTAAAAAAGCTCAAGATAGTGAAAAATTAAGTGTAATTGCCCTTTAGCTATTTTCCAAATTAGATGCTACATTGGGAAGCTAACTTCAGCTTCGACTGATAGCTTGGACACAATATAGACAGATCTATATATGTTTATATAGATATATATCTATATCTATCTATAAAGCACAGATATGTAGATTCCACACTGCACAGATAATCAAAACACTTAACGTTTACATAGCACCTTTGTAAGCTTGTCCCTGTTAGCTACATCAGACATGAGGCATTATGGTGAATACAAACGATTTATTAACTTACCTTTGAAGTTATTGTGAAGCTTTGACACATCCAGCTTAAATCCTTTGCTGTTGTTGGAGCGTTTCAGGACGTCTGAATAATTTTATAGGCATCATTAATAGTGGCGACTGAGGAGCCACTGTTAACATACTGCTGCCTGCGCACCGGAAGCATTCTATGTGGCTAAAAAATGCGGAAGTGCTAAAACGGAAGTCCGTGGCATATACCCCATGCACGCTCCCGACACAGGGGGAACAGAATTTCGCACAATACCGGTCCGCTCTGACCGTGATAACTCTTAATTTGCCTGCTGTAAGAATATAAATCCACCTATATATCCAGAAAACACTATTATAATGACTTCGTCACAAAAGCCTACAAGAAGAGAACCGAAGACGGGGAAAGGCGATGATACGAATATGACACAAAAGCAGCTAACGCTAGATGCTAGCTTAGCTCAGAACGACACCGGGAGCGAAATGTTAATGCTAACAGAGCTCCGCAAATTTCGAGAAGAGTCTGGAATTGCACAACGAGACATTTTAGAGTCTCAAACTCGGATGGAGGTGTCAATTGGAGAAATAAAAAAGAGAATCGACACACTGGAGGAGAGACTGAACACAGCGGAAGAGAGAGTGAGTAACACAGAAGATCGAGGCATACAGCAAGAAAGGGTTAGCTTACTTACTCAAAAAAGACGCCAGATTAATTGCTAAACTGGATGATATAGAGAACAGAATGCGCAGGAACAATACAAGAGTGTATGGGATAAAGGAAGATTCAGAAGGAAAAGGGATTATCCCGTTTATTACAGATTTTTTAAAATCTGCGATGATGCTGCCTGAAGGCACGGACATTTGCATTGAGAGAGCTCACAGAGCTACAGCTCCGAAGCTGAAACCAGCAACACCACCGAGATCCATAATAGTTCGCTTTTTGCATTTCAACGTTAAACAGATGGTACAACAGCATGCGTGGAAGCAGCGGGACGTGGAGTCATAGTCGTAGGAAGCGGGGGGGACACGGGGGACATGTCCCCCCCCAATATTGGAGAGAGCCACATTCGTCCCCCACTGCAGTTGTGAAGAATTTTAAAATCTTCCACTCGCGTGCTTTTATTTTGAAGGCGCATAACAGCGCATTCAGCAGAGCGCTTCCTTCCCCTCCCCCCTCTGAACGACTCAGAGTAAAGGCAGCAGCAGACGGAGTCAGAAACTCCGTTTGAAGGAGGTAAACGATCTGTCAGGAATGTTGCCATGAATATCGCTCGTTTATAACATCTTGTTGTCAGTTTACTTTCATATATAGAACTAAATCTTTTTGGTTTAGCTGTTTAAATTCTGGAATAGTCACATGTCCAACATTTTACCACTAACTTTAACAGTTAGCTAGTCTAGTCACAATGATTTAGACTGAAACAGCAGCAAAATGAGCCTTTTTATTATTTAAACTGAGGAACACCTGATCATACTCGACCACTTAACATGTGTTTATATATTATATTATATTATATTATATTATATATTTAGGAGAACAGCAGTGCTAGAATGATGTTGAAGAAAGGTGAAGAAGCTCTGGTGAGGTCTTCATTTAGTTTATTGAAATATGTATTAACTCTTTTTAATTTTTAAATAAACTAAACTATTTTATTATGAGAGGAGCAGGTCAGGGAAGACATAGGAGAGCCAGTTGGAGTTTCAGGGTGTGAAGATATAAAAATTATATTAATTATAATAGAACCAGAAAGGAGAACAGGAGGAGACTGATGTCAGGTTGATTTCTTTCAACGTTTCAATATTTTTTCATTATTTCCACACCATAAGGTTAATGGTTAGAAGACAATAAGAAAAGTGCTTGAGGAGAGGTTTAAAAATAAATTAGTGAAAATTTTTGCTACACAGTAAATAGAGTTGAGATGTATAATAATGTATACATCTGAAAATTAAGTTGTTTAAATTCTCATTCTATATGATAATTTTTTTTTTTATATATTTAGTTCACATTCTGATACTGATAGTGTCTGTTGTAAATCCATGAATCCATGTAGGAACATCAGGCTGCAGAGAGTCAGAGGGAGGCAGAGACAGAAACACATATCCGTAGATATTTTAGTTAAATGTTTGCGGCTGAAAATGACAGGAGAAAAAAAACATTTAGTCTTTTTGCCTCAGTGTTTTTCATGGATCTTTGGTAAGTTACTGAATGCAGTGCTGGAAAGTGAGACTGAGTTAACAGTGGGGAGCTAAGGTGTCTGTTAGACGTGAAAAGTATAATTTTTGTTTATTTTGTAGATCAAACTGTTCCACTGATGTAGAGAGATGTTCAAGAAGAACAAAACTTGTTTTTTTAGATTTTATTTTTGTTGGTCAAACTGCTGTATTGAGTTTAAAACTGTTGTGTCTTATTTTATGAGCTGTTTTCTACTTTGGTTTTAGAAATAAGTAGAACCTGTTCAATTGCAAGTCAATTTATATCGATGCATTTTGACCAATAAGATACATCAGAATCTGGTCGGCTCTGTGCTACCAGAGTATGTAGCTTGCTAGTTGTGAGGCAAATGCTAAAGTGAGTGTTCATCCTGGAATGACAGTCATTATACTGCATAACTTTAATCTGATTATTGGATTGTAAATAGTAACGTGTTAGAATACTTGTTACTGAAACAAGGGTCAGATTAGAGTAACGCATTACTGATGTGTTGATGACATAATTGTTTGACATTTCTGCTCAAGCTATTTACTGATCTGTCAGGTTTCCGATATGTGTCGCCCCCCAATGACAGACTCGTTCCTACACCCTTGCGTGGAGTTTCGGGGAAACAAAGTTTATTTTGACCTCTGCACCTCCACCGAGGTGCAGAGAAAACGAAAACAAGTGCGTGAAGTGATTAAAAAAACTGAAGGAGCAACATCAAGGCACATTTAAATTAGGCAGAACATGCTAAATTAAAGAGAGTGGATGCGACAGATATTCAGTGCATCCTATGAAAACTATATATAAAAAAGGGGGAGTAGCAATACTGTTTCATCAATCTTTATGCTTTGTAGCAGAAAACGTACTCAAGAATAAAGAAGACCGCTGGATAATGGTTGTTGGTTTGGTTGGAGGAACCACTCTAACAATTATGAATGTTTACCCCCCAAATGAGGATAATCCAGGTTTTTTTAAAGAGCTAGCCCAAATTTTAGCGGGACATTCAAAAGGAATAATTGTTTTAGGTGGAGACTTTAATTGTGTCTTGAATCATTACAAGGGCAAATTTCCATTACAACAAAAATATCAATTATCAAAAACAAAGGCGCTGAAGAATCTACTAGAGGAGATGGGGCTTGTTGAAATATGGCGTGCAAAACACCCAAAGGTCAGAGATTATACTCACTTCTCAAAGGTTCACAAGAGCCATTTCAGAATTTACTTCTTTTGCGTTCCCAAACAGGAGGCCCACAGAGTAGAGGAATGTCATATTGAACCTCAAACTATTTCAGATCATGGACCTGTGACAGTGTCTTTAAAATGTATACCTGGAGAAACCTTTAAAGTTATGGAGATTGAATGCATCACTTTTAAATAATCCAGAGACGATCCAATATATAAAAGATTAATTTAATTTCTTTTTTGATACTAATGATAGAGACAAGATTTCCCCTTCTATTCTATGGGACACAGCCAAAACATACTTGAGGGGCAAAATTATTTCATTTTCTTCAAAAATTAAAAAAGATCGTGAGAAAAAACAAGAAAATTTACAAGAACAAATTAGGAAACTTGAAACTGAACATAAAAGAACAAACAAGGACAATGTATTACAGGAACTAAAAAAGTGTAGACAAGATTTCAATGAGTTACTAACTTACAAAGCAGAGGGCGCTTTACGTTTCACCAACCAAAAATACTATGAACAAGGAAACAAAGCAAGTAGACTTTTAGCATTTCAGCTAAGGAAGTCGCAGGCAAGTCGAACCGTTCAAAAAATTGCATGTCCATTATCCAAAAAACTAGTATCCCAACCCAAAGAAATAGCAAATGCACTACAAACAATTATATGATTCTGTGACCATTCCCAACAAAGCAGATAAAATCAAGCAATTTTTGCAACAAATTAATCTCAACAAACTTGACGATGAGGAGGCGAAAGCATTAGTGGGGACAATTACCAAAGAATCTGTTATATAGGAAAGCTTAAAAATAATAAATCACCTGGAGCAGACGGGTTCCCAGGACAATTTTATAAATGATTTCATTCTGAGCTTACCCCACTCTTATGCAGAGTGTTTAATTATGCTTTAAGATCCAAAGATCCACCTAAAACATGGGCAGAAGCAATCATCTTGGTCATACACAAAGAAGGTAAAGACCCCACACAATGTGCCTCTTATAGACCAATAAGTTTGCTGTGTAATGATGTCAAGATTTTAAGTGCCATCTTTGCCAAAAGACTACAAAAGATCATTAATAAACTTATTAATCACGATCAGACGAGCTTTATACCCAACAGACTCGGAATAAATAATATCAGACGTACCCTAAATGTAATTTCAATTGGCCAACAAAACCCACACCCATCAATGCTTCTCGGCCTGGATGCCGAGAAAGCATTCGATCGGGTGGATTGGATGTTCCTGAAACAGGTCTTATTGGAGATGGGTTTTGATGAAAATTTTATTAGCTGGTTTGAAGTACTGTATTCCAATCCAACTTCTAGAGTACATGTTAATGGTTATGTGTCGGAAAATTTTCCCTTAAAAAGAGGGATGCTGCCTTTCACCGATCTTGTTTGCTATCAGTATAGAACCTTTAGCAGAGCTAATCAGGACAGACTCATCAATCCTAGGTATACCAGATAAAATTAGGACCCACAAACTGTCACTGTATGTTGATGATGTCATACTGTATATTAGAGACCCAATAATTTCTATACCAAATGTTTTAAAATGTTTGAAAGACTTCAGTGTAGTTTCAGGATACAAAGTAAATTAATCAAAATCAGAAGCCATGATGATAAGAGGGACCTGGCCCTCAGAATTATCCAAATTAGTGAGTTTCAACTGGTCACCTAATGGGTTTCGATATTTGGGAATCAATATTACCACAGATGTCTCCAAATTATACAAAGCAAATTATGGGAAGTTATTGGATCAAATTCAAAAGGACTTAGAAAGATGGAAAATTTTACCGCTTTCCTTTAATGGAAGGATTGAAACAGTAAAAATGAATATTCTCCCCAGATTGCTGTATTTGTTTATGTCCCTTCCTATTTGGATTCCAACAACAAGATTTAAAAAATGTGAAAAATGATCTCTACCTTTATTTGGCAGAAAAGAAAGGCCAGAATAAAATTTACACAGCTGACCAGCGGTAAGCCTTATGGAGGTCTTAGCTTACCAAATTTAAAATTATATTATTGGGCAGCACAATTGTATGCAAAGTAGATTGGCTAATAGACTAAAGAAACAACATGGCTGACACTGGAACAAAGCGCATGCCCTAAATTTTCATTTCAGGCCCTTGCATTTTGCTCAACCGAAATCTGAAACAAGTACAAAATTACAAATACGTGGATGAAAAGCACGCAAGACTTTAAGCATGATTAAAAAAATATGAAAGCTCCTCAATCTATATCTAGGGCTTTAAAAATGGGATATAATAGACTTTTTACCAGGGCAACAGGATTCAGGGTTTCGAATCTGGCAAAACAAGAACTTAATTTTTATTGATGACTTGTTTGAAGGGAAGATTCTGAAATCATTTAGTCAGATTAAGGAGAAGTATGGGTTGACTGCATCTGATTTTTACAGATATTTGCAGCTGGGAAAGTTACCTGATGTCCCATACGGAATGGTCTCTTCTTAAATCACGACCTACTGATTTAGAAATGTTCTTCATAAAGATCACCAAAGAAAAAAAAACGGATAAAACTCTGTCAAATCTATACAAATGTTTACAGTCATGTATGACGGAGGGTGGGATAAAGGAAAGGTGGGAACTAGAAATGAATGTTGTGATTGAGGATGAAGAGTGGGAGCAAGTGTGTGAAAATGGACAGAAACTAACAGTCCAACATGGAAAGAATTTTATTGGAAAGTAATCATTAGATATTTCAAAACACCATATATTATTTCAAAATTTGATCAAACTAAATCAAATTTGTGCTGGAGACAGTGTGGACGAGTCAGAGATCACACTCATTTCTTTTGGGATTGTCCAAAGATTAAAACATTCTGGGAGGGAATTAGAGAGGAAATTTCAAATATTTTACATATTTATATTGAATGGAACCCCCTTGTCTTTGTTCTGGGAGTACCCCCAAGTAATTTATTAAGTAAAGAAAAACAGTACTTGTTTGGAATCCTTGTACTTGTAGCCAAAAAAAATGATAACAGTATTTTGGTATAAACCTTTGCCCCCTACTATAAATCAATGGAAAGAGAGACTAGTGAGCGTTTATACAGTGGAGAAAATAACAGCTAAACTAAACATGTCCACTGATTTCTTTAAGAAAAGGTGGAACCCTTTGATGACATATTTGCAATTAACATTGTAAATGTAAATTCACTGGTATACTCTTTATATTATCATTCAACATATGTCTCTGTTAAGATGCAGGCAAAAGTTACTTGAAGATTTTCCCTTTATTTCATGTTTGTAATCCATTTGTAACCTGTGTTTTATCTGATTGGTGGAGGAAAAAGACTCCTTGGAACTTCAGCTCACCGAATCATTCAGATGTTATTGTTCAACTGATTTGTTTGGTTGTACTGGAAATTGATGTTTGTGACTTAATGTGTTAATCATTGAATTTGAATGCAGAACTAATAAAATAAAGTCTTTGTTCTAAAAAAATATATATATATAATGTGACTCATTTTGGATTCACATTAAAAATGGCTTTGTGTTTTTCCCTCTGTGACGGAAAACAATTTGTGATGTTTAACAGAAATTTACGCCTGAACCTTTTGTCACATTACAGCCACAAAGGATTTTATTGGGATTCTGAACAATGAAGAAAATCTTTACTAGCTCTTATTATACTTTGATTTGAAAGCTAGAAATTGATCATATAACTTTACATCCTCCTCCTTCACTATTGGGATGGTTCAGTCTAGCTCACAGTGATCATTTCTACTGAAGAGTCTGTGTGTTTGTGTTCACACGGTTTCCAGATAACATTTTGGGGTACGGTTGACACTTGCGTTAATTTGTACTGTGTACTTTTCAGTGATGATGTAGTTGTTATGATGCTCATTGCTATGGATTGTTGGGGGGTTTCTCTTTCTAAAAGCAGACTCCAGGGTGTTGACTCTCCTCTTATCTCTTTTCTGTCTCTGTGTCCATTACAGTTTAACCCAAAGTCATTTCAAATTGAGTCTGACTCCCAGCTGGTTTTAAGGCTGCATCTGTTCAGATCTACTGCTGCATTGCAGCAACATGAGATTTCATACAACCTCTTCCTGTTGCTGGCATAACTAGAAACACCACCGTTGTGACTTTTCTCCACTAATCTGACTGTAAAGTCTTAAAAAGTTTAGTAACTCAGGATATGTGAATATGGATGGCATTAATTAGCACGACAAAAGTTTTATTAAGGACAGAAGTATGAATGTTTTTGCTTAAAGTGTAGCATTCCATCCTTTTTGAGCCCCAGAGGAACCAGGTGGATAAAGGTTTCATGGATTTATCGCTTGGTTTGATGTGAGATTCAAATCCAGCTGAGAATCTGCTACAAAGCACAGTTTTGTTAACAAAAGCTTTTTCTCCAATGTGACACAAAATAAGATGAAATACTTATTTGCAAAGGGCTGAAATATGATAAAGTTCAGGTGAGTAAAAGCTTTATTAAAGTCTGCAGTTACGATGCAGTGGAGAGACTTACCCCAGAATGCATTGCTGCACTTGCAGTGGAACATCTCAGCCTCCTTGACCTGGCACTCAGCTCCGTTCTTGCAGGGGTTCGGCTGGCAGGGGTTGTTCCCACACTCGCCCACACCCACGCCGAACAGACTGTCTCCGTTGGCCTCCTGGATGTTGAGCATGCGGTTGTTGACGTCCAGCATGCGGATACAGCCCACCAGCCCTGCGGTGACCCCGGTCCGCTCCCTGACGCTGAGCAGCAGAAAACACAGCAAGTCAGGATGGATGTTCTGCTCTTGCTAGAGGTCATCCGTCACCCCTCCGATGCTCAGCGGCAGCAGCAGCATCTTACTCTTGCTTGAGGTCATCCGTCACCCCTCCGATAAACAGCGAGGTGTCCAGGTTGAGGCCGTCTGTCCCATGGGGACTTTCGCCTTGGACGTGCGGCTCGCCGTCCACGCTGAGCATGCCGATCCGCCGGCTGCGTGTCACCACCAGCTGGTGCCAGCGACCCTGGCTGATCTGGACTTCGCTGATCACGGTGCCTGTTCCTGAGCCAGTGTTGAACCTGATGGATCAGATGATGATTAGTTATCTGACCCTGACCTTTGACCCCATCCGATCACTGAACAGATGCTGAGAACAGCTGGATGTGCCACAACTTCCTCCTGCTGAACAGAAACTGAACTTATCTAAAAAGGAATAATCTAGAATTATATATCTAGAGTTATATATCTAGAGTCAGCTTCAATTGTTCCGGCTGGAAACTAGAGATCAGGCTGACCTCTGACCTGAACCTTCAGAGCCACATAAAGACGGTTCCAAAGTGGGCCTCCTATCAGTTGAAGAACATTTCCAGGATCAGAGGACTAATGTCTCAGCATCAGAGAAACTCATCCATGTTTGTCTTTAGTGGCATCGATTACTGTAACAGAACCAGAACCAGACATGAAGAAGCAGAAAGTGGAACATTGATCAACATATGTGATGTGTTTTGATGATGTTGATCATATTTAATGTGCATTGATGATTGATGATGGCATTTAATAAATGTGTAACGGGCTGCATGGTGGTGCAGTTGGTAGAGCTGTTACCTTGAACAAGAAGGTTCTGGGTTCAATTCCCAGCCTGGGGTCTTTCTGCATGGAGTTTGCATGTTCTCCCTGTGCATTGTGGGTTCTCTCCAGCTTCCTCCCACAGTCCAAAAACATGACTGTCAGGTTAATTGGTTTCTCTAAATTCTCCTTAGGTCTGAGTGTGTGCAGGGTTGTTTGTCCTGTCTTTCTCTGTGTTGCCCTGCGACAGACTGGCGTCTCGCCCGGAACATTAGCTGGAGATAGGCACCAGCAACCCTCCTGACCCCACTAAGGGACAAGGATGTATAGAAAATGGATGGATGGATTTAATAAATGTAATGTTTATAGTTTGTTTCATAACTATAATGGTTTAAAGCACTTTGAATTGGCTTGTTGCTGAAATGTGTTTTAGAAAAACTTAGACGTGGATGAGACAAAAACTTCCAGCTAAATATAGCAAACTGAAATAAAACCCAATCTTTAATCTACTAATGTTTTGTTGGGGAAAAGGCCTCGTCATCACAGAGATTAGACATCGTGCATCTGCATCCACACATGCAGCAATATTAGCTCAACCTGAGAGCAATTATCTGCCACAAATAATTAGTTCTTTTCTCCACGTCTCGGATTTGCAAAGCTGTGGGTGGGAATCTCACAGCTGTATTTCTGGAGCTGAGGCTCTCTTTGAGAGCAGCGGTGAGTAATGATCTCCTTTTTGCTCTGTGATTGATTTCATTTCAACATACAGATCCAGCCTGGTCAGGCTGGGTGAGGGGAGCTCGCTCAGAGTGTTAAAATCTAAAATACATGAAAAGTTGATGGAGCTGGAATACAGGTGAATTTTTAATTAGTCTCATCAGTTGTCTTCAGAAGTTGCTGCCTTTCCAAAAATGGTCTTTATTAACACAATTCTGCTGGGGGAAGACATAAACACACACCATTATGGGATTATTGGTGTTTCTGCTGGTTTCTCAGAGGAAAATTGGCCAATTTGACAGAACTGGTCGTCATCAGCTCCAGTCAAAGGGTGGAAACAGAAAATGCTGACAGAACTCCTCTTATCCTCCTCTCATCTTGTTTTGCCTGCTTTCAAATTACTTTATTTCTCACTGATCTGTGCATTTCTCTCCATACCTTCACTTCTTTTCAGGTTATTCTGCACTAAATTTGCCAGCTTGTTTCCAGGAAATATGCAAGTTAAAGCAGCAAAACACACATTTGAAAGCAGATGTTTTCATCTACTGTATAAAAATACATGTAACGTTTGCCAACATTTCTTCTGTTTGCTGCTATTTGGTAGAATTGTCTTTCGGATGGTACATTTTGGGTTTTGGCTATCATTGTGTGGAAGGTTTTTCTTGGTAGAACAATATTACAACGTATTTTTAAGACCTTTACTGCAGACAATAAAAAGTTACATACAAAGCCAACATTATTTTCCTATAAAGAGATCAAATTTAACAGGCCCAGACTGACACATTTTCAGTTTTTCTACTTATTTTCAAACTGATCCAGAATATTCTTTGGTTGTTAGGTGACCGGAAGCAGACCTATGAATATTCAGGAGCGAGACATCTGCAGACAAATTAACAATAATTTGTTAATAAATAAATAATAAAATGGTTTATGAGACATATTTTTACCAGCAGTCGGTCATAAACAGCTTTTAGTTGAATTTTTGAAAAACTGAAAAGTGAATTAAGTTTGACAGGAAATAGGATTTTTTGACCAACATTATAATTTCCAATGAGCTGGGGGATCAGTTACAGTTTGTTCAGCTACAAACCAACAGATTCACATTCATAGAAAGTATTTATAAAGAGAGGAATTTAGATCAACAATGTGTTTTCAACCAGAACAGAAGAAATTATGCCAGTAAGTGAAATAAGTGTTTGATCCTTCAGAGACACATTATCCCCACAGTCAAACAAGGAGGTGGACCCATCATGCTGAGGGCTGCATCACTCCCCACACTGAAACAAAGTGAAAAATGTCCCATTATATCAAATGTCCAGTAGCTTCCCTGGTCAGTAAATCCTTCTGAAAGCTCATCAGTGACAGAACAGACCCAAAGTTACAAAGGAGCGGCTGAACAGAAGCAAATCATCAGATTTATAGAGGAAACCTGAGACGAGTCTGAAGCTTTGTGAAGCAGGGTGAGACAAAACTGCTGATAAGTCTTCTTGTTCACCAGCAAAAGTTTCTCTTCCAGTTCTTTTCTGTTTTGCTTGTGGATTAAACACTTAGTTCACTCAAGGTTTTTACGTGAGGCCATGTTTCTGGGTTTCTGGTTGGTTCCACCTTTTAAAATGTAATTATGAAAAGTATGTTCCTTTGCAGTTGAGTCATGTTGCACAGAAGAAACGCTTATTTCAAACTTAACACCCAATAAATTCTGACTGCACTGTTTGGAGGATATATATGGAATCACTGCAACTGTATGTAAATACAGTAACATTATATGTGCTCCAGATCCATTTCAGGAATCCAAGTAGCCTCATGTGTTCAGACTGCTCAGATTTGTTTCTGAATGTCTGACTTTAACCTACAAATTGCCCAGAAGTCTCCTTATCTTTATTTATTTCCTGGCTCTGCTGTTTTCTACATGTTTACTCAGTGTAATTATTTGCCTCATTATCCTCAGCCCTCTGTTTTGCTCTTATTTACGTCGCCTCCCAGCTGCTGCTGCAATGACCTCGTTCCCTCATGGGGATCATTAATGTTTCATCACGGTTTTTTGCGATAAGAACGGATGGAGGAGGATGAAACCCCGTATTAAATTCAATCCAACAGAATCAATAAACGTCCTGCACTCACTTGAGCTCCACCCTGCTGTTGACCAGAGCCAGAGAGATGAAGTCTTTCTTCTTCATTTGGCCGTTGTAGAGCAGCAGGCCGTTCATCTCGGATGCTCTGAACTCCATAGCGATGCGGACTGTGTGGTATGCGCTCATCGTCGGGAAGGCCAGGAAAGACTGGCCACCAAATGATGGGATGAAGTACCTGATGGCTGCGGACAAAATCACAAGTCGCTGCTATCAATATTTTCTTACTGCATACTGCATGGGCTTCTGCGACTTTCACCAACTCAAATTTAAGACTTTTTAAGACCATTAGGAATGAAATTTAAAACCTGCATGATTACAAAATCACAAATAAACAAATCCTATTGGTTGGCAACAGACGTGAGCCAATGAAGAAGATGAACAGCGTCCCAGCCAACTGGCAACTTATACACGATGGATATAAAAAAAACTAGCTTTACCCTTTACTGTTAGCTTACCTAGTAAACTTTAGCAAGTTTTTCTATTAGCAATATGAAAAACTATTACTATCTAGGAAGAGTATATTAGCAGCTAGCTACCACTCAGACCGCAGTGAAGATGTCCGCATGCGACTCAAAGTTTTGCATTAGCAGTAAAATCCCTTGAGAAAAAAGAGAAAACTATGTAGAATATATAAGTAT
This sequence comes from Poecilia mexicana, assembly GCF_051168715.1. NCBI lineage: Eukaryota > Metazoa > Chordata > Actinopteri > Cyprinodontiformes > Poeciliidae > Poecilia > Poecilia mexicana. Next base: position 1,664,159 of record NW_028263376.1, on the reverse strand, counting down.
TCCTGCCACAACACAGTTTAAGGCCTTTGATTAACCATAATCAATAATCCAGCTGATATATTTTTATACAAGGAAAATCTAAAATATCTCGCTATCTTAAGCTATAAAGCTAATGCTGCTGATGCTAATGGGGATCTCAATAAAATACTTCTTTTTTTCTTCAATAATTACATATTTCAAAGAGACATTTTAAAATCGCATTTAACTTTCAGTACGTACATATAAGATTTTTTAAGACGTTTTAAGGATTAATATGTAACCCAAGTGAAATGTTGAGTTCCATTTTCTGGTTCGCTATTATTGCCCTCCAAAATCTCGCGGTAGTTTGATTATATAACTGCAATTCTCGCGAGATTTACTAAGCAGCCATTCATTGTTGAGCGTCTGAGTCACATGTACCACCGTCAGCTCATTTGTTGGGTATATTAGCTGGAGCAAAAAACATGGAGGATTAGTAGAGTAGGGATAGCATTTATAATTCCAGATTTAAACATTATGGAAAATAAAAGATTAACGGATAGTTTGAATGTATACACAGGAGAGTTACTGGCTATTTCAATGGCGTTAAAATGGAGTGAAGAATTAAGCGAAAAGAAAGTGTTAATTTGTTCTGATTCAAGTAGTGCATTAATAAGTATTATGGAACAAGAGTCGGAAGCAAGACAAGACATTCTGATAGATATAAATAAATCAATACATAAAATGGGAAAAAAATGGATCTAATGTTAAATTTATTTGGATTCCGGCTCATACTGGAATAGTTGGAAATGAATTAGCAGATACATTTGCTAAGAGTGCGAGTAAGAGAAATGAAGTTGAATTGGAAGTTAAGTATAGTAAAAATGAGATAAGGAGTATAAGTAAAATATATTACAAGAAGAAGTGGCAGAAACAATGGGAGGGTGAAAAGAAGGCAAGGTTTTATTATAATATTCAAAAAAAAGTGGGGGAGTGTAGAAAAGAAAATAGGAATAAACAAGAGGAAGATATTATATCTAGGTTAAGATTTGGACATGTAGGGTTAAATAGTACTTTGAAAATAATAAATAAACATAGTACGGGGTTATGTAATTTTTGTGGAAAGTTGGAAACAGTTATACATATTTTTATGGAATGTAATAAATATAATCTAGATAGAGAAGAATTAGTAGAAGAGTTAAATAGGAATAAAGTTAAATTAAATATTAGAGATCTGCTACAAAAATCATCTGGAGATGTGGTTTTTAATTCCGTGTTTAGGTTTCTTAGAAAAACAGGTCTAATAGGGAGATTATAGGGATTAGACATCTGGTTCATACTCCAGTCCAGAAGGTGGCGGTAATGCACCTGAAAGTTGTTTGCCAACCGCCATAAAACAAAAAGAAGAAGAAGAAGAAGATGGAGGAGGGACGAGAGCGAGGTAGAGATACCGGCTGAGGTGTACGGGGAGACGGCTGGAGGAAGAAGGCGGAAAAACAAATTGCAAATTGAAATTGTAAAAGGCGGATTGAGCATAAACTGGTATGTGAATGGTTCGGGTGGTAATGGAGATAGGAGATGAGGAAGATATGGATTTTGATGGGTGGACGCCAGTGGGGAGAGGAAGAGGGAGAGGACGTGAAAGAAACAAAAAAGACGAAGGAAAGGGAATGGGTGAAAGTCAAGGAAGTAAACGAGAACTGGAAGAAAGTAGCTCAGAGGAAGAAAGGATAGTTAGGAGAAAAGTTGTGCGAGAGGAATTTAAAATAATATTAAAACTGAAAAATGAGGAAGGGCAAGATAACATTAGCCCCATTGTGGTGTCAAGAGAAATAAAAAAGAAAATTGGAGAAGTTGAAATGGTTAAGATGTTGAGAGATGGGAATCTGTTGGTGGTTTGTAAAAACGAAGAACAAAAGAACAAGGCTCTAAACGTGGAGAATATTTGTAAAAAGAATGTGTTGGAGAAAAGAATCATTGGAGAAAATAAAAAAAATAGAGGAGTGATTTATGGGATCCCTCTGGATGAAGATCTTGATAAAATCAAGAAAAGTGTAGTTGGTGCCAAAGTGAGTAACTTAAAGAGACTGTCCAAAACAATAAACGGGGAAAGAGTGGGGAGTCTGTCAATACTCATGGAATTCGAAGAGAAAGAATTACCACTAAACATCAAAATAGGTTATCTCAGTTTTCAGGTCAGGCCTTATATCCCTCCACCACTTCGTTGCTTTAAATGTCAAAGATATGGACACATAGCAGCAGTTTGCAAAGGAAAGCAGAGATGTCCAAAATGTGGAGAAGATCACACATTAGAAGAATGTAAAGAAGAAGTACAAGAAAAATGTTGTAACTGTGGAGGGAATCATAGAGTTACATTTGGAGGATGTGAAGTCAGGAAGAAGGCAAAAGAAGTCACACAGATTAAAATGACCAAAAATATAAGCTATGCAGAGGCAGTTAAAAATGTGAAAGAACTGAAAATAAGAGAGGTTGAAAAAACGAGGCAAATTCCACTGCAAAGTGAGATACAGACAGAGGAAAAGGTCGTGATACCAGTAGAAAAACTAATATTATTCATGGCATATGTCATCAACTGTACTGACCAAGCCAAGAATAAAACGGAGAAGATTAAAATTATAGTGAGGGGAGCGGAAAAGTTTTTGGGGTTTAAAGAGGGATCATGGGAGAGCATAAACAAAAAATTGGAGGTAGACAGGAAGCCAGGAGCATCTGGTGGAAATAATTCATGTTAATAATACAATGGAATGCAAGAAGTTTGATTGCTAACGGACAGGAACTTAAAGGATATATTGATAGTCTTGAGGAAAAACCAGAAATTATTTGTATTGAGGAAACATGGCTAAAAGAAACGTTAGATTTTGTGATTAACGGATATGGTAGTGTAAGAAGAGATAGGCAGGAGGGAGGAGGAGGTGGATGTGGTATATTTGTAAAAAAAAGGGATACAATATCAGGTTTTAGGGAAAGGGAAAGAACTTGAATATATAATAATTGAAATTTGGGAACAAGGTGGTAAAGTTAAAATAATAAATTTTTATAATCCATGTAAATTATTATCAATTGAAATAATGGAGGAATTAACTGAATATTTGGAAGGAAATGTAATTTGGTGTGGGGATTTTAATGCTAATAGTACATTATGGGGTAAATGTAATGATAAAAATGGGAAAATAATAGAAGAATTAATAGAAAGTAAAAATCTTGTATGTATTAATGATGGGAGGGGAACTAGACTTAATATAAGAACAGGGATGGAATCAGCTATTGATTTAACAATAGTCTCAAATGGGTTAGCTAGTATTTGTGAATGGATCATTGATAAAAATACAACAATAGGTAGTGATCATTATCCCATTACAATAAAAGTAGGATTAAATATAAATAATAAAAGTAGAAAGGTCAGTAAAAAATGGGATTTTAATAAAGCAGATTGGATTAAATTTAGATTTTTAAGTCAAATAAAATTAGAAAAAGTGGATATGGAAATGAATATAGATGAAATAAATTTAAAAATTTGTGAGATAATCTTGGAAGCAGCAGATAAATCTATGAAGAAAGTAGGTTGTAAAAATTCAAAGAAAATAGTACCATGGTGGACAAATGAATGTAAAGAAGCAAGAAACAAAGCATTTAAGGTATTAAGAGGTAACTCAAAGTATGAGAATTTAATTGAGTATAAAAGAAAGCAAGCTATGGTAAGGAGAATAATTAAGAATGCTAAAAGAGAATACTGGAGAAATTTTTGTAGCACAATAGGGAAGGAAACAAAAATAGAAAAAATTTGGAGAATGATTAGAAGAATGAATGGCATTAAAAGAGAATTTGAATATCCTATATTAAAAGTAGATAATATAAATATAATTAAAGATGATGATAAAGTAGAAATATTGGCAAGAGCATTCAGTAAAATCCACAGTTCAGACAATATTAGTGAGGAGGGTAGAAAAGGAAGAGAAAATACAAAACTCAAATATAAAGATGTGTTGCGGAATGAAGAAGAAGCAAATAACTTGTTAAATGTTGAATTCACAAAAGCTGAATTGAACTCTACATTTACAAAACTTAAAAATACAGCACCAGGTAAAGATAAAATATGGTATAGAATGATAAGTCAGCTCAGTGAAAAATCTAAAGAGATAATATTGAAATTATATAATAAAATTTGGGAGGAGGGGAAATTACCAATGGAATGGAAAGAATCAATTATAGTACCAATAGCAAAACCAGGGAAAGATAAATCAATACCAGAAAATTATAGACCAATAGCTTTAACATCAAATTTGTGTAAAATAATGGAAAAAATGATTAACAATAGACTAGTATATTATTTAAATAGCAAGGGGTATATAGTAAATTATCAAAGTGGATTTCGAAAAGGGAGGAGTACTAATGACCCAACATTATGTTTAGAGCATGAAATTAGAAAGGCACAAGTAAATAAAGAAAATGTGGTGGCAATATTTTTTGATATAGAAAAAGCGTATGATATGATGTGGGTAGAGGGATTATTAATTAAATTATATAGGTTGGGCATTAAAGGAAAGATATATCAATGGATTAGAGACTTTTTAATTCAAGTTAGAATCGGTGAAGTAACATCAGGAGTATATAGATTAGAGAATGGTACACCACAGGGGAGTATAATAAGTCCGTTATTGTTCTCTATTATGATAAATGATATTTTTAAAGGTATTGATAAAGAAATGGGATGTTCACTCTTTGCGGATGATGGAGCGGTTTGGAAAAGAGGGAAGAATTTAGATTTCATTGTTAAAAAATTACAAGATGTTGTTAATGAGCTAGAGAGATGGGCATGGCAATGGGGATTTAAGTTTTCGGTTGAAAAAACAAAAGTAATGGTATTTACTAGGAAAAAAATAAACAGGGAAGTAAAATTAAAATTATATAGTCAAGAGTTAGAGCAAGTAAAATGTATTAAGTTTCTAGGATTATGGTTTGATGATAAACTAAAATGGAATGTACATATTCAGAAAGTTGTTGATAAAAGTAAGAAAATTTTAAATATTTTGAGATGCTTGGTTGGCAATGATTGGGGAGCAGATAGGCAATCTTTGAAACAGGTTTATACAGGTATGATAAGAGCTAACATAGATTTTGGTTGTATTGTTTATGGTTCAGCAGCAAAAGTACATTTGGCTAAATTAGATGTAATACAACATCAAGCATTAAGATTGTGTTCTGGAGCATTTAAAACCACACCAAGAGCAGCAATGGAAGTAGAGATGGGAGAAATGCCATTAGAATTAAGAAGATTAAGGTTGGAATTAAATTATTGGTTAAATTTGCAAAGCAATAATTCAGATCATCCAGCTATGGAAATTTTAAAACCATGTTGGGAAAAAGAAACAAAAGAAATGGGGAGTCTTGGATGGACAATTGAAAACAAAATAAAAGAATTTAACATGAATAGTCTGGAAATTAGTCATACAACACCAACATCAGAAATACCACCATGGATTTTACCAGAAGCAACAGTAGATATGACAATCATGGAAAAGAAACAGGATAAATCTTTCATCATTGATAGTAGTTCAGTACAGGTACATTTAAACAATAAAAAATATGAGTGTGATAGTTACTTTTGTATGGGTTCCAGCACATATTGGAATAGAAGGAAATGAGAGGGCAGATGAAATAGCAAAAGGGGCAATTCAAAATCCAATTAGCATTAAAGTTAAAACAAGTAAAGCTGAAGGAAAGAGTATGGTCAAGGAAAAACTGATGGAAAAGTGGCAGAAAAGGTGGGATGAAGAAATAACAGGAAGATGGTATTATAAAATTCAGAAGAAGGTTGAAGAAAGAAGAAAGGGAAAAAGAAATAGAAAAGAGGAAAGAGTGATAACCAGGATAAGATTTGGGCATACAGGACTTAACTACTCACTTTTTAAAATTCAAAAGCATGCAACTGGTAAATGTGAGTATTGTGGAGAATGGGAAACAGTAGAACATGTTATTCTAGAATGTGATAAATACGAAAGAGAGAGAAGATGTATGAAAAAAGAGTTTGAAAGTATTAAGGAAAAGTTTATTTTAATAGATATTTTGAGGAAGAGTTTGGAGAGCAAACATATACAAATAGTTATTAGATTCTTAAAGAAAACTAAGATATTCAGTAGAATTTGATAGAGTAGACATAAGAGTTAATGTGTGGATGGGTGTATGTATGAGTATATATAGGTATATATATACAGAGAGAGCGTTAGACCAACGCGAGCCACACTCCATACCAGTAAGTGGCGGTAATGCTACTAGTAAGTTTGTTGCCAACCGCCAATAAACACAAGAAGAAGAAGAAGAAGAAGAAGAAGAAGAAGAAGAAGAAGAAGATGGAGGATTAGAACAAGTTTGGGAGAGCAGAGCTGCAGGTCGGTTAAGCGCAACATTCTGTTTTTCTTTAATCTTGTATGATGCTGATAAGATTGTACTAACTTTAGGAGTCTCCGGTCGTGAGCTGAGGGATAAGAGAAACACAAAACCGCTTGTATGCCTTATGAACTCCGGAATTGGTGAGTCATTTTATGAAGACTTGGCGTTAGTTGATATCAATTCGGATGCTCTATTGCGACTCTGAACAAACAAATTGGAGAACAACGAGATGCCTTAAATATTAAAAGTATTTGCTTATCTTGATGATTTTTGCATTGTTGTTTGCATGGAGCATATTTATTGACTTTTTATGAATAAGATTTATCTAGAAAATTTGTACTTGGAAATGCATTGATTAGGATAATTCATAGTGCAATGAGTGCCGATCAAATTTTTTGTGTGCACACTGGAATGTTTGATTATATATATATTTGAGACTGGTCCTGCTTTATTGTACAGGCCAGGTTCGATGGCGAGCTGAAGAATCAGGTCTAAGAGCCTAAAGGATTTCACCTGTTGAGATTTGGTTTCCCCACCAGGCTGGTGGGAGGCTTCCTGCAGCCCATGAACAAAATCGTTCCCACTCTGATCTGACTTTTGTCAGCATATGAACTGTAACAGGCGCTCTAAACTCACCTGACCCTGTTGAACCGCCTCAGTTCAGGGGGGTTTTATGAACTGAATGGTGTGGCTTGTTACTGGAACTGTGGAACTGATTTGTTTTTTTTATTTAATTTAATTTGTTTTCTTTGTGTATTTCCTTTTATTTTAATATGGCCATTTAAATGTTTTTTTTTTCTTTCTTATTGTAATGTAAATAATTAATCACTGTGAATACAAGGCACTCACATCTGCAACTTCTAGTCTGTCTACTCCTTCCTGAGCCGTATCTAGACTTCTAAGAACTAGCCAATTGACTTTGTTGGTCATGATCTATTTTTAATTATCTAGAAATATAGTATACTGGTTACACAGATATGCTACAAATACTTAACAGGAGTCAAAATGCATAATTAACATAAGTGGCCAGGATGAATCACCTCCTTTCTATCAGTTTATTTAAAATGTTTAGCATTTTTAATGGAAAGGAGTCAAATGAGAGTTTTATTTTTATAGAAACAGGTTATGTTTCCGTCACCCTTCCCCTCTGTCCATCTTGTCTTTTCTGTCGGTCTCTACAATCTCCTCCAGTCCTAATAATTTGATTAATCTGGTGTGCATGCAGTGTGTGCAGCTTGTGGGCGTTTGTGATTTCAGTTAGCCACTTTAACTCAAAGGCACAAAGTAATTCTCATCATCTAATACCCATCAAAGCAATTGGTGTCAATCATGTGAAGATGCAGCTGTGCGAGGTCGCTGCGTTGCAAATCTGAAATCCCAAAGTGGGGAAGAAATAGAGTTTCTGAACAAGTTCTGGCTGATTGATGATTTTTCTCTGCAGAGCTTTCTGGATTTGGTGTTACCCTGGGTGAGCAGCAACTCAGTGGCTGCACATATCTGGGATTATGAAACTGTCTGAATCACTGGAGATGAAGTCCAGCTGGCAGAGGGAACAGCCTGTGTCTGACTAAACATGCCTTTTTTATTTTTAACTTGACTTAAAACCTATTATGTACACATACAAACCTGATGTTCGGTTCTGTGGTGTTAATTTGTAAAGCTCTAAATCGCCCAATAAATCCACATCTGTGACCACTTAACATTTCACCTCCATAATCCAGCAGTAAATGGAGCCATCACTAACACCCCCACTCAGTGTCACCTTCACTCACAGCACTCGGCTAGAACCAGCAGAACAACCACAGTACTAAACTATTCACACCTGGAACTCTTCCACATTCACTTCTCAACCTTGGTGTTGCACAGAAACACACAGGTGCGTACTAAGTGTCTACTTAGCAGGCGGCTAAGGGCACTCTGCCTTGACATTCTGTTGACATTCTGACCTGGACAGATTGATGGTCAGGACAGACGGCTGTGTACTAAGGGAGCATTAGAGCAGATCCTTCCTGCCATCTCTGCTCCAAACTGACTCAATAACTGTCTACATCTCCATTTTCTGTTATTGTAAACAGCCTTTTGTTTTAATACACGTATAAATATGTGCACATTTTGTAATAATAAATAAAATATACTCATTTTATATTTATATTGTCATACTTTTATAATTTTGTGAATTTCCCCACAATAGAGGAGATTTCTATTTTTAAATGCATGGATGTGTTATTTAACACATCCATGTAGTGGCAATTTTTATCAAACCAAAAACTCCATTAAAAATACAATCAATAAGCCTCTGCTGCTCTGTGGTGATGTATATGCAGGCTAAAAAAGTACAATTTCCAAAACACTGGAAGTTTGTTTATTTTTTCCAGTATTTTCTGGGCGTTGGGCCCAGTAAATACGCAGTGCATGCTCGGACTAAACCAGTCTGTACTTATAGAAATGGATCCACAGTTCTTCCTGTCCAACTTAGTTAATAAAACAAACAAAAACAATTATTAACCTACAAATTTACCTTCTAAATCACCCAAAAGTATAAAGTAATATAAATTTTAACAAAATTCTAAATGATAAAAGAATAGGTAACTCCAACAGTTTGAAGAACATGAATGCTTTAAGAAGGCAATGCTGTTTTTCTTGAAGCTGAGCTTTTTATCTAACCTTAAATATTTGACATTGCATTAAAATGTTTTTGCTACACCAGTGTGCACTAAAGGATAATGTTTCCAAAGATGATCCTTTATAATGCCTGAAAAGAGTGATTTATACAATGGAAGAACTTTAAACCTCTTTGAGATGTCTGAAATGTTTGCCTTCAGTGTGCTCTGATCCGGCTGTTTCATGAATTTAAAGTAGCAGCAGACCCTGAAACTTCTGATTAAGTCTAATAATAAGGAAAGTAAACCAGAAAAGAAGATAGAAAACACGGCTCACGTTTCTCACACACTGCCCCTCCTCGTCCAGCCAGGCACTTGCAGCTGAAGTCGTCGCCGTCGTTCTCGCAGGTTCCCCCATTGAGGCATGGGTTGGAGTCACAGGGCTTCTGGGTTTTTGGCCGCCCGGTCGTAGTGAGTGGCGCTGAGGTGCTATGCAGCATTTTTGTGGGCGGAGCCTGCGTGGTGGTGGTCCATCTGGAGCTGGTGGGCCTGCGGGTGGTTCCCGGTGGGCGGCGTGTGAAGTAGGGGGAATGAGGCCTGGATGTGGGGGCGGGGGAGGCTGTGGTGACGGCAGCAGCAGCAGTGGCGGCAGCGGTGGTGGTGGTGGTAAACAGTGGGATGGTGGACAGACCTGTTGGAAAAATGACAGTTTAACCATGTAGAGCTTAAGACTTTCAGCTTAAGAAAACCTTCAGTAAGCTACCTCATGAATAAGTTTCTTTTTCTAAATCCTTCCACTTTGCTGTTAAGTCTACATCACATTACCATAATTAGTGAAGCGAATATTCTCTGCCGTTGGCTTCTTTACAGAGATGCTGGTGTCTTTGGAAGCCTTCAGCTGTTTCAGCAGCGCTCCCTCGATGTCCTCCACATTGTATCTCGTATCTACGATAAAGAAAAGGTTCAGGCATTCAGGACAAGGCCTCTGTGGATCGCTGCAAACACAGGACTTGAGCTCCTTTTAATGCTACCGTGAATATATCAAACAGCCCTGTGTGTGACAGGTGGAGGGTCTCTGCGGACCACTTGTCCTCCAGTCACCGCTGGTTCCACTTTCTTTTTTTCCCCAGATGAATCGCTCTCATTATGCTCGCTGCAGATGTTTGTTTTACAAGCCGTGGAGGGGAGACGTGTGAAGGGTATGAAGGACGCTAAATGTTGGCCATAAAAAATAGAGGAGGGAGGAGGACAAAGAGGAGGACTTGGTTTTGTTTGTTGCAGATGGTCGATAAAACACCCAGTTATGATGCATCTACAATGATCTGAGATCAAATTATATTTGTAGGAGAAAAAATGCCAAACACTTGTTTTTAAATGTTTTCTGAATCAACAGAAAGAGGAACTCAGATTTGATCATAAATCATCCTAAGTTCCTATAAGAAGACAAGAAAGTCTAAATCACTGGATGAGTTTACATTTACTAAAGAGGTAAAAATACAGGCTTAGTTTTATGAGATCAGTAATAAATAGGTAAACAATGATTAGGCCTGTCGCAATAAGAAATAAATCAATTACTCGCATGTTAAATTAAAACAAGATCAGTAATTTCCATTTGCATGATTTATCTTATTTCTCTCTTCTCTCTCTCTCATGTGAAAAGAGCCCATAGTCTTAGCAGGCCACCGTAGTCCAGATTCAATCAGCCATCAGTTTTAAATTATGGTAAAAAATCAATCAGTTATGTCATAATTAGGGATGCTCCGATCAGGTTTTTTACTGCCGATTCCGATACCGATCACTCATGAGGGCCGATCACTGCCGGTCACCGATCTTTGGCCGTCACCTGAATTGGCTGTTAATTTTTTGTGTTATGTATAAATGCTACTATGTGATCTGGCAAAATGGAAAAAAATGATCTGGTTATAAATTCACCTAACTTTGACATAAACATGCAAAATATTTGCAGGCACAATACAACAGCTATTCAGTCAAAAGGACAACTGAAAAACCTGCAATCAGTAAAACAATATTTAACAGTAAGGCTCTCGGTACCATAAATTATACATGAGTCAAATAAATCTCACAACACTGTCTATATCAAATAATGTCAAGTAAAAAAGAAACATTCATTCAAAGTCAAATGCAGGTTGCATGAAAATAAACAATCCTTAATTACAAAATCAAAACTTCCTGTGAGCATGGCTAGCTGATTAATGCTGGTTCTGATTGGTGGGTTCTGACCGAGCTGAGTAATTCTGCAGAACACATGGAGGAGGCAGAACAGATCGACTATTTTTCCAGAGGTTATCTGTCTTATGTTAGGACATAGAGAAAGTTTTAATACATATGTAAAATATTGTGTTAGTTTAAGTTAGATGCTGCAGCTTTAAGCAGACATTCGGTGTGAGAGTTCACTATCTAGTTGTAACCCAGGGTAAAAACTGCCCTTAATCCCACCTTGCTGCTCCGTTGGTTAGAGTGACAATCAGTCACACAGTGCATTCAGCCAATCACTGCATCTGATGTGGTTATTCAGGCCTGCTCCAGCATGTGGAGGTGTGAGGGGGAGAGCTGGAGACAAAGGAGCTACAGGTTTGTGCTTCCAAACAATCAGTTCATCTCTTTGTTTATGTACTTTTAAAACTCACAATATAAAAATCATGTAGCTCTGAATACCCAGTGAGCTTGGAACCATGAAGTTGTCATGCACTGAACTATATATGGAATTGGTGAGTAATTAACACAATGTTGTTTTGTTTGTTCAGTATGTTGGTGGTGGTAGCCAATGCTAATTGTTTGATCATCAATTGTCACATAATCTAACTCCTTAAATTCAATATGTGTTTAAGCTAATGAGATAAATGCTTTTATCTTTATTTTGTCTTAAAGATTTGATTGTGCATTTATTTCTGTATATAACTGAAAAAAGTCTAGTTAACTAGCAGGCTGGTAATTTACTGGTCCTGTTTATGTCAATACAGGCAAGGTGACCCCTTTTAGGGTTAAAGGATGGCGAGCTTCTGAGAACTGGCTCGGGCCAGGAGAACCCGAAACTCACTCCATACTGGTCTGGTAGGAGGCTGATGGTCTGCAGTATTCCCCCTCCATCTCACCATACAGACACAAATCCATTATTCATCTCTTCTCCATTGGAAACAAATTGCGCTTGGACATTTTCACCTCAAATATCTGGACAATCAAACCATGGACCTTTCAAATGTGTGTCAGTGAGACACTGTGCTGACGGGTGGGGAAATTTAGGACTTTTGTGCACATTTATATGGAAAATTTACTGCAGTACTGTGTATATATATTTTGTATTTATTTTTTAGGTTTTATGTATGCTTTGTGTTCACCTCAATTTTCTCTTCTTTAAAATACATGGTACTGAAAGCAGTTATTCTTTTGTATTTTATTGATTACTGACAACAGCTCCAGTAGATGAATTTAGTCTTCTGACATCATATGCCATCTAGTCCCTTAGTACATCAAGTAGTGCTACATGGTGGAGCAGAAACTACCAGTAGCGTGTAGTGGTTGGTGGTCCAACAGCGGGGGCAGAACCGCTAGCTCATTGATTTAAATGATTCTTTTGGGTTATTCGTTAGCTTTCTGACCATCATGCTAATCAGGGTGAGTGTTGGTAGTTGTGCGCTGCTTTACCTGCTGACTGTTTGTTCCCGATGTCTTTTCTTCCTGCATTGAGCCTCAATGTAGCCAAATTCCATCAAGTGCTGGTTTTTTAAATGTCATATTAGATTTGTTGTGTTGATGCATTGTGACGTGCTTCACCCCCGAGGTAATTTTCCGCTGCAACACGCAAACTTATCCATTCACTCTGAGCCTTATAGTTCCACACAACAGGATTAGTTGCCACGCACTTGCACAGTGTGAAGAAAGAGGAGATAAGCTGCACAGGCAGGCTGTGAAGTGATATCCAGGTGATCGGTTTGTGTGATTGGTAACAAGAGAAGGTGATCGGCGATCACTGATAATACACTTTCATGGAAAATTAGCCGATTATGATCGGTGGCCAATCGATCGGCACACCTCTGGAATATTCAGAGGTTGAGGACATGCTGGGCTCAGCTGGAGCTGAGTGTAGGTAAAATGTTTTATTTTCAGATTATAAACTTTGATCTAAGAGCACATGGCCACCGACATGTGGCCATGTGCTACCTCACTCTGCAGCCTGTTGGTTGTATGTATGGAATAGTTTTTATAAAACAGGACAAACTTGTTTGTTTATCACCAGTTTTATCTTTAATGAATCATTCAGCTGCTTTTTTGATCACTGCAACGTTGTCTACCCCCATTTCTATTTACCTCAATAAGCTTTCATAACTCACCAGGTTTCTGGAAAACTGACCCAAACTGACCAAATCAACAGCTCATTATTCAGAAATACAGTTTGGATTTTTTCCAAAACGTCGGCTCTTCGGTTTGTTTGTCTGATCTTCATGGAGTCAGCTGATTGCATTTAGGCCAGTGTGCACTTATTATTTACATTTGTGTGAGGATTATTGGTAAACTGGGAAAACTAACAACTAAGACAAAAGGATGGAAGAGAAAATGCTAAAGTTTTTGGTGGCTGCAATTTGATATGTAGTAAAGAAAAATCTAAATTTAGGTGCCAGAACAGCTGAATCATGAAAAGCTAATTATTTTTTAAATAAATTAAATGTGTAGAAAGATTATGTTTTAATAATTTATATATATATAAGGGAACATTTCACTTTAATTTTGTGTGTGGTTCCAAATCCAGGCCTCCATTGGTTAATAAATTTGATTTCCATTGATTTTTGTGTGATTTTGTTGTCAGCACATTCAACTTTGTACAGAACAAAGTATTCAATGAGAATATTTCATTCATTCAGATCTAGGATGTGTTATTTGAGTGTTCCCTTTATTTTTTTGAGCAGTGTATATATATTTCCTTTCTCTTCCTATTTTGAGTCTGTTGTGTTTTGCACATGTAATTTTCTTACCAGGTCGGAAATGGGCCTCGACGAATGCCATAATGGAGCCGCTTGGAGCCAGTTGACGTACTCGAACTCCCATGAAGTCCTTGTGCACCTGTGACTTCCTGAACATCTCATTGAGCTGTTATGCAGAAAACGAAAGCAGCTTAAAGACAGATGGAGACAACGGATGATAAATGAGGACAGTAATGAGCTCCACACCTTAATTCCACAAAACTGTTCACTATCTGGAAAGAAGAAAGACTCCCTCTCAAATCGGTTTGCAGGGAAGAAGGCCACTAGGTGTGGAGCTCAAATTGACATTTAGCTGGCTGAGGTGACATTCATTTTAGGAGCAGGTTTCCAGGAGCAGCAAAGATAAATGCCAAGCTACCTTGACATTCTTATTGGTTTTTCCTACAATGACTCGGTGTGTACAATGTAACCGGCTGAGCAACTCAAAGAAACTAGCTAGTTTTTAAAGCTAACTTTCATAATAAGCTCACCTTTAGCCCCAAATTTTCAAAATAAACTGAAAACTTTGCAAATTTTATTCTAAAAGATGAAAATATGTATAAGTATAACTATGCCAATATTTATACTTATAGTCCAGGTAACACAAAGAAAAAAGTCTCTATTATCCTAATCTCATGAATTTTTAATCTACAGTACATCGAATGCTAAGGTGCTAGCAAAAACTAGTCTGTACAGCTAATGGCTAAGTCATCTGTTTACCTTCCCACACATTGCTGTGATTTAACAACAAATTCCCCTTATACAGAAAGAAATTAATTTGTGAATGTTTAGAAGAAGTCAGCTGTGTTTTCAGATAGGTACGTTAGCATAACCACTATCTACAACAAACATTCATAGAGGACTTTGTAAATGGAAATGTGTTCTATTTACATTATTCAGCCTACAGTAGTTACCAAAAATACATTTCCAAAAGATTAAAGCTTTTATTAACATGCTTCTACTGTAGACATCACGTTCACAAACATTAACAAGCCAACAGCTAGATAACTAGCAGTAAATGGTGGAGTAGCTGACGCCCTCTGCCTGAGCAAAATGGGGTCTAATTAACTAAACAGCTAAAATGAGGTTTTTGTACCTTTGCTACTCTGTAAAGAGCAGAACAGGGAAAGGCTAGAGAGTCATTCTTCATGTAATTACTACCAGAAAACCAGGGCTAGTACTGAGTTGTTGTTCTGTATATTTGCTTAAGTTTATCAAAATCAAAACAACTTAATTATCTGTATCAGTTAATGACATTTACAGCACTTGGAACAATTATTGGATTTCTGTTACAAACACAAACGGTTAGATAATGCATTTTTCCATCTTTTGTTTAAATCGCTTTATAATATTAAATACTAGTCAAAATGGGGTATTTTTACCCCATCATGTATCATATATTCATGACAGCAATGTCATGAATACATTGCTGTATTTATGACTGAATACAGCAATGTAATCTAATAGACAAGGTACATTTTGCTCCTGCTGATGAGCACATCAGAATAAATGCGTCACTAAACTTTAATGATCTTATTTCTACCCTGTCAGTAATGACACTTAAACTGGCAGTCCACTCACACTGCCGATTAGGAACACTTTGCTGAGCTTGTTGAGTGCGCTCAGGATTTTTTTCTGCAAACACTAAACTCCTCAGATTTGTGAAGGTGTGACAGCAAATTAGGCAGTAAAACCCTCCAAAGCTGGATTAGCGATGGAGTCAGTATACACAAACTTCCCCTCAGTACGCACTTCACTCCTGTCCTCCTTGCAAACGTTTTAATTTATCTCTGAAAAAGCACATTCTCATGTTTTTTAAAGAGCTGTGCCACAGCTTGACTCTTTTCAAGTAAAGAGCCACTTTGTGACTTTGCACGCCTTCTGCTAGCGCTAAGTCCATTTGTGTAAGTATAGTGTGTGCTCAGTGGTTGTCCTGCAAGATGTAGAGGAGGGCGTTGGATGCTGTCGAGTAGCACACAGGGCTTCAAGAGACCCACAGGCTGAGACCGTTAACGAGCACACACACACACACACACACACACACACACACACCGCTGTGAGGCAGCAGATTAGGTGCCAGTGGGGGCTGGTGACACTGATTTAACAGCTGGTACATGTGAACAGCACACACAGACACACACACAAGCCTACACACAGGTTCCCGTTTCATGTGAGGAGCGAAGCCCCAGATCGTCACAAAGGAAACGGACAGTGGAGAAAGTCAGTGGCTAAACTGTGATTATGGTGGCTGTCTTGCTCAGCTTGCTAACAGCATGATTATCCAACTGTACGATGCTCGGATTTATCCAAAATAATGTTTGAATTTTTATAAAAAGCAGAAAAGGCCTAATTAATTTCTCATGGAAAACCTCTTTTGGGTATTGTAAATTTGTTTGGCAAGCAACTGCACAATTCTGCAGAGAGATGTTTTTTTCTTCCAGTTGGGGTCTTATTAAGCTTGAAGAGCGTCTCTTCATACACACATTGCCAAAGATTTTCCTAATTAATCATCTATATGCAGAAAAGTAAAATTCAGAAGAGGAAAAATGAGAAAAGAATAGCAGAAATAAACCGAGATGCTGTGAAAAGCCTTTGGTTCTTTTTTTCCTCCATCTACTTTGGTCTTAAAAAATGGGGTTCAATTGCTATACATAATCTTCAGCACAGATCACCTGATATAACAGATTGCCACTGTGCTCCTTTTTATTAAAAACTAAATATCAGGCAGGGCATCTCCTTTGATGTATGTCTTCTGACCAAATGCATTTTCTTTCTTTTTCCTCTGTCCTTTTTTCATTATTGTTATTTTTATATCAGATGTATCGGAGCAGAAAAATCGTTTCAGCTCAGCGTGGCAGAATATTACTCAGCAGCTTCAGAGGTGTCAAGTCTGTAATATATGCTGTGATACCTGCCTGAAAGAACGGAAAGAATTGGATTAGAAAGCTGCTCTGCGAGGAGCTTTATTCTGTCGAGGCGCTTTGAATCTTGTTTCAGAGGCTTTTGGCCTCTTGACAAGAACATTCTTGGAAAACAAAACATTTGCAGCAAAGTATTTGTTTTTTCCTTCTCCCTGTGGCCTCAGTGATAGTTTTGACTGGAGTCGGTTGTCAGCTGGACACTTGAGGGCAGCAGAACCAGCTCAGAACAAGGACAGGGATGTTTTATTCTAAAACCTGTCATCGTGCATGTTACCTGCTAAATTTAACTCATGTTTGCTTTTCCTGTAGACACTGACAATCTAAAAAAGGTCACTTGGAAAATGAAACACAGTGGTCCCACAGACACACGCATGCACACACACCCAGCAGGGTCTCTTCGATAAAGAAAACTTTTTAAAAATGAAATTTGATTTTGTTTAGTAACCAAAACAAAAACTGCTTTTTCCACCTGTTACGGCTGGCATTGTAAATTTAATCATGAAAATGTGACTGTGCAGGTACCCATCCCTGATTGGCTCCCAGAAGACAACGGAGACGTCTAATTGGTTGCCTCCTGGAAGTGACAGATATAAAAGCTGCTGACGTAGACTTCCTGCCATCCAGCCTCAGCTCATCTCACACTGTTTGTCTGTTAAACACCTTGTAAAAGTTCTTGGGAGTTTGTAGGATTGAGCTGTCATTTATGTTTCCTTAGATTTCTCATGTTTTTCTTAATTAGGGAGGTAAGTTTTTGTCATTTGGTTTATTTACTTTCAAATAGGTAAGTTCTGGTTAATATTCATTTAGTTTCCTTTTGTTTGTTGTTTTTGGCACCATAGCTCACTCTGAAGCCATGCACTCCACTTGTTGTAGCATCTCAGTCAAAAATAATTACAAAAAAATAAATAACATTATAAAATGTTCATCTTTAGCTGTGTGTCAGCTGCTTGAGATCTGAAGAGGATAGACCCTTCATGTTATGATCTGGCCACCCCTAGACGGGTCATAACACACCAA
This sequence comes from Poecilia mexicana, assembly GCF_051168715.1. Classification (NCBI taxonomy): domain Eukaryota; kingdom Metazoa; phylum Chordata; class Actinopteri; order Cyprinodontiformes; family Poeciliidae; genus Poecilia; species Poecilia mexicana. Next base: position 1,646,279 of record NW_028263376.1, on the reverse strand, counting down.
TGGTGCCAAGTTAAGACATATATGCAACACAGTGGAAGCAACGTAAAATATTAAAAGTCCAAGTTTGATGTGCTTATGTATTATCAAAATTTAGTGAATCTGAAGTAAGAAAAATGAAAATCTTTATTTTTCTTGACATACTGATCAAATGTTTCACAAACAGTGTTTTAAAAGAATCCGTGGTCAGCATAGGAGCACTCTAGTCCAGCTCTTTATCATACAGTTTAAATGTTTTTCTAATTCTAAGTGGTCCAAAAAGCTTTAAGGATCAATGAAAATGTTGCTTTTCTGTGTTTCCACAGTTAGAATACACATTTAGAAATAAAATTGTGTTTTACAGTCTCTAGTTATTGTTGGAATATCTGGCCCAAATATTTAAGATTTTTAAACATTTTTCTGCCGTGTCCAAAACCATGATGCCCTGGGTGGAGAGCCCTTACACCCAAATAAAAACTCTGTGTAAAAAGTTGAAAATCAACAAAAATAACTAAAAATATTGTTTTGGAGTGCTGAAATATTTGATTAAAATGAGTTTTTTTCTGTATGTTAGACGTTTTGTCTTCACATAGTCACTTTGTTTTTTGAATAAACCACATAAGAGATTAAGCAGTGAAGTTAAACGGATACAGTTCAGGGAAACTGCTTACACTAGCAGAAGAGTGTATCCAAAAACGGATGATAAAAATTCAACGGTGCAAATCTGTTCCAAATCAGCTAGAAATGCTGCCTGGGCTGAACTCTGAACACAAACTGCTGCTTTTGGACTTACGGCGCTCTCTATGCTGCGTGCTGTCTCTCCAAACAGCTCAGACTTGGGGTCCTCCATCTCAGGGGTGTAGAAAATCTCCTGGTCATCGACCTGGTCGAGGTGCAGGAAGCCTGAGAACTTCATGGTGGCTGCAGGCGGAAAGAGACAAGGTGAGACTTTTAAAGCGCATGCAGCTTTTCCCATCATAGCCTCTGCCTTCACATGGTGCTGCTGATTTCTGGGGCAGTGCCAGGTCAGGGTGAGTGATGGATTGTGAGTTTGTGTGTGTTTGACGGGGCGGGTGGTGTTAGTGAGGGAGCTGCTGATCGCCCCAGAGGGGTGCTTCTGCAGTTTGACCGATAAAGGTTAAAAAAGGGAAGTGGAGGAGGATGAGGTGAAGAGTGGAAATATGACAGAAGAGAAGGCGAACGGGGAAAATGGTCCAGTTTTACCAGATCCAGACTCATCCCAAAAGCTGGCTGTGGCATAGAAGGCTGGGTAGAGAAACAGCAGGTTAGACATAAAACAAACTTGACACACACACAGACACACACAGAGTCGGCCCAAAGCATATGAGAGTCAAGCAGCTGCTTAGAACCCCCACACCACCAGGGGGCCACCAAGAAACCCAGGCCAGCATGATAAAAAAAAATATATATATATATATATACACACACACACACACACACACACACACACACACACACACACACACACACACACACACACACTGAATAAAACAACACTGAATAATACAAACTAAATGCTATTACACATGGAAAACCTAAAACTATTGCAATATTATGGTTATAGGTCTTTCACAAATAAAATGCTAATCATTTCCTGTTGGGGAAATGTATCAAACTATTTAACTTGTTTACTTTAAATTCAGTGTTTATCAGCTGATGTTACTTTTAAATAATTAAAATAATATGGCTAATTTAAATACCACTCTGCAGTTCAAAATCCCATCTTCTTAGTTTGCTACTCTTGTAAGGTAAAAATCAACAGCCATAATAACACAGGTACCATGTAAGCTAATTACAGATTATGCTAATGCTAATGATAGCAGGCATAGACATGAATATGTAGAGCCCTCATGGAGCGCTGAGTCGTATGTAACAGCGTCCGCCATCTTGTATGTGGCAGTAGAGCGATCGGAGCTCCTTAAGTCCTGTGTTGTGTGGACTTGTTTCAACCGTTTTACAAAACAAACTGGATTCATTAGGATTACCTTCCCCAGGTAAGGATGAAAGATCAGAATTACTTGACTTTGCAGCCAGAAATTCGCTTCTAAACAACTGAGAAATATTTCCTATGTAGCTAAATTGGCCCGAAGTAAACACTGATTGTTAGCGTAGCAGCTAATGTTTTCATACTGTTTTCTAATGAGAGAGGTGATGAAAAACCGTTGTTAGAGGAGAAGTTAATTAGAAACCAGAGGATTTAGTGAGGAAAGATCAGTCAGGATCAGAGCTGGAGCTGCTGGTCTTCAGTCTGTTTCCAGCTCAGCTTCTCCATGTCGGTATTTAGCTATAAAGATGCTACGAGTCAGAGCCCAACATGCTGAAAATGTCTTTTTCTGAATGTGAAAGAAACGTATATTTGTTTTCTATTACACTTTTGGATAATTTCTCTTTTATCCTTGGCTTCAGCCTGTGAACCAGGACGTCTCAGAAGTCATTGAGTTCTCCCAGTGTGACCAGCAGACTGAAGCCTGTGGCCAGTGTTCCCAGTATAATAAATAAATGTTTTATTCTTTCACTTTTTGTGTATTTTTAAATATATCAATCTTAAATATTAATGTATTAATACAGCTTATGTAATTAAATAAAAATAATTTATTCTATTAGAATTATTTTCACTCTTTGCTGTCAATAGCAGAGTTGACATACGGTAATAAATATTTTTTTTCTCTGGAAAAAAGTTTTTAAAAAAGTAGTTTAATGTTTTACAATGACTAATTTATAAATCAAAAGTCATTTCTCAATAAGGTATAAAAAATAAATACAAGAAAATTATTTGTTTCTTGTCTTGAAACGTTAAATGTACATTAAATTATGGAATTATGTAAATATGTTCTTTAAACAATGTAAAAGTAAGGTGAGTTAGCTCAGGAGGTTAGAGCACGGTGCTGGTAATCCTGAGGTCGTCAGTTCAAACCCCGTATGGGGCAATTCATGTGTAAGGTCTTTCAGACAATCAACACTTAAAAAAAAAAATGTAAAAGTGTTCATCAATGTCAACATAAAATTTATCAGAATCATTTCTATCAAACAAAAACATTGTCCTCTTTATTCAGAAATGCCCCAAAACAATTAAATAATCACATCAAAAGTTAGAAACTCTGTCTTGCATGCTGTGGTGGCGCAGGGGTTAAGCACAGTCCGCATCCTCAATGTGGCTGTCGCAGGTTCAATTCCTGGCCTGGCAGCCTTTGTCGCATGTCTTCCCCCTTCTCTCATTACCCACTTTCCTGTCAAATAAAGGCCACTAGAGCCAATAAAACCTTAAAACAACCTCTGTCTTTAGTCATTTCTTTTATCACTAAATATATTAATGTGTGTGAGAAAATGTGTCAATGACAGGAATTAATTTAAAATACTTTGTAGAACGGCACTTTCTGAAGTTCGGTCCATTTACCTGTATTAGCTTACTGGCACATAGGCCACATTCAATATGGCGGACCCTGGTACATGTTGCAGCAACGGGCGATCTGCTTTATGAGGCGTCTACGTGTTCATGTCTATGTCTATGACAAAGTATGTTACACACACAGAGTAGCTTAGGTATGACAAAGGATCTGGTTTTAACCAACATGCAACATGTTTAACCATGTTGCATGTTGCTTTGCTAGCTTGGGCTGACTTGGAAAGGCTTGGGCTGACCCTGTAAACACACACAGCAGGTACAGACATGGTGAGGAGAAAAAAGCCTGATGGTGCTTTGAATATGCCATTCTCCCATAAAGAGAGCCTCAACCTTGGAGTGCTGTGTTGTCCAACATATATCAACTTTTTATATGCCTTCTTCATGCTAGTGTCGCGAGAAGGGGACTTGAAATAAAGCAAGAGTGTGTGTCTGTGTGCGTGTGTATATCGGGTGAAGAGTAGCGCGAGAGGTGGCGGTGCCGTGGTTCCATGCCGCTTGTAATCAGCAGAACAAATTGCCCAAATCATTCATCGCTGCCCCTGCCTGAGCAACGGCGCCAAGTACGGGGAAGAGCACTTGTATGATTATCATGAGAGATAGCCGTAATTGTCTCCTTAATGCCGGCAGACTGACGGCTGACACAGTCTGGTATAAACCGCAGCGAGAAGGGACGTGGAGCCCGGTGGCTTACGGCTCGTCCGCAGGCAGCGTGCATCGATCCAGAATGTGACGGTGGCCATAAAGCAGAGGCAAATGGCTGCGGTTCGGCTGGCCAGGAGACTGTAAAGAAAGTGAGGGAACGGCGAGTTGCATCGGACATTTAATCTGGGAAGAAGACAAATAGAGCGGCGATTTTCCAGGCCGCTTCCATAAAGGACGTAAAGAGAGAGATATATAAAGAAGAGAGGGATGTTCGCCAATCAGATTGTAGTGAACTGTAAAAGGTAATGGATCTGCCACATGGCGTGTTGGAGCCTATTAAGAATTAGATTAATTTATTTTTTGCTGAATTATTAATTTCCACAGATTTAAAGCCATGTGAATGGTAGATCTATTGTATATTTATTTATGTATTTATTTATTTATTTGTTGTGCTTAGACCCTCCTCCTTGTCAGTCAGCCTTCTAAAGTGATTAACAGGCAGAAGCAGCTGCTGGGGCTGATCTGATTGTTTGGTGAAGGAGTGAGGAGTGAAAAGGTTTTTGTACCGCAAATTAACATTTTATTTGAAGTCAACTCGGAGATTATTTTTTGTTATTTTTATAAGTAAAAGAAACTCCTTTGGAAACAGGAAAAGTCTCTGCGAGTGCTTTTTATTGTTTTTGAGTGAGTCGAAAACCTCCTCCTAAGGGACTACTCTGGCATTTTTGTTTTCTGGACCTTTTGTGATGCAAGAGTGGCCATAACATGGCGTTTGGACAGGTTTAGCATGCTGCAGTATAGCTTAGGGTCAAATAATGCAACAGAAATGAAAATTGTCTATTACGTCCATATAAAACACCTTGTTAAAAGGAAAAAGAATCGTATCGGTTTTTATCCAGACTAATAAAAACCAAATTACACAGCTCAGAAACTTTTCCCACTTTTTGTCATATTATAACCAGGGGTGAAATTAGTTTTAAATTATTGGGGGTACTATGACAAAAGTATATATATATATATATATATATATATATATATATATATATTGCTCTGGTGTTTATATATATATAAACACCAGAGCAATAGAAGCTCAGATCTACCACACCAGACAAGACCCAAGGTGTAGGTTGTGCAAGGAGACCTCTGAGACAGTCCAGCACATAACAGCAGGGTGCAAGATGCTGGCAGGGAAAGCGTACATGGAACGACATAACCAAGTGGCGGGCATAGTGTACAGGAACATCTGTGCAGAATATGGACTGGAAGCCCCGAGGTCAAAGTGGGGAACACCCCCAAAGGTGGTGGAGAATGACCGAGCTAAGATCCTGTGGGACTTCCAGATCCAGACAGACAAGATGGTAATGGCGAACCAACCGGACATTGTGGTGGTGGATAAAGAACAGAGGAAAGCCGTTGTGGTGGATGTAGCAATACCAAGTGACCACAACATCAGGAAAAAGGAGCATGAGAAACTGGAGAAATACCAGGGCCTCAGAGAGGAACTGGAGAAGGCCTGGAAGGTGAAGACCACAGTGGTGCCTGTGGTCATCGGGGCCCTCGGGGCAGTCACCCCCAAACTGGAGCAGTGGCTCAAACAGATCCCAGGAACAACATCAGACATCTCAGTCCAGAAATGTGCAGTTCTAGGCACAGCCAAGATACTGCGCAGAACCCTCAAGCTCCCAGGCCTCTGGTAGAGGACCCGAGCTCAGAGGATGAAAGAGACCACCCACGGAGGGTGAGAGGGGAATTTTTATATATATATATATATATACAAAGAGGCCTCTGAGACAGTCCAGCACATAAGAGCAGGGTGCAAGATGCTGGCAGGGAAAGTGTACATGGAACGACATAACCAAGTGGCGGGCATAGTGTACAGGAACATCTGTGCCGAATATGCAGGCACGTGCAGAGGGGGGGGCTGGGGGTGCTTGAGCACCTCCCCTTTTTGCTCCTTGCCCCAAAGTGCCCTTTTGGTCTTTTTTTTTTTTTTGGTATTATTATTTTCAAAGCCCTCTTCTGACACATAACATGTACTAAAATTATTTTATTATTATTTTTTTTGTACAACATAATAAGCCTTCCGGTCACCTTGTTACCTTTGACCTTTTGCCCGTGACGCATGACGCAGTTGCCTCTCGCGCTGTGAGATAAGGCGGCTAACTGGAGCTCAGCATAGCGAACGATCCAGATCATATGTCTATGTTCCAGATTACAGAACAGTTTTTGGTGAATTATATATATATATATAAAAACGTTTTTGGTGAATAAAGTGGAGTAGACTTGCTACTTGTCAGATGACGGAGAACGTTGAAAGTATCGTTTCTGCTTCAGCACGGAGTCGCGGTTTAAGCAGAGAGGTAATGAAATACAACAGACACTGACAGGCCTCTGTGTCTGGCTTACTTTGAAGAATTACTGAGGGGAGGAGACAGCCAGGTGAGGAAAAACTGTTCTTATCTATCGATTCAGTATTTTTATCATACAGACATTAGGCTGCTGTTGTTGTGCTATTAGCTAGCTGCTAGCTAAAGACTTTGTTTGCAAAGCTAGATAAATAAAAAGCTTCTTCCCTGTGTACGAGGCACATCGCCCGTCCAAAACTTATCATCTCCATAATGGATATGTCAGATCTTCTCATTTCCTTTGCTGCATAATGTACATTGCATTTATTCTGGCGTTAAGTAAATGTATCTTGAAGGAGAATAGCACTTAAATAAAAGTCCAACAAGGATATTAATTTAGAATTAAAAATAACTCATCCTGAATTACCATGATAGATATAATGTATGTCATTAATGAAGGGGAAAAAACTCAACCCAGACTTAAAGTTTAGGGTCTGGTTCGCAGAGTATAAAGTTAAATTTTTTCCCCAATTATTCAATGGTGAAAAATAAACTAACCTCAGATAAGTAAAATAAAATTGTAATCAAAACTTTTGGAATTGTAATGATTTCTTTTTTAAAAAACAAATTGTTTTGTTTAAAAAACTTTTTTTTAAATTAAATAACTAATTTTTGTCTTGTGAACTTTAAAAGTTATTGCCAAACATAAACTTTTATTTGCACACATCAGAAATATTTTGTTGTGATTTTGGGTCCTGCCCATGACGTCATGTGAGAATCACAAGCAAAACTTTGAGCCAAACAAAAACTTAGAATATCAAGAAAAGATTTCTGACATGTGCAAATAAGTTTGTTTTGCAAAAAAAAATTCACTTCATGAGACAAATGTGTGATTTAAATGTTAAAAAAGTTTTAAGAAAAACTCAGTAGGCTTTCCCCACAGTGACATGCATTAACAATTCAATTTTTGCTTTTGTTTTTTTCTTTTTTTCTGCAGTTCCACCTTAAAGTTTGATGCAGCTCTGCTTTCCTAAATGGACCATCTTCATCTCCACTGCAGCAAACAGGCAGCTCTGTTTTATAGATTACAGTCCACTAAAAGGTTGCATTGTGCCCTTGTTTATATTTTTAATAGTGTAATTCTGTAAAGACAAAATATGTAAATCAGAACTAAACCTCCAGCTCTGATTTACATATCTTGCTAAATTGCGGGTTTGAAGATTGAAATACTTTCTCATAACAAAATAGACCTGCAGAAAGAAATTACTAATAAAATATCTTACATATGCATAGTTGTATGCTCTGTATAGAGATTTACCTTAGCTTTGATTGTATATTTCACAATTTTGTAATTTGTCATTGTTTATTAAACTCTGAAAGCTGAGAGGCTTTGTTAATATTCTGTCCTAGAATGCGGTAAGATGTGCCCTTTTTTTGTTTTTGAGCACCTGCCCCTTTAGTGGTCTCTGCACGGCCCTGCGAATATGGACTGGAAGCCCCGAGGTCAAAGTGGGGAACACCCCCAAAGGTGGTGGAGAATGACCGAGCTAAGATCCTGTGGGACTTCCAGATCCAGACAGACAAGATGGTAATGGCGAACCAACCGGACATTGTGGTGGTGGATAAAGAACAGAGGAAAGCCGTTGTGGTGGATGTAGCAATACCAAGTGACCACAACATCAGGAACAAGGAGAAACTGGAGAAATACCAGGGCCTCAGAGAGGAACTGGAGAAGGCCTGGAAGGTGAAGACCACAGTGGTGCCTGTGGTCATCGGGGCCCTCGGGGCAGTCACCCCCAAACTGGAGCAGTGGCTAAAACAGATCCCAGGAACAACATCAGACATCTCAGTCCAGAAATGTGCAGTTCTAAGCACAGCCAAGATACTGGAGGAGAACCCTCAAGCTCCCAGGCCTCTGATAGAGGACCCGAGCTCAGAGGATGAAAGAGACCACCCACGGAGGGTGAGAAGGGAATTTTTATTATCATGAGATATTATTTTTTACACTGCTCAAATAACACATCCTAGATCTGAATGAATGAAATATTCTCATTGAATACTTTGTTCTGTACAAAGTTGAATGTGCTGACAACAAAATCACACAAAAATCATCAATGGAAATCAAATTTATTAACCAATGGAGGCCTGGATTCGGAGCCACACACAAAATTAAAGTGAAATGTTCCCTTTATTTTTTTGAGCAGTATATATATGTATATATATATATATATATATATATATATATATATGTACATTGTGGTGGTGGATAAACAACAGAGGAAACAGTTGTAGTGGATGTAGCAATACCAAGTGACCACAACATCAGGAAAAAGGAGCATGAGAAACTGGAGAAATACCAGGGCCTCAGAGAGGAACTGGAGAAGGCCTGGAAGGTGAAGACCACAGTGGTGCCTGTGGTCATCGGGGCCCTCGGGGCAGTCACCCCCAAACTGGAGCAATGGCTAAAACAGATCCCAGGAACAACATCAGACATCTCAGTCCAGAAATGTGCAGTTCTAGGCACAGCTAAGATACTGGAGGAGAACCCTCAAGCTCCCAGGCCTCTGGTAGAGGACCTGAGCTCAGAGGATGAAAGAGACCACCCGCGGAGGGTGAGAAGGGAATTTATATACATATATATATGAAGCCAACTGCAAACCACTTCTACAAGTGTCCATCAAATGTGGCATATAACAAGGAGATGCTCTGTCCCCACTGCTGTTCTGCATAGGCCTGAACCCCCTCAGCCAAATCATCAACAAGACTGGCTACGGATACCGACTTAAGAATGGGGCCACAATCAGTCACCTCCTCTACATGGATGACATCAAGCTGTACGCCAAGAGCGAGCGAGACATCGACTCACTGATCCACACCACCAGGATCTACAGCATTGACATTGGGATGTCATTGGGACTAGAGAAGTGTGGCCAGATGGTTACAAAGAGAGGGAAGGTCATCCGCACTGAAGGGGTATCAATCACTCCCAGAAGGAACAATAGCAGACATAGAGCACAGTTACAAGTACCTGGGAATACCACAAGCAAATGGCAACCTTGATGAGGTCACAAGGAAAGGAGCCACAGCCAAATACCTCCAATGAATAAGGCAAGTCCTGAGAAGTCAGCTCAATGGCAAGAACAAGATCCGTGCAATAAACAGCTATGCCTTACCAGCAATCAGATGCCCTGCAGGAATAATTAGCTGGTCAATGGAAGAGATAAAGGCCACGGATGTTAAGACTCGGAAGCTACTAAACATGCATGGAGGGTTCCACCCCAAATCCAGCACCCTGAGACTGTACACGAATCGCAAGGAAGGAGGCAGAGGACTAGTGAGTGTGAGAGCCACTGTCCAGGATGAAACATCCAAGATCCATAAATACATCAAGGACAAAGCCTCAACAGACAACGTGCTCAGCGAATGTCTCAGACAATGGGGAACAGAGGACAAGGTGCTGGAGGCACCATCATGGGAGGACAAGCCCCTACATGGGATGTACCACTGACAAATAACTGAAGTGGCTGATATAAGGAAATCCTACCAATGACTGGAAAAAGCTGGACTCAAGGACAGCACAGAGGCCCTCATCCTGGCTGCACAGGAACAGGCCCTAAACACCAGAGCAATAGAGGCTCAGATCTACCACACCAGACAAGACCCAAGGTGTACGTTGTGCAAGGAGGCCCCTGAGACAGTCCAGCACATAACAGCAGGGTGCAAGATGCTGGCAGGGAAAGTGTACATGGAACGACATAACCAAGTGGCGGGCATAGTGTACAGGAACATCTGTGCAGAATATGGACTGGAAGCCCCGAGATCAAAGTGGGGAACACCCCCAAAGGTGGTGGAGAATGACCGAGCTAAGATCCTGTGGGACTTCCAGATCCAGACAGACAAGATGGTAATGTCGAACCAACCGGACATTGTGGTGGTGGATAAAGAACAGAGGAAAGCCGTTGTGGTGGATGTAGCAATACCAAGTGACCACAACATCAGGAAAAAGGAGCACGAGAAACTGGAGAAATACCAGGGCCTCAGGGAGGAACTGGAGAAGGCCTGGAAGGTGAAGACCACAGTGGTGCCTGTGGTCATCAGGCCCCTCGGGGCAGTCACCCCCAAACTGGAGCAGTGGCTAAAACAGATCCCAGGAACAACATCAGACATCTCAGTCCAGAAATGTGCAGTTCTAGGCACAGCCAAGATACTGCGCAGAACCCTCAAGCTCCCAGGCCTCTGGTAGAGGACCCGAGCTCAGAGGATGAAAGAGACCACCCGCGGAGGGTGAGAAGGGAATTTTTTTTTTTTTTTTTTTTTTTTAATATAACTGCTTCTTTCTGTGCTTTGGAGTTTCTGTGCTGATTAATTTTTTTGCGAAGCGATAAAAGCTGGTTAGCTCTTGAATTGTTACAAAATAGAGCTGTATTTCCTTCAGCCCACTGGCTCCAATGTTGACATGTTGAGACAGGCACGTGCGGAGGGGGGAGGGGGGACTTTAGCACCTGCCCCTTTTGCTCCTTGCCCCCAACTGCCCTTTTGGTCATTTTTATTTATTTATGTTTTTGTATTATTATTTCCCAAGCCCTCTTCTGACACATAATAACATGTACTAAAATAATTTGTTTTTTTGTTGGGGTTTTTTTTGTACAATATAATAAGCCCTCCGGTCACCTTGTTACCTTTGACCTTTTGCCCGTCACGCATGACGCAAATGGCTCTCGCGCATTGAGATAAAGCGGCTAACTGGAGCTGAACGTAGCGAACGTTCCAGATTACAGAACAGTTTTTGGTGAATTAAAAAATATATATTTTTGGTGAATAATGAATAAAGTGGAGTAGACTTCCTACTTGTCAGATGACGGAGAACGTTGAAAGTATCATTTCTGCTTCAGCACGGAGTCGCGGTTTAAGCAGAGAGGTAATGAAATACAACAGACACTGACAGGCCTCTGTCTGCCTTTCTCTGAAGAACTACTGAGGGGAGGAGACAACCAGGTGAGGAAAAACTGTTCTTATCTATCGATTCAGTATTTTTATCATACAGACATTAGGCTGTTGTTGTTGTGCTATTAGCTAGCTCCTAGCTAACGACTTTGCTAGCAAAGCAAGATAACTGAAAAGTTTCTTCCCTGTATTGTTAATGACATCAGTCATTCTTCAGTGTCGCTTATGCAATAAGGGCACATCGCCCGTCCAAAACCGATCATCTCCATAATGGATATGTCAGATCTTCTAATTTGCTTTGCTGCATAATGTAAATTGCATTTATTCTAGCATCAGGTAAATGTATCTTGAAGGAGAATAGCACTTAAAAAATAGACCATATTCATTTAGAATTAAAAATAACTCACCCTGAATTACCATGATAGATATAATGTATGTCATTAATGAAGGGGAAACAACTCAACCCAGACTTTAAGTTTAGGGTCTGGTTCACAGAGTATGAAGTTAATTTTTTCCCAATTATTCAATGAAAAAAAAAACTAACTAACCTCAGTTAAGTAAAATAAAATTGTAATCAAAACATTTGGACTTGTAATGATTTCTTTTTTTAAACAAAAAATTTTGTTTAAAAAACTTTTTGTTTAAATTAAATAACTCATTTTTGTCTTGTGAACTTAAAAAGTTATTTGCCAAACAAACTTTTATTTGCACACATCAGAAATCTTTTGTTGTGATTTTAGGTCCTGCCCATGACGTCATGTGAGAATCACAAGCAAAACTTTGAGTCACAAACAAAAACTTAGAATAGCAAGAAAAGATTTCTGACATGCGCAAATAAGTTTGTTTTGCAAATAATTTTTTCAATTCATGAGATAAAAATGTGTGATTTTAATTTTTAAAAAAGTTTTTTAAGCAAAACTAATGGTGACATGCATTAACAATTAAATATTTGCTTATTTTTTATTTTTTTTGTCTGCAGTTCCACGTCTGTAGCTCTGCTTTCCTAAATGGACCATCTTCATCTCCACTGCAGCAAACAGGCAGCTCTTTTTTATAGATTACAGTTCACTAAAAGGTTGCATTGTGCCCTTGTTTATATTTTTAATAGTGTAATTCTGTAAAGACAAAATATGTCTGGTGGTCTAGCTCTGATTTACATATCTTACTAAATTGCGGGTTTGAATATTGCAATACTTTCCTATAATAAAATAGAACTGCAGAAAGAAATTACTAATAAAATATCTTACATATACATAGTGTTATGCTCTATATAGAGATATTCGTTAGCTTTGATTGTATATCTCACAATTTTGTAATTTATCATTGTTTATTAAACTCTGAAAGCTGATAGGCTTTGTTAATATTCTGTCCTAGAATGCGGTTAGATGTGCCCTTTTTTTTTTTGAGCACTTGCCCCTTTAGTGGTCTCTGCACGGCCCTGTGTTGAGATGCCATGAGACCTAAATTCTGAACATCATGTCATGGAGTCCATCCCAGTTTTCCATGTCTGGCATATAACCATTCATTTTATCTTTTAAACTGGTTCTATTGATCCTGTGTCCAGACAGAGGGATAATCAGTAGCCCAGCATCATGACCTGTTTGTTCTGAAGCTCCTGCAGCTTCATCTTCCTAACATGGCTCCTCCTCACCCTGACTCTCATCCTGACAGGAGGAACCACAGAGCTCTGTTAGGTTAAAGCTCATCTTCTGAACTTGGGATATTTTTCCTCCAACAGGTTCCAGAGGAATCACCTCAAACCAGATGTTGGACTGGATTTTATTTCACTGTCATTTGTGAATGTTAGAGCCTCATTTTCACAGTGGAGCTATAAAGGTTGAGAAAGGTTATTATTTTGGAGAAAGTCTCAACAACATCAATATTTCCACTAAATAAGAAGTAAAAAAAATTTTGATAGAGGAAAAGCCTCTCAGACTCTGAGTTCAAAGTGTAGAGGGGTGAATAATTTGTCAATAGTAAATTAAAACAATAAGTAAGAAAATAGGCACCCCAACATAATTTTTTATTTTTGTATCTTTAATTTCTCATTGTACTAAGTTCTTTAGTGTCATTTTAGTTAGTCCTAATTTGTCCTATGCAATTCCGCACACAACCGGTAGGTGCGCTGCCGTGTTGGTGGCATAGAGAAGATTGAGCACACAAGAAGAATAAATCTTCTGGTTGAATGTGAAGGAAGCTCAACGTGTGTGTCTCGTCTTTCTCATACCACAGGTCAGTAAAAATGCGTTTTATACATATACATTAGTTTCTTGGAAGAATTGAAAGGTTCTTAAATCGAATCTCAAATAATGAGTCGCGAAGTTCGCTTTGTAATTGTTATTGTGTACGAAAACGAGACTTGTTCATGAAGGTTAATGGGAGCTAATGCTAGCGGGCCTCTACACGTGTGTGAGCTAGCTGAGGAGCTAGCTGAAGGACAGCGGAGTTCATTTGAACTTGTGTTTTGCACTTTTTGAGAGAGTTCTCACTCAAAGGACATTGTTCTGGTTTCTTTATTTTATAAAGGTGATGTTTTTCATGGGTTTGTTGAAAAACCAGATAAACTATATCCTCGTGTGAAACCGAGTACCAAGGCATAGTATTAAAGGAGCATTACGCCTTTTTCAGTTTGATATTGAGAGAATAGTTGTGTATGCAAGATGTAAAATATTGTTCTACTGAAACAATGGACATTGTTGAAAGCTAAAATGCTTAAATGTTAAAATATATTTTATATATTTTATTTTGATAGTTAAATACAAAAGGTCTCAGAAAAGAGGACAAGGTCTTGAATTTAAAGCACTAATTACAAAATTAATATGGTTTAGAGAAGTGAAAGTTATTTGTGAATTAATTTTGTAATTTGATAGAATTCATAATGCTAAATGGAACATGTTAAAAGAATGTTGTTTGGTTTAAATATGCAGTAATTTCTGATGTAATGAAGTTAATGGTTCTCTACCTGAAGTATGTTGTATATGAAGAGCGTTTATAACACACAAGAAGAATAAATCTTCCGGTTGAATGTGAAGGAAGCTCAACGTGTGTGTCTCGTCTTTCTCATACCACAGCATCACACGTCGAGGGAAGATCATCCAATACATTACCCTCAGCCATCCTAGGTTGCAGGGTAACAAAAGCAAGATGCCAGAGAGCAATAAAACTATTATTTTTGAATTAGACAATTTAATTTCACATAATTATCGCAGCCATTTGTTTGTTAAATACTTAATGAAACATATTTACTGTGTTTGATGTTTGTTGTAAATTACATATACTCACAGACTAACAAGATAATTAGTCCAAGTTTGTCGTTTATTGAACTTTCATTAACTACAGCGGCTGTGATGCATCACAGCAAAGGTAAAACAACCCAAACAGGTGATCAACTCTAAACCACTCGCACCTTTTTACTCTCCGTCTCTCTCTTTGTCGTTTAGCACACCCGTTGCCGTGGCAACCGCTCGCCCCTCGAGCCGAGCACTGATTACGTTAAAAACATAACATTCACTCCGTTACGATATCAGGTTTTCAGGCCTGATATTTATTTTGAGATTATTAATAAGCCTCCCTGAACACAGTGGTGGTTGATTAGTTAATTTAATCTCCTGCTCTGCTAGTTATTTTGGTAATGGAACCGAAACGCACAGAATTACTTAACACCTTGTTGAAACAATAATTACTGAGATTATTATTGTTGTTGGGTCATTAATTTGAAAATGTTTTGTTGACTTTTTGTTGTTGTTCTTTAATAAAGTTACGAACGTTTTGATAAGGAGCCAGAGGAGGACGTGCTGGTCTCAGCCTCCTGGCGGCGTTTAGTTCGTCACCTAATGCCAAGATCGACTCAAAACCTTCCGCTATTGACATATTGCAGGCCTGCTCTAACAAAGAACAGTTCAGAAACAATATGAAATGGGGGGGGAGGGGGAGCTATTTATTAACTGATTAAGCCGTGTTTTGGATTGTTCTTGAAAAACTAATCAGTTACGGCTGCACAGTGAACCCGTTAATTTTTTACAGCAGACAGCCGCTCCTCTCTCTTGCAGGTACTGCGTACCCCTGTTAAATCTTTTAGGGGTATGCAGTACCCTACCGCACCCCCTTACTTTCACCCCTGATTATAACCATATATTTCAATGTATTTTATTGGGTAAGTGTGAAGTGGAATTAACGTAATATATGGGTTTTCCAGTCTTTTACTGATAAAAAAATAAAAAATAAAATTAGTCTGACACCCTTTAACAGAGTACAGTGAACCAAAGTGGCGGTAGAGGAACCAAATAAAGAGTAGCTTGGTATCAGTATAAATTCAGCTGTTCTGTTAATGTTGTTAATGAACAAACAGAGTCATGAAGCCCAATCAGCAGAGAGAAGCGCCTAACATCCCACAGAGGAATACGTAGCTACTTTTCAAATTAATATGAAAATGTTCTAATGTTTGACGACATGAGACCGCTCTAAAAAGCAGGACCATACTGCAAGGCATTCTGAGTAAATGCAACCAAAACAAAAGCGTGAGTCTAGTGTAAGAGGGAAAAATGGCTTGTTGTCTTTCCCAAAGAAAAAATAGAAATCCTACCACAGCTAAAATCTGACACTACTCCATATTTGTTGCTCATTTTCTTTAGAGGCTTTTGTGTCGTTTCTTTGAGTAGTTCTTGGTGTAGCGCCCTCACAGGCAAGGAGGGAAACATGTTTTTTAATTGGTTTGGATGTTTGATATGGTGCAGTGTGAAAGTGAACCACACCAGCTGAAATGTAACAAATGTTGCAGTTTTCACCCCAATCCAACAGGGAGTACCAAACTATCAGATGTGAAAATGCCCTAAGAATCAAAAGATTCAAAGTTTTCCTTTTCTCTTCACAACCGTTCCAGACTTCGTTCACATAAAACTCAAACAAAATCATTCAAGCTTGTGGCTGTAAGGAGACAAAATGGAGGGAAAGATTTCCATAGTTTACACTCTCCAAGGTCGACGAATGCCCAAAACGAGACTCTCAGTGTTAACTTCAGCATGTGATGTCTCTATAAAGTGTGGAACAATAAATAATTAGTCCTTCTTCTTCTGTCACTGTAGCAGATATCAATAACTAGACTGCTTGATGAGACAGCAGCCGAAGCATTGAGGGATGTGTCATTTCATTACTAATGAGGGGAAGATCACCCAAGGCTGTCTTACAGGGGAAAAAGATCCAGGCATATTGATCAATCAATCACTCAGCCTGAATTTATTGGGAACACTTGAGCTGAATGAAGTATTGATCGCTGCTGCACCGTCTTTTGTTTGCCGAGATAAATATTTACAAGCTTTGGGATGATTTGTTGTAATGTTCATCTTCCAGCTAAAACCTGCTTTCACTCAAAGTCAAAGGTCACTGAATTCCTCCCTCGCCTTTGTTTAGCTATAAATTCTGCGGCCGAAACAAACATGGAAGGTCGCATCTTGAGATCATGTAAAGGCTATAAACTCTGCTGGTTTACTAGGAGGCTCTCGGACCTTCTGCACGCCAGAAATGCAACTCCTCACTCTAATTTGTGGCCTCGACTCTCGCAAGTTGTGACCTAGAGCTCCCTGGGGAGCCGAGAGAATCCCTCTTTTCACAATCCGTCAAATAACCCAGCACTGGGGACAGACTGAGGCGGGGAGCTGGAGGGAGTCAAAGGCTGGAGAGGCTTGCCTCTCTAGCCGAGCGGGGAAAAAAGAAACCCTTTATCTTCATGAATGGGCTGTGGCAGAAAGCACTGATTGGTACAACGGCGCTGCTCGCCCTCTGGTAGTCTTTTGGCTCTCCCTGCACTCAACTCCAAAGAGAAATGAGCTGATGCAAGAGTGGTTTGAGATTGACTCGGCTGAGGCTGAAAGAGCGAGAGGTGGCTCAGGGAGCCAATGGTGAAGGTAAAGTATCTGTGAGTAGCAAGGGATGTAGAAGAGCTGAATGAAAGGCAAAGCAGAAACACATGGAAGCCAAAATACAGGACCGCATTAAATAAAGTGGAACCAAAATGTAACATTTGTCTGATTTCATGATGTGCATGGGATTTTACTATCATTTAGGCCCTATGAGAGAGATTTGAATAGTTGATTTTCCCCAGGTGCAGAAGATTGTGTTTACTGTGGATTTCCTCTCATCCAAACAGGCAGAGAGTTAAGAGCTCAACGTCGATCCCTCTCCATTCATATCATCTCAGCGACCAGCAAAATCTGAGCACATGAAATTACAAGCTCATGTCCTTTCCTTTTTTAAATAAGAAAATTAACCTGTTGTTACGTTTTTTAGTGAATGCTCTATCATTTGTAGTAAAGGAAGCATCTGCAACGAAAAAATACTTTTAACATCAACATGTCAAGAGTTCAGCTTTCTGCTTGGCTTAACATCAGTGTAGTGGAGAGATGATCTACTCTTTGGATTAACTGGTTAATAATTGGATAGCAAAAGGTGCTTAATTGGATTTTTTTTTTTACATAATTTGAACCAGGTGAAGATAAACTTTGCTACTAAAAGAGTTATGGGTAGAACTCTTGACAGTTTTGGCTGAATCATTGCTGAGGATGTATTGTTCTTTCAGCAAAATTGGTTCTCTTAGTTTGTATAGTCCAGTTAATGGTTCATTGGTTACTAAATTAGTAGACAATTATTTCAATAATCAATTAATCATAATAAATCTGAATAAGCCCTCTCAGAGAGTGCAGGTTAGGGTCGTGTGTTTGATCCCAAACAGACAAACCAGCAGGTTAACATGAGGCTTCTGCTCTGGCCTGACCTCAAACCTGTTCAACGTGCCGACTGGAAACATGTTCAACATATGAGTGAAAACCAACCAATTTAAATTAATTTAACAATGTCAGACAAGAAGAGACAGAACAATCCCTCAAATCTGCAGTAAATTCAAACTGGTACAACTCATTAAAACTATTTGTTAAATCATCACCAGGAAATAAAAGCCACTGAAATGCATCACTGAAAATGAAAACATCATGATGGGCAGATGTAAACATGTTTATAACGAACAAAGCTTCATTAAGACCAACAACATCTCCAACCAGCTGTCAATTAGAGTTTAATGTATAGAAATCAGATGATTTAAAATGTGCAGAGTCAAACCAGACCACCTGTTCTCTCTGTTAGAAGCAGATGGAGTAGCAAAAAAATCCCTCCACTCAACATGCAAAACGTTTGTTTTTATAAAAACAAAATATAAGAAGGACCTCTGCTAACCCACAGACCGTCTCCCCCTCCTGGCAGTGGCAGGAATTCCCCAGACCCAGCCAGCATTGAGCCAGGTTTGCCCTTGATGTGATTTGCTTCATTTTATTGATCATACGCTCTTCTCTTAACGCCAGGCCGTTTTTCTATTTTATTTGGAGCATCACAAACTGAAGGTCACGCTGCACACGCATGCTCAACATTCATCAGTGTTTGGTCAATTCTTCATCAGCTGTGGCAAAATAAGCAACACTCAGCAGCACTCATGGAGTTAGAGAGGGGCAACAATCTCCTTTAATCTGATTAAGTCATTTAAATGTCAGCCAGCTGCAGCAGACATGAACTATGAACCAAAGACATGTTCAAGAACATCTCACTTCATTACAATACCACTATACTGTCTCAGTGATTCAGTTTAAAACATATTCATTCCACACATGACGATATTCAATTTATCAGAAAATTTAAATCTTGCATATTACTGATTAAAAGAAAAAATAATTTTATCAGAGAAACATTGAGTTTCAGCCTCACAATCATGGAGAAGACTGCTGGTCCTCCACAAGGAGGAGAAGACAACAAAGCTAATTGTTTAAGACGCTTGCTGTTCACAGACTTATGTATGTAAAAATAACAACGAAAAGTTGAGTGAAAGGAAAAGCGTAAGCAAGGGATGTGAAGCAAAGTTCAATAAAGGGGCAGAATCATATATGTTTTCCAAATAGTTCAATTTTATAGCACAATCGACTAATTATGCTCCCTGCTGCATATATCAAACATAGCTTAATCTGATTTAGCAAATTGACATATTGAAATTGTGCGTCTGTGTCTTTAAGAAGCTCCTGCTCTTTTTGATGCTCTGCCTTCACACAACATCTCTGTACTAAACCTCCGCACCTGAAATGTTTGGCCTGATGAGCTCCGCCGTTCCTCCAGGCATTTGATTGGTGAATTTGGGTTTTTCAGGTTAACAGGAATACATGGATGAACTAAATTAATCTGTGTTTAATGACTGTGTGTAATGGAAGCTACAGTTCCTGAACAGACTTACAGAAATTGATTTTACAACTGTCTTCTAATCTGTTGAGATGCTTCAATAAAAACAGTTAAAACAGAGCAGAGACAGACAGCAGGCCTGAGGTTAGAGGAAGTGCTCTTCTTCAGGGCGCTGCATGTTGACTTACGGGGACAGTTGGCGCCCTCTGGGGTGCTGGACGGGGTCTTTCCATCGGGACAGCAGCCGAACTCTGTGTTGTCACAGGAAGACCTCTCCTCGGCAGTGGCAGCAGCAGAACCTGCCACTGGCGAACCTGCAGGTGACACAAAGTCCTAATAAAAAATTCATTCAACTTTAGCAAAAAATCATGAATATAAATCATTCTTTTTCCAAGAAGCTTGAAACTAGAACCTAAAAGATGTGTGCTGTTTTTGTTTTGCTGAGTTCCTCCTGCTCCTCCAGGTGTTTGTGCCATTTTGTCTGTCTGCTGACCAATGATTGAGCACTGAAAGAGGCATCTGTCAGGGGTGATTATATGGTATTTCATGGGCTCTGATTTTACAGCTGGAACTCATTTTGTCAGGCAGAAAACCCTTAATGGGCACTGTTGCCAGTCATGTCACACACGGAGCGATTTAAATGATAGGGGAGTGTGATAACTGCTGACTGGCTGGCAGTTCCCCTCAAGGCGTCCCAGAAAAATCAAAAAGAAGAAAAAAACCTTACAGTGTCCTGTTACTGCTACTGCCACTGTATATCTGGCAATCAGGAGACATTAAGGACATAAAAGTGATCAAACTTTCTCTACCCCAGGACTGAAACGCCGTACACTATGACCCGGTCTTGGCCGAAGCAGAGCGGTTTACGGCCTCGCAGGGATTAGAAATGATCGCAGGCAGAAAAGGCTTGTGGCTAAACAAGCCGTAAAGACATCAAGGGGCAGAGACGTCCTACTCAAAGTCTCACGGCCAAGGGACGCGAGAGGGAGGAAGAAGGGTTATTGGGCACATGTTGGAGTGTGGTCTGCAGATTTACAGAGCATGAAGAAGAGGAGAAACAGAGCAGGAGAGCAAGGCCACTCTGAGTCCTGCAGGAGCAGAGCTGGACGTGAACACACAGATACAGACAGACAGGAATCAGAAAAAAAAAACAGAAACACATTTCTGACTGACTTTAAATTCACATACATGCAAATTGAACAAGACAAGAATCAGAGACAGAAAAATAAACAGGACAAAACACAAGAGACCAGACTTGTCTACCTGTTAGCATGTGTTAAAATCACATTTGTTGACACTAACAGACAAACACCTTCAAAAAGTATTCAGACAAACTGAACTTTTCAAATTTGTCTCATTATAACTGACATATTTTACTGGGATTTTATGCAGCAGAGCAACACAAGGCAGCACATAATTATGAAGTGGAAGGAAAATAATGGATGACTTTCTTTTTTAACAGATAGGTTTGGGGATACATCTGGACTTTTATTCTGATATATCTTAAAGGGAAGGTATTATGAAATCTTGACATTTTAGAGCTTTACATCATGATATTATTTCCTCATCAGAAACAAACCTGGAGTTTTGTTTTGATTCTTTCAAGCATGTCTGAGAAATCCTTTAATCTCCATGACAACCATTCAGCTGTGCAAAACGCCTGGGTGGACCTAGCTCCACCTCAAGAAGTAGCTCCCCCACTCAGGTCCTTCAGACTAGTCAGCATCAATTAGTAAACATCTGCTGAGCTATTAAAGGGTTAATAGAGCCATGTAGGGATGACTGTCTGAAGGCGGAGCTTCAGAAAGGGCAGGAGTGTCTTAAAGAGACAGAGGTCCAATTTCAAGGTGTCAAATTACAAAGTAAAATTTCTTTTAAGTCATATTTGATATATGATTTTCACAACTACTGAAAGTGAGTTGATTGTGCTCTAAAATGATCCTATGTGGCTGAAAAACATAATACTGCACCTTTAACAATATTAGTTTCTGTCTTCAGAAGTGACCTGTCACCTGTCAGATGTTGGTCAGAGAATAAACGGCGTCATGAAGGAGCACAGCAGAAAGGTCA
Organism: Poecilia mexicana; assembly: GCF_051168715.1. Classification (NCBI taxonomy): domain Eukaryota; kingdom Metazoa; phylum Chordata; class Actinopteri; order Cyprinodontiformes; family Poeciliidae; genus Poecilia; species Poecilia mexicana. The sequence goes on along the minus strand of NW_028263376.1, from coordinate 1,624,673 downwards.
GGGGTCAGGGGGGAAATCCTCAGCTCTGGTCAACAAACATGAGGGAACCAGGACAAGAAAAACTATTGTTCAAAGAAAGTCATAAAAACGTCTGTTTCTTCTTTAAAGTTTGGTTTTGGACTGCTCAGTTGGTAGGGGAAAAAAAAAAAATATATATATATATATATATATATATATATATATATATATATAAAAAAGCGTATTGGTTTCAGCCTGAAAACACATAAAATAAATCAAAGCAAAATAAAACTCTAGATGCCATTGTTTCATTCTGTTGTTAAAATCAATCTGCAGCAAAAAAATGAGATGAAAGCCTCAGTTCTGTTAGATCACTGACAAAGTAATTAGGAGCCACTGAAAGGTCACAGGTCACAGTCTGATGAACTAGGTTGATGTTTCAGTCTCTAGATACACAGAATAATGGAAACATACAGCCAACCACTAAAACAGTTACAGCAGATTCTATTTTAAAATGTTCCTTTCACTTCAGTTATTTGGAGTTTTTTACATCACAGAAATAGAAAAATCCCCATGCAGTTTGAAGTTGTAAAATTTAAAAACTTCAACAAGTATGATTACTTTTGCAAGGCACTATAAATACATATGCATACGGTCAGATGAAATGAATTAGAATATGCTTTCAGGTGAGGCCCGTTGGTCAGATTAAAAGTACTTTTGAAAATAACAACCTTTAAGCAGGTGTTAAACATACTTTTCATTGAGACCGTATTTCTGAATTAAATGCTTTGTAAAGGGTTTGATGTGACATTCTGAATGTAAAAGTAATTTTTCATTATCTGTAAGTGGAAAATCATCATAATTAACATAAAGGAGCCTTTCAAACATCCATCTGTGTGGAATTAATCTATAAAATGTTTCACTTGGGGAAGTATATGGATTTGCATGATATTTTAACGTATAGCCTGAGCTGCAGAGCCACTGAACACACGCTGTGCCTCACAGCAGCTCCCTGCTCTCTGCTCAGCCTCTGGTCAACAGGCATAGAGGAAACACAGTGCCGCTCCATCAGGCCTATCCTATCACTGCAAGCCGCCAAGCTATGCTGATGGATGGATGAGACCCAACATCAGGAAAGAATAAAAGAAGAAAGAAGGTCTAATTGGAAAGCCTGGGCTGGAAAAGCAGCAGCTGGATGTTACAGTCAGGAGGCGCAAAGACTCCTGACTAGTCATGTGACAAGGAGCAATGGTGCTGCAAGCGCTCGCAGCTGGACCTTGGAGTGACATCAGTCTGTCGGGTCAGGCTCCAGAGATCCACAGACTCGGCCCAGAGGTCTCTTCTATCTGTGGTGCTGGGAGTGTATTTTACAGAGCCTGGTTTTACTCTGTGAAGCTGCTGAGGGGGGGAGGAGGGGAAACAGACAGCTACAGTGAACCATACAAATACTTTCTGTTTCTGTCTGAAATGGAGATATATGTCTTTTGCAAGTGAAAAAAAGACAGTAATAGCAATGTGAAGATTTCTTCTTCTCATCTGGCTTTTAAGTGTTTTCTCCAGCAAAATCTATTTGCATACAATTACAAAAGCCTTGCTTCCTATTTTTAGTTTCTAATTAACAGATGATGGTATGAATGCATTATGATGTCAGCTAATGATTGATTCAGAATTTTTCCAAACCCTGCAGATAAACCCAACCTCCCACCTAACATGATTATGGAGAATGAAGTGAAAAGCAGTGATTTACCGCCAGAATCGTCTGAACCGCTGGCCTCCGACTGGACGCCACTACCAACATCCTCATCCCGTCCGTCCTCCTCTTCTTCTTCGTCACCACTCGGGTCGCCGCTGCCCGAGCCCTCCAGGGGGCCCGGGGTCCTGGCAGCAGACGGCTGGATGCGATTGGATGGAACGCGACCGGGGGTGGAGGTGGAAAGAACGGTGGTGGTGTCGGGGGGCTCCATGGACGCTGGCTGGGCCGTCATTGGAGGCGGGATGGCATACACCATGTTAGAGATGAAGGGGTCGGGGGTGGTAGTGATGACGGCCGTTGAGGCTGGGCTGAGGGTGGTGGGCAGAGGGTTGGGGGTGGGTCGGTCTGCCGGGTCAGAGATGCTTTCTGGTGAAGGGAAGGGGAAGAAGCAAGGAATGGATGAATGGCTGAGCAAAGATGGAAATGTTTGATTTTGCTTCACTTTTAATAAAACCTTAAAGAGACCGGATGAAGGTCTCTGTATTCTAGTGAGGCTTACCAATAAAACCACATGCACGCACACACACACACACACACACACGCACACACACACACACACACACACACACACACACACACACACACACACACACACACACACACACACACACACACACACACACACACACACACACACACACACACACACACCTCGCAACAATGGATGAATGTTTACCTCTCAGCTCAGTCTTGCAACACCTGGAGTTTGTTTCACTTAAATAATTTTATTAGATTTCCAATCAACTTTCCTTGCAGCAGAAAACTATTCCCACAGAATAATTCTGCCATGTTTTATCAAGGTAAAGGTTATTCAGGGTGACACCATCAGTGGTCGGCACTGCTAGCTCAGACATTAGTTGTGCTAAAAGTTTATAAAACTAGATTAGAACTTAGACTTTATACTTGAAATTGTATTTATGCAAAGCTAGGTGTGCTAAAGGTTTTCAAAGTTAGCTAGAATGCTAAATGAAAATTAGCTAAGCTATTAGCACATAAGCAGCAAGCTACTGCTGATACACCATAGAGCTAAATTCAACCATGTTGACACCCAAAACCTCCACAAATCAAAGTTTATTCAAGTGAAAGTTTATAAAACAGCTAAATAAATTAGCTTCTGATTTCTTCTGGAAATAATAATTTAGGGGAAGCTAAATGTTTTCAAAGTTAGCAAACATGCTCAACAAAAAATTAATCTAAGTGTGAGCCCACCACTGCTTTCCACCCATACTTTTTGTTGATCATTATGTGTTAGTGTATAGTCTTAGGTAATACATTATATTTTGTAGTTGTGACAAAATGTGAAAAAAATCCAGGATGTTTGCAAGGCAACACACATCTGAGGGATACAGACTGAACTACATGAGTTTAGTTTCTCCAGCTCTCAAATATGCTATTCCTGTATTTATGCTTGTGTAGGTAGGCAGAAGACCTACATGCAGCATCATGTGCAAGCCTATGAATTATATATCCAAATTCAAATGCTGCCCTGAAGTAGCAAAGCTTTAATCACCAACAGCCAGTACCTCCGGTGATGAATGATTGATAGAAATGGGGCAAAAAAGCCGGCTTTGCTCTGACTTCAAAGATGGTAGGCTGCTGCTCACTGAGAGCTCAAGCCGCCATCAACGGCACTGCTATCGCGCCGCTGTCAACAACACATGCACCCAAACAAACACGTATGCAATGCTTTAAAAGAAAAACACAAAAAAAAATACAACTCCATATGAGGAGGAAGAGGAAAACCTCTGTGTAAAGAGACCATCATTACCAATGCAAAAAAGCTCTGGTGCAAAAGGACAAACTCTGCGATGAAAGAACGATAAATAGAACAAAAACTCCTGAAGGTGACGAGCGGGCAGACGCCGTGCTCAGGAAAGGAGTGACAACGTTGTCATTTTTCTACTTCACATCCCGGCAGAGTAGAAGCGTCTTAGCAAGAGGATGGGAGAAAACCAGCTCCGTAGATTTCCACCTCATTAGGATTCGCCTAACACTACAGTATGTGTAAGACTTAATTACAGCGCTATAATCACAGAGTTGATCGGCAATTATTTACCGAGGTGTGAAATGTGATACCTACAGAGACAGCAGAATGCCTCAGAGTGACGGCTTTAAGAGCTGCACAGATAACTGCTGGTGGGAGAGATTCAGAGTGCGGTTCAAAGAGCGTTGATGCTATCGCCAAGAAAGATGGCATGGAGTGCCTTTCCCCTCGGCTACACCTGTCAGTCAGGTGCTCAGCGTCGAGGGGCTGCATGGATCCAGAGGAAAATGTTTGTGGAATATAAGCAGCAAACTTCATGATGTGGGATAAGCAGAGATAAGCACATGTTTGAAAGATCCGAGAAGTCTCAGCAGATACATCAGATTTACCAGTCCATTTAGCTCTTTCTGTTGCTTTGCTTCCTCTGGGAAGAACAATGGATGGTAATGTTAGAGGGCGGAGAGAAGGAAACAGAACCACTGTGTTCTCAGCATGCTTTCTACCATATTATTACTGAAAGGTGGTTATTAACATTTTCACAATGTCAGGAGACAAGAAACCCACAAAGGAAAGTTGGACAACCTCTAGACCAGGGGTCACTAACTCCAGTCCTCCAGTCCTACCATCCTGTAACTTTTAGATGCATCTCTGCTCAAACACACCTAGATCAAATAATCTGCTCGTTTCCACCCTATTGCAGAGAGGAATGAATGGTGGTGAGGGAATTCAGACATTTTGGAGCAGAGGTGAATCTAAAAGTTGCAGGATGGTAGCCCTTGAGGACTGGAGTTGGTGACCCCTGACCTAGACGGTTTAAATCAGACAACAAAAAGGGCTAAAAAAAAGTAGCAGTAGTAGGTGAAAAGCCAGAACAGAAAAAGGGTTTGAACAACGTGAGATAAACTCCCAACATGAAGGAAGGATGGAGGAATCAGCAGAGCCCTGACTAACACGCAACATGAGGGCTGTAAGCAGCATATGTCCGAAGCTCCTGCCAATGCTCTGCAAACCTACAGGTGATATCGACAGATGGGAGAGGCGGGGCCGATGGCAACCCACTGATCGTCTTCTTCCAGCAGTGATTTGCTCATCGGTGCAAATGCCTCCCCACTGGAGGCTGCTGCTGTGGCTGCTACTCAATTTTACAGGATTTCTGAGACACCTCATAGTTTTGGATGAATTAAATATGAATACCACTGGATTTGTATTTTAATTTGATACGAAAATATCATTTGTTTCATTTCAGCTTAAACAATTGTTTGCCATAACACAACATAATAAGGTTTTTACGTCACTGTGGTGGAATTTTTTCTTGTTAGCAGAATTGCTTTAATTCAGCTTCCACTGAGGATTTTTTGATTATTTAACTGAAGATCTGTAGGACTTTAGGTTTTTGTTCAACTTCCTCAATGTGCTTTTGGATTATTTTTTGTAGATAGGCCACTCCAGGATTCTGTGTTTTTCTGACTGTAAGCTCTCCAGACTCGATGCCTGTGACTTTGTTTCTCATCTGCTTTTGGATTCTGATCGAGGCAGGAAGTGCTGCTTTGTGAGGTCTCTCAGCCTACTTCATGCTGTCAGACAGGGTCTGTTTAAATGATTTCCATATGTCTGGCACCAAAGAGACTGTAAATGTATCACAATGTAAGCATCTCATATCAGTCGATAATTGTTGATTAGTTTTTGTTTTAAATATCTGGATGACTTTTCCTGTTTTATTCAGTTTTCACTCCACATCATTGTTGTTGATTTCTAATCAGTTATGAGGCTCGGTGTGAAAACATGAAACTGCTGCTGCGCAAGTTACTCAGCAGGTTGTTGCTAGGCAAGCAGAGTGAATAAGTTGATGCTACCAACCTTTTTTAGGCTTTTCCTCTGCCTACATCTCCCAGAATGGTGGAAAAACTCTATCAAACGTATTATCTATTAATATTGATCACCTATGTATTGTTAATGACTTATTGTCCAGCCCTACCTGGGAGTAATTAATAAAATGAAATGTGGTTGGTCTCAATTCTTTCTTGATATAACAAGGCAGGGCAATTATAGCTTCACATAAGACCAAGTCAATTTTAAAATAAATGTATCTATAATAAATTGATGAAATTATAATTTGAGAACTGCATGTTGAATTTAGGTTGTACTCTGAGGTTCCCAGTACCCTCTTCCCCAGGGCTGCTTTTGGACTACAGAGGCTAGTTCTCTGCAGTCCAAACATTTTAACATTGGAACATTTTACTTACAACATTTTAGCGTTTTATTTTAAACCAGTAACTCCAGTGACACGATGTAGCGATGTAAGAGGTTCAATATCTGCGGGTGTTTAGGCTCTTTGGCTCTGTGCTAGGCCTCAGAGCAGCTTGTTGAGCATTAGTGCACCACGGCGCCGCACATCTGGAAGTGGTGTAGGGAAACAGTAGATAGGGAAGCAGGCGACGCTGCGGTGTGGAAATGGGCGGAGCAAAATGCTAATTCGCACCCAGCCACACGTGAAATGAGATGCAGAGCCGACAGCAGCAACCTGCGGTGCAACCGCTTCCCAGGGAAGACATGAACAGATCCTCTGCTCCTCACCATCTCCTCAGGGCTGGATGGAGGGAAACAGCACGCTGACGGCGGTGCTCCCTGTGCCGCTATGCTAGGTGAGAGATTACACACAACCCACATCTCCATTGCCAGGCAACAGAGGAATCAGAAACCAGATTGGATTTTGGCTCCTATCACAGCTGAACCCACCCATGGCACTGGATGTGTAATTACCAGATGTTCTGGGACTTATCAAAACCTGGTCTGTTTCTCTTTTTTCTCCGTGCTCCCAAACCTCCAGCCTGTCCTAGACCACCATGACATCCTCACCTCCACTGGATACGGTCTGGTGAAAAAGCCATCCCTGACACTTTTGGGTCACTTGGTCTGTGCCCTACAATGAAGAGGTGAATGAACATTTTTCCCCCATAAAGCGTTCACACACCTGGCAGGCACACAGCTGGCTGTGTTTCTTTTCTAGATTCCTGTTAAGATCCAAGCTGGCAGCTGCACCACATCTTCACTCTGCATGCAAACTGCAGCCTTGGTGCCATCCCAGGGCCCTTTACAGCGATCCAAACAATGTCCATCAACATCTGGACTGAAGAGAGCAGGAGCTACCTCCCCCTCCCCCCTTACTCCTCCACCCCACTGCCACTCTACACATGTTTTCTACATTTTCAACCACACTGACAAAGATTTGGCAGAACGAAGCCAGAGGATTCCCAGCCACAGTTTTACAGGAATTCATGTGTTATAGCTGGGCCTGTTGCAATAAGTCATTCATCAATTAATCACAATATAAACTAACAGCAGATCAATATTGTTCTATACAAATTTAGTTTATTAAACGGTGAGAGCTTGAAGCTCGAGAGCACAAGCTTCCATTATTATGCCTTTACCTTGATTTGAAAACGGTTTCCAATAACAGTATCATCATTTATCGCAATTTCTGGGACAATTTACCGTCAAGTAACATTTATGGTAACAGGCTTAGCTGAAACACAGAAAATGTATTATAGTCCAAAGTCTGGCCACTTTATAAGGTACACCTTTCTAGTGCTGGATTGGAGCCTCAGTTGTGTTGATTTTTTTGGATCCTCTTTAATATTTAAAGCTGCCTTAGTTCTTCACAGCATAGATTTAGAAACGTGTCAAACACTGGTCACATGCTAATTCTACCTGACCTAAAACAAGAACGGTTTGGTCTGATTTAACTTCAGACAGTGAAGTTAAATCAGACAGTGTGTCTGTCTTTTTATTAGGTGTATGAAAATATCTGGTTTCAACTTTCAACATCATCACTTCATGATAAAACGGTGTAGTTTGAATATCAAGCACTTTTCAAGACTTGATTTGGAAACCCAGAACTTTCCAAACCTTGAAAATACCCAATTGAAATTCAAGCATTTTCAAGGAATTCAACTGAACCCCGAAAATATAGCACAAAACACTGAAAGGCAGGATGGATTCTGGGAAACGTCTGCATCACAGCATCGCTCTAAGATGAGCATTCAGAAGCAAAAAATCCCATCCCATGCATTTCAGCCTGTGATTACAGACAATAAGATGCTGTCACACTTTACTGCATCACTAGACCAGAAGCTGCAAATCAGATGGCAACTAAACCCAGACAAACATTCTGCTAAATACACAGCCAGTCTCCACTGACTGCATCAGAAACCTGGTTTAGGGCGGAGCCACAAAACCTTCACTCTGGGGGCCAACAAGAGAATCTTGGATTGGATTCTGTCTAGGTTAGTTGTAATAAGATGAGTTATTTTCTAACATCCAGAACCAGAACTCCAGCAAGTTGTCTCCACCAGGTTGGGAAGCTCACTGTTAGAATTGGTCGATTAACTGTTTGCGTTAGAGACTAACTGAAGAGGTAGCTGACATGATGATGTGCTAAAATTAACTTTTAGATTTTGTCATTACTCTCTGTGAGACAGAAAGCCGGAGTGGCGCAGACGCAGCAGGGCTCCATCAGCAACGCTCATTATCTGCTGAGCGCAGCCTGACAGCAGCTGGCTGCTGCTCGGCGTGATGCATGGAGGAATCACCCAGGCTCACCTGTGCACTGTCCAGAGTGCTGCACGGTAACGGCCTTGTCCTGCCTGCAGGCAATGGTCCTCAGCTGGCACTGGTCAGCGTAGGTCACCCCATCTGAGCCGCACACCTGCTCCACAGTGACAGAGATGGAGGGACGGCAGCCGAGCCACATGTTAGCTCCCTGGGCCACCGGCACTCCTGAGAAGATCAAATCCCCGGCCACTTTGGAACACGCACCTTTGTCTTGTTTCTTAAGTCGCAGTCGGGCGGCGGGCACTGACAGTGCGCCTGGCCATTTTCCTCCTGACAGGTGGCGCCGTAACTGCAGAGCAGCTTTTCACATGATGTCGGGGCATCAGGGCCTGTGGAGGACACAGGTTTGATTTCTTACTGCCTCTGAACAGCCTGATGACAGAGGTGAGCAACATGGGCTCAGAGTTTTATCAGGATATTTTGTGGTACTGTTGTGGTAATGATGAAAAATATGATCAAAACAAATGTTGAGCTTTCTGTTTGGTTGTGAGTGAACCACAGCATCCATAGCTCCACAACCACAACCGCTGCTGCTACAATATGAACAAACTTACTTATAATGAACTTCTTTAGGACACCAGTCACATGAAGAAGTGTGATTTATATTATTGCACACAGTACTAAGTCAGAAAAACATCAAATTACAATTAGACCAAAATACAGCAGCGCATCTTTTACTGAATTGTTCCATATACAGAAATATCCTCAGCATGATCTGAGCATCAGTTTGGCCGTTGGTTAAAAATAAGGCTGATATTGTCCTTTCAATCTTTTCTTCAGAAATATTATATTATCTAATAACTAAGTGCTTTGTATAATCTACTTTTAATTAGGCACAATCCAACTTTAATACAATGATTCCTGTGTTCTACTCTTCCATCATGGCATGGGAATGAAAAATCGTTATTTTTAGAAGAATAAGGAAGAGCCATGTGTAATTATTTTATCATATAAAGTGTTTGCATGAAAAATGATCTTATTGCTGGTAGTTTGTTCCCCACAAAGCCACAGCTGGAACTGCCAGGCATCCTGTCTGTGTGTGTGTGTGTGTGTGTGTGTGTGTGTGTGTGTGTGTGTGTGGGGGGGGGGGGTGTGTGTGTGTGTGTGTGTGTGTGTGTGTGTGTGTGTGCGTGTTTGTGTGTGTGTATTCCATTGTTACAGCTTCACCTTATGCTTTACTGTGCCGTATCCTCTGAGTACCTTGTCTCTGTACCCAGCAGTGTGTGTGGCGGTGAGCTGGACTGCCGGCTTCATTAAGCGTCTGACTTCCAGTCAATGTCTGATGGTGAATCTTAATCAAGGAGCTGCAGGCTCTCAGCAGGAGCTAACCTGCTCCTGCTGTTTTCCTTTATTTTTTTATTCGGTGCAATCGCCGGGGCGGGTTTGCAATTTTAATCAAAAGCAATCAATAGTGCTGACACACAGATCTGACATGTGAGCGCTGCAGATGGTCCAACAAGACACAGACAAATATAAATATCAATGGGTAATATGTTGTCCATGGGCCTTTTGTACACTTCACTATTTCCCTAATCACTATTGATTAGCCATCCTGGAGCCACTTCCTGTTCTGCCAATAAAGCTGATGGATGTCAAGAAGAGATGAAGAAAGAGTGGCTGCTGTAAAGCTTCTCCACAAATCAGATAAGCGACAGAAACACTCTTCAGAGTGATGGAGCAACTCTGGGAGGCCCCAGGAGCCTGGTCTGCGTTCATCAGCACTCCTCCTCATTATTTATTATTGCTCCTATTACCAGACAGACATGAGGTGGTACTAGAGCGCCTGCTCTGTTGCTCTAGACAAAAAAGAGCCCTTCTCAAATGTTTTTCTCTTCTTTTAGATACTGTAGTATTAACCTGTAATAAACCTCACACTACACTCTTAACCCAAATTAGTTGATTTTTCTAGAAAAAAAAAGCTGCACTATGTAACTTTTATAAAAAAATATTTCTTGCATATTTGTATAAACCGCCAGCATGTTGTGTCAGTATGAGACAGATAATCTGTGAAAAAAATAAACTCCTCTGCCTTCTCACACTGCAAACTAGAAGCAACCAATTAGAACCGGGAGGCGGGTCTTAGCGCTATCAATCACCCTGCTAAGGCTAGTTAGCATATGATGACGGTGGAAAAACGGTTTTGCCGTAACTATGTGGTTTCTCTACCATCAGCACATGGAGCAGCGAATACATGAGGTTGATGGACAGTTCTAAGCCCGTCCTCCTGGCTCTGAATGGTTGTTTTTGGTTGTTAGCGGTGCATTTCTTCAGACGGCAGTAGCAGCTCAGGGAGGAGGTGCAGGAGCTTGATATTTTCAGATTATCTGTCTCCTGCTGTCAGGATATGGTGATAGTTTTAACAAATATGTAAAAAACATTTTTTATTTACATCCTGCAGCTTTAATATTAGTTACAAGTACCAATGGGCACCAGCCCCCCAAATGTCTGAGGATGCCTCTGCTTGTTACCGTGGTCACAGCCGTTCATGCCCATCCTGCTTCCATCTGGACACACGTTGCACTTCAAGCCTTTCACCCCCGTCTTGCAGGAGCACAGCCCCGACATCTGCTCACAATCATCCCGGACCGAGCCGGTGGGATCACAGCTGCACGCTGAAATTACAAAGGAAAGAGGCATGATTAGATAATCGATTAGTGCCAGTGATGGGCAGACCGGCCTTCGCTTAGAGTGGTAGGCAAACAAAGCGTGACTGGAGCACTTTTAGCCCGAGTATGTTGCTTTAAAGATACGCGTTTGTCTCTGACTGAGAGGGTGGGAAGAGTTCAACTCGCCTCAGGGTTCACAGAGGGGAGGAGTGGAAGGAAGAGAACGAGCGTGAAAGACAAACTTAAAATAACAACCTCGGGGAAGGACATCAAGCCCATCATGTTCCTAGAATCAATGATGTGATTATTTTTCTTCCTGCTCCTCCCTCCTGCTGAAGCTGTTATTGGTGTTCTGTTTTGCTGTCTGCTTGTGCTGGCTAAACCTCGTTAAAGGTCAGCCCACAGGTGTGTCACCTGTGGGCTTCCTGCTCCCTGGTTCCAGCAGTGTGTGTCCTTCGGTACGGCGGCAGCGAGACGCGAAGCCGCTGAGCGTATCGCGTTACATCGAGACAAACAACCAGGTCCCGACCTCACACCGCCGCCCGCATACAAATGGAAACAGTTCATTCAATCCAGTTTTGACAGCACTAAAGGAAACAACAGAAAATCAATCTGCTAAAATGCAGCAAGCAGCTCCTCCTGTTTGTCTACTAAAGTGAATTTACAGTTAACCACGCACGGGAATTATCAGATTCAGGGATTCATGTCCTCCATGTTCCAGAGGTTCTGACAAGAAAGTAGATGCTGAGTTTGGAGTTTATCGACTTCAATTCTCCCATTTCTACTCTATTTAAAAGCTTGTGGTCTCATCATAAAAAATGTAGATCTACAGGCTATTTCAGAAGCTGGTCAAAGTAACAAGCTAGTGCTGTGTGATACGTCATATTTTAGTACTGATCCAAATCAAGTAAATACAGGCCCATATCCTCGATACCGATACCAATCATGATACTTATTATTTGAGTTTAATGTAAGAAAATCAAAGCAAAATCTTTTTGAGGCAGAGTGGAGCCAGGCAGGGGGGCAACCTAAGATCACAAACAGTACTTCCAACATTAGTGGAAGCTAATGCTGAAGCTAGCTCTAATTTCAACCACGTTGATACCCAAACTTCAACACATATCAAACTTTACTCAACTGAAAGTTTATACAGTAACAGCAGTTTAGACTTTATCCTGAAAATATACTTAGCCAAATGAAAGTGCACTAAATGTTTTCAAAGTCAGCAAAAATGCTAAACACAAAATTAGCTCCTCTATTAACACATTAATGGAAAGCAAATGCTGAAGCACCAAAGTGCTAATTTCCACCATGTTAGGAAGTATTACCAGGTATCTTCTGGTAAGCTAACAGCATTGAACCTTAGTGATTGGATAAAGTTTAAAACCTCAACAGTCCAAGCAGTTGTTTTTCAATAGCCAAGAGCAGAACGTAGACCAAGGGGCTGATTTTCAACCAGTCTAAGAAACTACAATACAAAACTAAAAAACTTTAAAAGGGAATCTGAAACTAAAGTACAAATCTTACTAACATCAATCTGAACCGACTCGGTTTAGATACTTTCTAAAAATTTGGTTTGATTTGGCCATTTCTACAACATGCATCATGCGAATAGAGACCAACAGTGGCTTCTTACGCGTGCAGCCGCTCATGCCTTCAGTGATGATGGCACGGAAGTTCCAGAAGCCCGGCTCACAGCGGTCGCACTTCTGCCCGCCGACCCCCGGCTTACAGGAGCACTGGCCGCTGGTTGGGTCACAGGAGCCTTTGTAGGAGCCGTGGACGTTACACTGACAGGTGCCTGAGGAAAAATACAGCACAGTCTGCATTTTCAAGCTTTTTAAAACCCTGCTACACATAAATGCATGGCTTTACTAATGGTGTGAAACTCTATCCATCAGCATATTCTATTTCTAAATCTGCATTTTTCCCATCTTTGAAGCATCTTGAAGATTACAGCGTGATGCCACGTTTCTCCTACATTTCTGGCGCTATCAAGAGTCGAGATCATCAGTAGAGGAAAGATTTGATTCTGTTGATAAAGACCAGCATCATCATAATTATTCTTGGGATTAAGATGAAACGCTTCCAACTCTGCAACTTTGCTTGTAATCTTACAGAAACTGCAACTCAAGGACAACGCGCCTTCACGGCCCGATAGCATTAGACGTTTAACAGGCGGAGAGAGGAAGACTCACTGGGACATCCGGCCTGTCCGACCCCTAGAGCGGCGGTGATGTTGTCGGAGCAGCAGCCATACGGAGAGAGGCCGCAGTGCTGCAGCGCCGTCAGCTCCGTCGGAGACGTAACATAATTCTCTGAGAAGGAAAGGAACAAGAAGATACGGAGGAAGATTTAAATGGGTAAAGTTTGGATTTATTGGACATTATATAAAATAATTTAAACAGATTAAACTTTTTTTGCAAAAAAAATTGAGACCAGGAGGCTAGGAACCAGCTTCCAGATAACAAGTTTATCTTCTACTTTCACTATAACAGCTCCATATCCGGAAGGGTAAGAGATGCTATTACCTCTAGTGAAAACAAGCAATGCCTTCCTGCTGAATTTGACATTTACCACCTACCAGCAGGGATGTTGTCTCCATTTGTCCCTGTCTGTGGAGCTGCACAGGAAACCTACATCTTAAAGAAAGAGCTCTGCCTTATGTGAAGGGATGTGCCAAGCTGCTTCTGCCTCTTTTGTCTGCAGCAGCCGCCAAACCAGCGTGGCAGAGCTACAGTCAGCCCGATAGAAACAAATGTGTTCCTCACGCTGGCCTTTCTCCAGAAGCTGGCAGCCGACAACAAACACAATAGGAGGAGGGAAAAGGTGGCGGGGCAGAGGGGATTGTTTAATAGCCAAGGCAAAAAAAAAAAAAAGCCTAATGTTCAAATATTCTGCCAAGCTTTTGAGTGAAAAGTTAACTTGCAGATAAAAAACAGAGACTTCTCTGTTTGGCCCGGTTCTTTCTCTCTCTATTCCCCAACCAGTCTCCCTTTCTTATGTTGCTAATTTGGAGTTTGGAGGCTGGAGATACGGCGGCCATAAATCACACTGTTACTGGTGTGGATATGAGCCACAGCCTAATGGTGATGACTCGGCTCGCTCCTTTTTTCCAGCTCTTTCCCACTCCAGAGATGGGCTTTGGACACAGTTCATTTAACTTGCCACTTTCCAACGCTGCATTCAGCTATCTGCACCCAGCCTATTGGGACATGGAGAACTTTTAATTTTATACGTTCCTCCACCCTGTGCTTGGTTTTCTCTGCAGTAGCTGTTGTCTGGCATAGTGCTGCTGACTATGACATGCAATATTACCTTCATATTTCCCAACTCAACTGCATTTATTTCCTTTGTATAATAATATCTTTTATATTCCTGGACATATTATCATTTCCACAGAACCAGACATGTTTTTGGATTGCATTGAATGTCTTGACCCAGATTTGAGCTGGCAGGTACCAATGAGGGATTACCTGAATTGCTTCAGGACGATGTGATAAATCATCACGATTCAACTTTTCTAGATTTAATCTTGCTACATTTACAAACCATTATATGTTAAAACAGTGGTAAACACCACTAACTAAGAACTTAGTTATGCTAACTCTGTAGCACTAGTTATAAACATTAGTTTTGCTAATGCCAAAGCACACACGGTCAGTAGTTAGCAGAAGCTAATCAGTTTGAATCATATCGGCATTGAAAGATGAGCACCAATTTACTTTTTCCATAATTTACATGTTCTCTATATTGATATTAGATATTGTATTTATGTTTACTTCTTTTGCTCTCTGTTCACTGTTTTTATTTTGTTCCTGTATGTTTCTTGTTTGGAAAAAAATAAGAAGGTGAGGAGAGGAAACAGAAAACAGTTTCACCTCTTCAAAATAAGAGCATGAAGGAAAGCCTCTGACTAATTGAAGAATTTTTAAACAAAGTAAAACATTAACACAGATGTTGGACTTTACTGAACTGAAAGTTTATAAAACAACCAGGCTAATTAATGCAGTAGAATTTGTCCAGAAAGAATGCATTAGAGGAAGCCAAGTACGCTAAACGTTTTCATAGTTAGCAAAAGTGCTAAATGAAAAATTAGCTCTGCTATTAGCAGATTAGCCGAAGTGAGCCCATCCCTGGTAAAAGATGCTGAAGTTCAGCTGTCATCTTTCATTTGACTTTACGGTCTTCTGCTATGGTTTATCAGGTCAAATTCCAGTAAAATAAATTAAACTTAATCAATGAATCTTTGCTGTATGAAATCTCACACAAGGTGCTGTAATTGGTAGGAAAGTTGAAGTTAGTCTCAAGAAGTTCTCTTACAGCTCAGAGCTACTAAAACCCAGGGCTGATTCTGGCTTCTGAACTTAAGGTCAAGATGAAAACTGGTCCTCACATAACTAATGTAGAGGGCAGGAAAATCCCACAGATGTGAGTTCATCCATGAGCCAATAGGAGAGCAGAAGCCCATAGGTCTGGTACACACAGACGGCTATTCAGAAAGAGGATTGATTATCCATGGAGGGTAGAGAAGCGTGACAGTCAGCCCCAAGGAGGCCGGCTTAGGAGGAAGAAGAATCAGCAAGGATGTGAGTGGAAACACTGGGAGCTGCTTCATTCTCCCTCTCCTCAACTCCCTCCATCCTCCTCTCTTTTGGACCCAGGGGGAATCAAGCAGGCCAGAGTGATCACACAAAATCCCTGAAGTGCCTTTTGCTCTGCTCTTCGGCCTTTACCAGCAAAAGCTCTTCATTTGACACAGCCACTGAGAGGAAGGTGGTTAACCTTTGCAGCCTGGCCACTGATCTAACAATCAGCTCGCTGGGTCATTATTGCATGCAAAGAAGAGCTGTTTATATTAGTGTAAGTGGAGCAAAGTGGTATCCTCAGGGTTAGCAGGCAAGTTTAATGGTTTAAATCAGTGGTCCCCATAGTGGGTCCTGGAGGCCCGGCATCCTGCATGTTTTAGTCTCTCCCTGGTTTAACACACCTGGATCAAATGATGGCTCATTAGAGGTCTAAGAAGAACATTGACATGCTGAAAAGGTTGTTACTACCACCAGGGAGAGAACTAAAACATGCAGGTTGCCAGGCCTCCAGGACCCACTCTGGGGACTACTGCTCTAAATTGTCAGACTTTCAAGACAAAAAAAAGACTCATTACTGCAATCAGCTCCTTCCACACACAGGCCCGTGAGAACGATTTTAATACCAGCCGACCTCCAGAGGAACCGTCAGTTTCACGAATGCTGCTGAAAAAATTGTGAGTCAACTTTCCTGGAGCGAATCACGCAGACACGACAAAGCACATTTAAGCATTATCTACATCATTTCACTAGCTTTTGGCGACTGGGCTGACAAAGAAGAGACAACAGAGATTATGTCAGAATTATATTGGGAGGAGAGATAACCTGTCAATGGAGGGAATGAGTGGAGAAATGGGATGGCAGTGACAATGATGACAGAGTAACCTGCAATCACTGTATGTGCTTATGTGTGAAGTACCGACCTGCACAGGGACCCTGACTCTGAACCAACAAGAGTCTCTTTTCCAAACATTTGGTGTTTTTTATTTCGCACTCGTTCCGGTAGGTTTTCCCATCTGAGCCACAGACCTGTAGAGAGAGAGAGCAGGTATAGACAGGGAGATTTCTATGACGTGATGACATGTTATTTTTATCAGGCATAGATAAACTGTTTACCTTCTCACAAACCAAATACACATCAACCCAACGTATGTTGATGGATTTCCCTCTCAAAGTCTCAGAATCTCAAAACTTCTGACTAATAAAATGTAACTCAAGGAGACTTTTGGATGAGCATAAAGAATAAGACATTTAAAACCCCCAACATCTAATATGTTTTAATCCAATATGTTCTCACTCCCAACTAGTCATAATATGGACGCTTGGGCAGGTTCCCTCTGCGTCACATGTTGACGCATCGGGTACAGCCTTCTTGTCAATAATTGATGTGCAGGGTGCTTTTTTGTGATTTTATCTTCATTTCGTGAAGATAAAACGATTTCTTCATTTGTGCTAAATTTAACAAATTTAGCAGAAATGAAGATAAAATCACAGCTGCAGAAGTAAAATTAATCTGAAGTAAAATTAATGAAATTGGTAAATCATACAGATACATCAGCTGTGCATGAATTGTATCACTTTTTATATGCCTTTTAGAAAATTAGAATAGACTCATCCCCTTCGTTCCTAGATCGTCAGTTTCAGATGCTTAGGGAGCGCTACAGCATTCAATGAAAGCACCTTGAACGTCAGTTATTGATGAGAAAGGGGTACCCGATGCGTCAACATGTGACTCAGAGGGAACCGACCCCAAGAATCCCTATATGACGAGTTGGGAGTGAGAACGTGTTGTTTAATCAGTTGCAACAACATATTATCACCTTCCTAAAGTTATGGCTTAAGTCATTTTTTACCAACAGTGAATTTTTTTTTCTATCTTTTAGTAAAAAATGCAATAACCCTTTATTTTAGGAAGATGATAATAAATTTATCTTTTTACAATTTTACAATCTCCATGTTTGTTATTTACTGTGATTTCTGAAGAGGATCTCAACACATTTAGATTCACACTCCAACCATTGGGACGGCTGGTTAAATTGATGTAGCAAATCTATCCAGAAACACAACACTACATCAGGTCTAAACCTGTAGGTGAGCGCCTGCTTTTCCTGGAAGCCGTACCTCGTTGAGTGGCACACTGTCACAGTTAAAGCTGCAGATGCAGCGTTCATCCTCTTCATCCTCGTTCCAAATCCCTTCGTATGTCGTACAGCGCTCCTGTTCGCAGCTCTCCACTCCGGAGCCAGATGCCCCCGAGCCACATTCTGCAAATAAAAACACAAAACTCACTGTATCATTCATAAAACACACAATGAAATCACGCTTTTTCACAACAAACATATTTTTGTTCAACATAAATCTCAAATTTCTTGAGTGACCAAATTTCAACATTTATGTTGTAAGAGAGAAGACATGAAAAGAACTGCTGCTGCTGCTAGTGTAAAATAATGACCCAGTGCAGCTGAGGCTGGATGGTGACTAAATAGATTAGACATCTCTGAACCACCAATGAGGCGTCCTTTTTATTTCAATTAAATCAGAAATAAAAAAGGGAGGGAATCTGTGGCCATTTAGTTGCGGGCGGCCCGCTCTATGGGTGCCTGCCTCCTGATATGAGAATGCAGCTAATTGCACAGTGTTCTGTTAAATTTAATTATCTCCTGAGACCTTGGAGAAAAGTTGTCACAGCAACTCTTTAACTGTGACCCTGAAAGGTCGTTCACTTGCATTAAAAGCGAGGGAAAAGCTACTCATTGAGTCTCCAGCAAAAAGTATGAAAATTCTTCATTTTCTGCTTGTTTTGTGCATTTTTATTCTTCCTAAAAGGGATTAAAAGAACAGAGACATGTGAGAGCATGTTGTTTTTGGGTTTCGTTTAAGAACAACAAATCGAGCAGATGAGGAAAGTGGGAGGATCCCATCTTTTGAAGATGCGAAAATCTCCTGCAGCGGCGACCCGGGAGAGATTAGGTGAATGCGCGTGAAGACAGTAGTATGAAAGCGTGTCAAACTGGGCGAGAGGCTCATGAGGCAGGAAGAAAGTTCATTCAAAACTAATTTATTTTTCAGAAAAGGAACTAAAAGCTCCCAGAGACGCCCAGCGGACTCAAGGTGTTCCTTCTCCTCCCCATTGTCTTGTCTTCTTCTGGGGCTTATTCCACTCTGTGTATTGATGCTCCGTCTCTAATGGCAAAATCGATGTTCCAGTGATGGAAGTAGCACTTAGTGTAACCCATCTCCTAAAGTAGATTATGGAGAAGGTCACAGAGGCAGGGGAGGGGATCCCAGCTCTTCTCTGATACAGGTCATCAGCAACAGGATGGAAAGGCTTTTGAAGGGTCAAAATTTCTTGAGTGACCAAATTTCAACATTTATGTTGTAAGAGAGAAGACATGAAAAGAACTGCTGCTGCTGCTAGTGTAAAATAATGACCCAGTGCAGCTGAGGCTGGATGGTGACTAAATAGATTAGACATCTCTGAACCACCAATGAGGCGTCCTTTTTATTTCAATTAAATCAGAAATAATCAACAATTATTTTGAAATGACATTTCATTTCGCTTTGGGATCAATTAAGTATTTTTGAAATTAACTGAATTTGAACAAACATCAGTTTAGAGATTTACATTAGAATACTGTTTATCCTGAGACCCTTTAACCTACCCTAACCCACTTATCTATCTGTAACTCTAATGCTTATACCCACCACTAACCACCAAGAGTAACCCTAGTGTAACACTTTTAGCTATCTGTAACCACTAACCCAAACCCTTTTACCAATGTAAACCATTGTAGCGTCGTATTGATTGTGGACCACAGTCTGGAGTTAACATTTTGTTTTGCAGCTCACAGCCACCAGTGACATTACTGTGGGTATTCCTGGCTCAGTTGACCTTGGAAGAAAAGATAAAAATAAAAATGAGGACAGAGCAGAGGGAGGATGAAGCAGTGATGGTTGGCTTCCCGCATCTGTTTACTGTATGCCAGCTCAGCAAGGCACAATAAAAAAGCCAAGCCAGCCCACCCAATTCATATTCCGCTCAGGCGCCCTCGCAGAGTCGAGCTAAATAAATAAAAGAGGTAAGACATTAAAACAGAATAAATAAATAAAAGTGAAAAGCGAATAGAGGGGGGTCCTAATTAGTGGCTGTACTTTGATGTGTCCACCACCTGCGCCGCCTACGAACCTTTCAATTAATACATCCCCAGCTAAGATGGCTGCATCACCTATTCTCTCTGCACTGCCCAACCGTACACTTTTACTCAATCATGTCAGAGGCCCGAGTCTATTTAGCCGAGGGAGCTCCATTAAGAAGACAGAATTCAGCAGTCAGGGAAGAAAAGAACGTGGATTGCATGAGGATAACTTTGAAGAAATATAGCGGGGATTTGACAATGAAAATAATATTAGAAATGAACCAAGTTGTCGAAGTTTCGGGTATTGAACTGAAAGAACAGAACATGGATAAATAATTGAAGCTTCAAGAGGAAGTGTGGGACATATACTGAGCTCTTGGTAAACTAGAATACTTGATGTCTGGTCTTCATCAGAATCCGTCTGACTATATCCTCACACTCAACACTAGTTTGGATTAGTATTATTATTATTATTATTGCTTTGAGGCATTGAGGTGATTTCACAATTACGTCGATATTTAGATCATCTGTTTCTCTTGTCCACATGCAAGTTGGGTTTAAATATAAAAACTGAGATTTTTATCCAACTGGAATGTATATCTAGAGCAGTGGTTCTTAACCTGGGTTCGACGGAGCCTCTGCTGCGGAGGTAAAGACACACTTGTGTAAAGTCGTGACGTCTCTCCCCGCTTTGCCATCACTTCCTGCAGAGGATCACGTTACATTGCTTAGCCAATCAGCGCTGCTGCAGAGGATCACGTTACATTGCTGAGCCAATCAGAGCTGCGGAGGAGCAGTGATTGAAGGAGTTCCACTCAGCATGGATTTGAACTTGTGCCTTTAATAGACCCTTTTCACAGTGACGTCAGACAATGGCCGCCATAACTCAAAACTGGGTATCTTTACTTCCGGTGTGATTTTGCCTTGGGAACCAAGCTGAAAAATTCCCGCATTCTCATAATCTTAAGGATATAATAAAAGGTAAGTTTAATAATAACAGCATTTAAGTGTTAGATAGCTGTTATTAATAATTGTAAATTCACCATTCTCTAACTGTGTATAACATAAACAGCCTCCGATCGTAGAGTAAACCACCTAGCAGCAGCTTTAGCCACATTTAGGAAAAAATATACTCTCTGTCAGTGCTGTAACGTTTAGAGGTTCACTTTCTGTATTTTATAAAACAGTGTTTACGTGTTAGATAACCGTTATTAGTCATTGTCAATTTACCATTCTCCAACTGTATTCAAAGGAACCAGCCTCCGATCATGACCAGCTAGCAGCAGCTTTAGCCACAGTTAGGAAACATATACACCGCCGCCTGTCAGTGATGTAACGTTTAGAGGTTCATTTTCTGCATTAATGGAAAATAAAGGACAGCTTCCAACAACGTTGTTTAGAATAGTATTTTAAATATTCTGGGGCTGATTATGCATCTCTGCTCATTTCCAAGCTCAAATGAGCAACTTCACGTTCAAACACAAGTCCCCCCAAAAACACGACCAGTGAATCATTATTTTTTATGAGTTTAGAAAAAACAAGACAAAAGCCACAAACAGTTGGGCTTGACGACATTTCTGTTTTTCCAGCAACAAAATGCGCATCTCCATGAACTGTTCATGTTTCTGTCGCTGCTAACTGTCACAGAGTCTCTCCCAAAGACGCACAGAAGGAATAAAAATAAATACAAAAGAAAATATTAATGCGCAGTGATTTGGATAAATAACTTTAATCTGATTACTGGATTTGAAATACGAACTCGTTAGATTATTCGTTACCGAAAAAGTGGTCCGATTAGAGGAAGGCATCTCTGCTTATAACAAACAAACCCCTATTTTATGGGATGAGTGGCAACTCCAGTCTATAATTTAAGAATCTGATCAAGATTAGAGCCTAAAACGTTATAGTTCAAAAACAGTAAAAAGTTCTGGTTAAGGAACAGTTATGTCATGTAGTTAGCTAGCTAACAAAATTCACTAATGCTAAGCTAACGGTTACGCAAAACAAAAATACCTACCTTCATAGTCAAACAGGTATTGTTCGGTGAAGAATTTGTAGCATTTGTTTAATTTAGATTTTGTTCTCAGAGAAAATTGGTTTGCAAATCGTGATACATCTTCAAATCTTATTTTAGGCAAATGTTTTAGAGACTGTGTAAACTCTATGCTCCGGTGTTCTGTCTGATCAACAGAATTTTTATATCTGACAGCAGTCAGATATAAAAATTCCCTTCTCACCCTCCGCGGGTGGTCTCTCTCATCCTCTGAGCTCGGGTCCTCTACCAGAGGGAAGAGGACCAAGAAAGCCTATGACTCAATTCCACACACTTGGATCATTGAATGCTTAGAGATGTACAACATCAATAGGACTCTAAGAGCCTTCATTGCAAACTCGATGGGGCTGTGGAAAACCACCAAGTTGTCTATTTCATATATATATATATATATATATATATATATATATATATATATATATATATATATATATATATATATATATATATATATATATGAAATAGACAACTTTATCATTACTTACTATGTACACCGGAACTAAGGATACACAGCTTCGAGCCAAAACGGAAGTTGTGTGACGTCATGTGAAAAGGGTCTATCACTTCAGCAAAACTCACCGTTTTTACCAAATTCTGTAGCTTTCGGTGTACTTCTAAATCTGCTCCATAGTCGCATCTTTTCGGGGTTGGTACTGCCTCTAGTGGCTTGGGGGTGGTAACACAGCTAATATTATTACATTACTAAATCAGAATACCGCAAAGTCTTTTGTGTGTCGGCGCGGGGGGCGGGGGGGGAATAAGAAGGGTTCAGTGAATGCGCATATGAAACTTGGGGGTTCGGTACCTCAAAAAAGGTTAAGAACCACTGATCTAGAGGTTACAAAAAAAACCTGCTCTAAAAATGTTTCAGCATCGAAATAGTAGAGCAATTAATGTCTTAGTATTGTCATTACTGCAATAATCTATTGCTTTAGCAGCAACAACGTGGTAGCAATTGCTTTGTTTTATATAAACTGTGGCAGTGTTGTGTTCAAGACCACCTAACCCGAGACCAAGACAAGACCAAGACTTTTGGGGTCCAAGACCAAGTCAAGACCGAGGAAAGTCGAGACCGAGTCAAGACCAAGACCAGCGGCCCGCGCTACATGACACAATAAAATGTAAAATATGATCGAAATTGCTTCTCAGAATAATCTGAAAGATCCATATTCCCATAAAACACCTAGATATTAAATACTTAATACATTTTACCAATATTAAATATTCCATTTCTGTGTTACAATGTGTGATGGTCTCGTGCCATCCCTAAAAACATAACACCCTGGGAATTTGCCCATATTGCTCATATAAGAATCCACCACTGTTGCACCATTAAACATAGCAATTGAGGCAATGCCCTGACGGTAAATAACGCTGAACCATGAACACTGACCAAGGAGCAACAAGCAAGAAGTAACCAAACAGAAGGCGCTCATCGTGACTGTTTTCACTCTCTATCCCAGTACATGAAGCCAGGTAGTCTGACACCATGGCAGACATTACAGTTGCCACTTTGAACAAAAACAATCAAAGAGCAATGTGCATGCTCTGCGTGCTCTTTCGTTCTTATGTTTTAGTTATTTGTTAATTTAAATATCAACGTACATAATTAAATAATGATGCAGTGTACACAGAGCATTACTAGAACAAAGAACGGGTGTTCTGTCAGGTCAGATCGTCATACGCTTAGCACGAACTCACGGTGTTTTGTCAGATCAGCATACGTTGTCAGATAGTCGTACGCTTAGCTCAGACATGCATACGCTGTCATTACCATATGATTTTATTTAATCAGCAACATAGAATCATGACGTAGATCATCATACACTTGGTTATTAACAGTTGTATGGCATCCAGCTGCAGCCAGACCTACTTTAAATACACTTTGAAACCACGACAACGCATGTATATCTATCTAGTTATCATTTTATGTCATATTATAAACAATTTAATGACTTATTTTCGTCATAACTTGTTGCATATGCTGAACTGACAACTCCACTGACGGTCGGACTTCTTAAGGCGCATGCACTGGCATGGTACTCACTGCATGTATGCTAGGAACATAGAATCATGACGTAGATCTGTTATTAACAGATGTATGGCATCCTGACTTAGCGGTTAAGTGAGTTTTACACGGGCGTGTGTTGTAGCTGACTCCAGCTGCAGCCAGACCTGCTTTAAATACACTTTGCAACCATGACAACACATGTATATCTATATAGTTATCATTGAAAACAATTTAATGTCTTATTTTCGTCATAACTTGCTGCATATGGTGAACTGACAACTCCTCTGACGGTCGAACATGCGCAAGCATGGTACTCTGCACGTATGCTATTCTGACAGCGTATGGCTATCTGATAGAACAACGGCTCTCAGTGAGTGACACTCCAGTCCTATCTAATAAATAAAGAGCCGTGGAGAAGAATCGACTGTTTCTGAATGTCACATCACTATATTCCAGACTTTTGGACATAGCGTTGTCCTATATATGCGACAAGTCAGTCTACACCTCCGCACAATAATTCAGGCAGTGAGTGACTTTTTTTCATCACAAATTCTTATGTGTCTCTGTACAGCTAGCTTTGCTAACATCACGTTAACGTAGCTTACCTTCTTTGAGCTACTTTTCTAAGTGACGAAAATAGTTAGACGTTGTCCCCACCGTCTGTGAAAGCGAAGCGCTGCTGAGTTAGCTCTGGCCATCGGATTTCTTACTATTTATGCAGCGCTATTATATTACTGACGATTAGACAAACATTTTCTGCCGCTGAGAGAAAACCACTGCATGTCCTGGAGCGCCGCGTGCGAGTGAAAGGTGGGGAGGAGGGAGGAGGGAGTAGCGCCGCACGCGAGTGAAAGGTGGGGAGGGGAGGGGGGGGGAGAAACACTTAGTTGCTTGGATTTTAATTGGTGCGTTTTGCATCCACTGAAAACAAAGATGTTAACAAATAAACTGGACAGTATGCTGCACGTTTAATGATATTTTCACAGCTGCGGTCTCGACTGGTCTTGAAATAAAATGCCGAGTCCTCAGAGCCCGAGACCGAGACAAGACCGAGACCAAATGCGGTCGAGTCCGAGACGAGACCGAGACCATCAGAAAACGGTCTTAAGACCGGACTCGAGACCAAGACCGATCTCGAGTACCACAACACTGATCTCTAGACTACATTGTGATCTTTGACAATCCGAAGCCTAGCACTGCTTTAGCCACTCTCAGGATCCTTCTCTCATAAAACTTTGACTCTGTCACCACCTGCTGGTACAGCTGAGGTATTACAGTGTTTCAGTCTCAAATTTACCCAAAAACAAAGAAAAAATACCAATTTTATAAACATCCATATCAGCATAGTTTGACCTGAATAAGGCATTCCAAAGCAAAGAAGAATAAATTACCCTATGTGGCCCCATCAGTTACTTAAACTGTCATCATGGATGTGGGAGGACATTAGTCCAGGTGTAACAGTTGTAGAATGAATCACGTCAAGGAACCAGGATTTGCATTGACTTATTTCTGTTTAAAACAAAAACATGTTCAGCAGCAGCTCCTGGCTCTGGCTTTCCCACTCACACCTTTACCATCCAAAAGAACAAAAAAAAATAACCATGTTGGCACGGTAAACTGGATAAATGTCACCAACGTGGGAATTTAATACCCAGAACAGTGTTGTGCTAAACATCAAAAAGTTAAACTATTTACAACTTATGAGTTGAGTAGCATACTTTTTTTTTGTTACATTTTGAATATTATAATGTACAAGCAGAAGACAGCTAAATGTAAATCTATTTATTTCATCACATGGACTTATATAAAGTTTTATACATTTTCTTTTCATATATTTATTATTGTTTTTCTTCTTTAGAAAAACAATAATAAGTTGGCTTAGAATGATTCCAAATAATGTACAGGAATGACCTGGTGCTATTACATGTCAATCATCGGGGGGGCCACTGGGGGGGCCAATCAGATGACAGGGGGGGCACTGGCCCCCCTGGCCCCCCCTCTAGCTCCGCCTCTGTCTACCCAGCGCAGCTTGGCGCAAACTGAGGAGGGCAGCGGGAACACACAGGATGTGACACGGAGACAGGAAACAAGAAAATAAAAGTTTCTCCACCAAAATAAAATATAATTCAGAAACCAAGGAAAAACAAATATATATAGATAATGGGGATGGATTTGGGGCCACATTAGGATCCAAAAATAAAAACAGTATAAAATAGAAATAACCCACTGTAGTGCAAAGGCGACAACAATCATGTAAATTCAACAAAAAGGTGTTTTGAGAAGGTTCATCAAAAAAAATAAAATAAAATTAACTCAGCTACACAGGCAAAGGTCCAAAAAGATGTACGGATGATGTGTCACACCTCAGGGGGAGAAAGATGAGCTGTTTGTAAATGGCAAGAACAACTTTGGTCCTGCTGCAGAAGGTTACAAATCCTGATTGGGCATGAACATGATCGATGACCAGGGAACTCCACTCCTTCTCTACCTGCCCAGCTGCGTTTCTGGTGACCTTTCGTGTGTTGTGGAGTTTGATCCAGGTCCCACTTCAAAAGGATTAGAAAGTCTGCTTCTTCCCACACTTACCACTTTGTTTATTAAATGCTGTTTTCAATTAAAATGGGCCACCAAACAACCCTCTTGCAACTGATTCACCACTTTCTGTTGCCACTTTGTCAGTGTCAGAGGAAAAGGAGCTGAGGCCAAGCCTGCCCGAGTGTGAAATTAAACAGGTGATAAATTTTTCTGTATGGCCAACAGTGGGAACACTGTCATTCTTCCTTACTACTAAATAAAAGCAAGAGAAAACAACTTTGGTTTTTATGCCGTGCCCTCCTACCAATAAGACTAATGAAGGTGGGTTAAAGGCAGGTTCTGCACACGCATATAAATCACATGTTCATTTCCTCACTAGGCTTATCTTTGATTTCATACTGGTGATGTAGAAGCTTCGCTGCTGTCAACAGCAGGAGAAAGAAAATACAATGTAATATGTTGTGACACAGGGTCTCTGTTTGGAGAAATATATGCTTCTTGTTTTGCCAAAACTCACCCCTCGTTCATCTCCGCAAGGTGAATTCATCAGAGACAAATCATTTTTAACACGGGCAGCACAGCGAAGGCGTAGAAAGAGCAGAAAGCCGACAGCTTGGTTTGGACTGTGTGGCAGCAGACTCCCAGTGGAGGGTTCAGGTCAGACTCACAGGGCTAAAACAATCAGACCCGGGACAAAAACACCAGTATTTACCCCCAGGGCGAGATTCATCGATTCTCTACCCCATGTGAAAAAAAGGCATTGGTTGCCTCTTTTGTCAGGGAGGCACAATTTTGATGGAGAACAGTGCAAAACCAAGAGAGAAATGAGTGGGCGGGACAGCAGGAAGCGGTGGGGAGTGCAAAAGAAAAATCTATTGTGTGAGCCTGATGGCTTCTCTGAATCAAAAAGGAAAAGCAGGATGTTCACAAACTCCCTCAGAGAGGCAGATGAGAGCATTTTTGTCTAACAGCAGACAACCAACAATGGAGGGAGAGCGTGTGCCTGCAAGTCAGCACTGAGGGCATACTGCCGCACAATTCCTCATGCCCCCCCTCACACAAAAAGGTCACACATCTCAGCCAATGAAATGATGTTAAATGGACTTCAGGAGCCCCCTGTGGCATGAATTTGCCTATCGGGCCCAAAGAGGCAATATGGCTGATAATCATAATGGGAGAAAAAAAAAGAAAACACCAAAGAACGAAGAGAAGAATAAAACACCCCTGGGTGGCAATCAAAATGGAAGTAGATTCTCCCGTCTGTTTGCCCAGTCCTCCAAACTACATCCATTTCTTTCCCTCCTGCTGGGTGCTGTAATCTGCTCTGCTTCACACCTTGTCAGGAGATGACAATGTTCACCGTGGCGACCAGCTACCCACAGGGGAACGCCATCGCCGCTATCGGCATGACAACCAGCGGCCGGGCTGCCGCCGCTTTGGGATCCAATGCCGAGTCTTGTCAGAGCAGATCAAGATTCGATCTGCACAATAAATTAGGTTTCACTTTCCTTCAGCGTGGGGAGCAACAACAAACACTCTAGCCATAGGAAATCAGGATCCTCGTCTGGACACCATCAGTCACTAACTTTAGAGCCTCGGACAGAAACGCGTCTGTCAGAGCAAAGACCAAATCTGGATGCAATGCCAGGAGAAAAATCTCCATGAGATCTGACGCTTTGCTCTTTGACTTCCAGTCGATCCTTTTTTCCTGATTCTCATTTTCTAATAAATACTTGGAATATTTACTTTTGCCCTGTCATACTGGTCGTTTCTTCTACACCAGTGTTTCTCAACCCTGGTCCTCACTGCCCCCCTGTCCTGCATGTTTTAGGTATTTCCCTTCTGCCACACACTTGAATTGTATCTCTGGGTGATTAACAGGCTTCTGCAGTATTTGATGGTCATGCAATCATGTGAATCAGCTGTTCTGGAATAGAGGCACATCTAAAACATGCAGAGCAGGGGGGCGGTGAGGACCAGGGTTGAGAAACACTGATTTACACACAATACCTTACAAACAGATTAGAGATTTCACAAATCAAACATTGTTTTAATGAATATTTCTATGGTAGTGATTAATATAAGATGGTCCTAATGTCCACATAGTACTGGAAATGCTCTTTAGTGTTTTCACAAATAGAATAAGGATTTATCTCTACTATGTTTAAAAAAGTTAACTGTAGCTCTGTTCATTATAAGTGGTTTATATTTTGGACTACAGATAATTAAATGTCATAAATCTTTAGTTTAGAGCAGGGGTCCCCAAACTTTTTCCTGCGAGGGCCACATAGCTGTTCCTTCCTCTGGTCGGGGGCCGGTCTTTGTTTTTGGAGAGAGAAACCTTAGAAAATTCTGGTCGACGTGGGGGGGGGGGGGGGGGGTTCTGTCTTTGAAACTGTCGAGAGTGGGGGGTGGGGGGGGGCACGACACATTCGCGCTTTTAGATAGATTTTTACCCAGAATGCAAATGGAAAAAACCGTGAGTGAAACGGTGACTGGGACTGACTAGTATATATTCCATTGAGGGAAAGTTAGTTTCACATCTGCTCAAGCCCCCTGGTGGTTGAAGAAAAATCCACATATAAACCAGAAAATACAATATGTGAAAAAAAACACTGAATGCTCTCTGGTATGAGGAGGCGGGCCGGATCCGGCATTGTTCAGGGGGCTGGACCAAATGACGTGGCGGGCCGGATCCGGCCCGCGGGCCGTAGTTTGGGGACCCCTGGTTTAGAGAAACAAGAGAAAGTCATGAAGTTATTACTGATTATGTGTCTGAGGGTCAGTTAACAAATTAGCAACATTAGCCTCTAATCGAGTATATTTCTTTACATGGAAGCATCTACTCCTTATTGCCTGAAGATTGAATATTCTATAGAAATCACATCAGCATGTCGCCCTGGGTGGAGAGCCACTTCACCATTTAAAAATCATGTCTTCTTTGTTTTAGATTCAGTACATTAGTTTAATTTACCGTATTTTCCGCAATATAAGGTGTACCTAAAAATCCTCAATTTCCTCAAAAGCCGACAGTGCGCCTTATAAATGGACCAATATTGAGCCACAACAGGTCTAGCAACTAAGCAGCCGCCGACGGTAAGCAGCCGCTGACTTCATTTTCGCCCGTAGAAGAAGAAGCGCGCAGTGCATGCTGGGATAGGTGTCAGAACGTGGTTTGTTAATAAAGTTTGACTGACCTATCTACCTACCGACCGTCTAGAATCAGGTCATCTGCAGGTCATTTAGCACCACGTTCTCCACGAACATGCTGTGCGTGACCAGAGAAGGGTGACCATCGTCCAGCCACGCCCCGGCCCAGTCGCGGAAGGCTCTCCTCGCCGACCGGAGTCGGACTGTTTTGTTAACATTCTTCATGTCAACAAAGTGGCTTTAGACATTCATCTGGGGTGCTTCGACTGGGGTTACCAAGGGACCAGCCCCTATACATTTAAAGCCAGGGGGGAGAAGAGAGACAGAGATTGCGGCGGCAGAGTGTCGGTTGGTCTGTGTTACCCAGAAAGCAGTTGGGCACAATATCGCAACACCAACACCGTGAGTGAAACAATGACTGGGGCAGCCTACTATATAAGGTACTCTGGGAACAGTTCTTTATTTTTACGCATCCACATTTGTAGAGTACGGAACAAAGGAACGGGTGACAACCCTAACTGTAGCATCTATTCTATGCGCCTTATAGTGCGGAAAATACGGTACGCTAAAACAACAAAGAAACTAAGTGATATAATCTGGTAGAGGTTTGATTCTGATGTAGTTCAGTTTTCTAAAAAGTCTTGAAACAGAAAACAAACAAAAAAACAACTTAAAGACTTTATTGCTTCCAACTAAAATGAGTGTTAGGCCGACAAAACAAACAACCCTGGTTTAGCAGGCTTGTTATATAGTTCATAGTGGAGATGCACTGATTTATCAATCAAACTGATTTATTGGCACCGGCGTCATCAATTTTGGGAGAACAGTGATCAGCCAATGCTTACATGTGAAGCCGATCTTATCTACTGATCTTATCTACCTCATCAAAGGTCTAAAAACCAGCTGCTGTCCATTTTGCTCTTCATTCAGAGGTTAGACTGTTAGCCCTACCCACCAGGAAATGTCCAATCATTTGCAGTAATAATAATCACCCCACTGTTACCAATTCAGGGACTTTCCTGCTATATTTAGTGACATTTCAAATTTTAAAAAATGGTCAAAATCAGAACCAACAGGTCAGGCTTTTTAAAGACCACTAGTTCATAGCTCACAGTTCAGGGGAATCACATATCAGGAATGCTGCAATGCATCTAGTTAATACATTATCTGTTTCATATGAATAGTCTGTTGATGTATAAATAAATTACTAGAACTGAAAAGGGAGTATTACTCTATGATTGGCTCTAATTTGGTGATCAGCGGAAATGAAGTTTTTAAAACATATATATATATATATATATATATATATATATTTTTTTTTTTTTTTTTTTTTTAATGTTTTTTCATTTCTGTAACCAAACAACAAACCTGCTTTGAAGTAGCTGGATCTCTTTTCTGATTTAGGATTCAAACCAACCTCTATCACAGAACAGCAGACCATTTGTTATAGTGGCAGATCGTCAAAGTGTATAATCAGTGAAATAAATGAAGAAAATTAACTAATAATAAGGAATTCAATAACTGGTCGGTTCATTTCTATTCATTCCCTGTTTGTAAATTCTACCTGCTCTGACTCTCAGATGCTCATGGGATTATGATGTCTAGTTGTTTCATAGAAAGATCTTTGATCATGACACTTTTTTCACCTTTGAATGAAATATGCACAATACCAACAGAATGCTATTTCAGTTTCATTATGAGGTAAAACAGGAAGAACGAACAATAATTATAACGTATGACTGAAGTACCATGACAGTAGCTGTTCCTGCAACCGTTTCTGTTTACAGCAACACAGCGTGACTTTAACTGTAACTTTTGTAGATGTCAGAGTGTCGACAAACTTTCCAGCACGTCAGCTTTCTGAAAATCCACAAATGACTAAACGACGTTCCACAGGTCAGTGGGTAAAGTTAATTACACCACTTCAATGGCTGATTGGTTAACATAATTACAACATTTCAAAGTCCATTTCCTACCTTCCTCACAGCTGCCGTGCTTCACCACATCAATTTTCCTCTTTTGCTCGCAGGCGGACCTGTTGAGCTCACACTCGTTGCTGTAGGTGATGCCGTCGCTGCCACACACCGGGACGCTGGCCTCTCCACTGCACTGCGGGCACTCGCACTTTTTCTCCACACACCAGGCACCAAAGCTACAGACGGTGTTGCCGCACTTTTCTGTATCACACACACACTTACACATTAAAATGTATATTTCGAACTAACATTGAAATTAGATTTTATTCCTTCTCCCTGTGTTCCTGAATTTCATTTTCTGCTTTTAATCCAGCAGGAAAAGAAGAACTTCATGAAACACAAAGATAAAATGTTTCACTTGCCAGAAGTGAAGCTGGCTGTCGCTCTTTGAGGATTCCAGAACAGGAAGCGTGACAAACCGTAATGATTGCAACATGCTGCCACTTACTGCACTCTCCCTGGCTGACCACCCGCAGCTCCACCTGCTCCGTGCAGGACCGCACGTTCAGCTCACACTCGCTCTGGTAGGTGTGGCCGTCGCTGCCGCACACGGGCTGGTGCGACTCCACGCACTCCGACGGGCACACGCAGCGCCCACTCTGGGCGTCACAGATCGCCCCGAAGGAGCAGTTGGAGCAGGCTTCATCTGGAGGGAAAATAAAAAAAGAAGGAGACTAAAACTTAGTATGCTTGAGTTTATGTGTGTGTGCAGCCACAGTGAAATGAGCAAATAACTTCCTTTCTAACTTGTGTTATCAATATGCAAATTATAAAGCCTTACTTAGATTTTAATGATCCTTGAAAAATTCTTCAAGTGGATACCTTTTTTTTTTTTGCCACACTACGTTTTCTTTCATTAGCTTGGAAATATTCATCTGTACATATTTTAAAAAACTCTCAATCAGTAACATTATTAATATGTCATTAAGGACTTTAAAAGCCTGGTGGCTTTCAGTTCTCTGGCCATTACTGAAATAAGCTGAGACTTTACATGAGGAGAATCAACAACATCCTGCAGAAGTGGAAACTACACAGAATCTGCACCAGACAATAAATCAGCCTTTTCTATGATTAGAACACGTGTGAAAAAGCTTATTGAAAATCAGCATGTTATATTTTACTCTTAAAAGCTAACTCTGTTTTCTAAAGTACTGCCTTGTTGCTTAGATGGTATTGACTGATATAATGACTCGCCAGGATCTACATGTTAGCAGTCATGTCCCACTGTGACCCGAGGAAATTCTGGCCACAATGACCGGTGTAACATTCTGGCCACTTTAAAGACACACAAAACCTACAGACCAGAAATATGATTTTCTTCCAAAAGCAGATTATAAAAAACATCTACTGGTTCTTATTTAGCATGCCTGAAGTAGAGCTGCACATAAAAACGATTAACTGTAACAAACAATGGTGAATGGGAACTAAATTTCATTTTGCCAGAACACAGATGTGGATAAATCAGGTAGAATAAAAACATTCTCACTGTTCCCATCAGGCGACTGGAAAATCTTGCAGAGGAGGCTGTAAAGATTTCACCTTATTTATGAAATGATTTTTATATTTAACAGGCTCCGATAAGCTTTTTGTTTTTGTTTTGCTTATGTGCAGCAGCACTGATAAATTGGTGCAGAAACACAAATTTAGTACAGGACTACAATTCACCTGAGATCTACTGAATTGATGAGATATAATAAAACAGGCACACCTGTTAAATACAAAGTGGCACCTTTCATGTTAATTTGATATGAAAAAAAAATTATGACATAAAACCTGAAAAAAAAACAGCAAAAAAGAAAAGAAGGATTAAAAGAAGGATGGATAAATGGCTCATGTTACTAAAAAAATATCGAACCACCAAATCCTTTTCCAGGAACCAAATTAAAGAGCTGAACAGAAATAAATGTTGGAAAATAAAAAGGAGTCTTGTGGAAGAATACGTCTCTCTTTGATACTCCATCATACAGCATTTATGGGACCATGGTCAGAATCTGAAGCCATTCCGTGAAAACAGCCACACGAGAGCCAAGTAACACTTATAGCGCTCTGAAAGCATGAAGGAGACAGATTCTCTGGGCTGATGAGACGAGGATTGAATGCTTTGGCCTGAATGCCAATAGCTGAGTGTGGTGAGTGCCAACTACAGCTCATCACCTAGCGACTGTGACCCTGTGGGCAAACCTGCAGCCAGCAATGCTTTTTCTGTACAGGCTTCAAAGCAGCAGGTACCGGGAAGCAAGGCAGAGCCCAGAGAGAAAAATAACACTTTTCAAACTCTATTCACAACTTTTGTCAAGTTGAAATGATTTCCAAACAATATGCTGTTTATTTTCCTCCAAGCTCTGTTCTAATCACAGTGGATGATAGCTAGTTCTTCCTTCAAAATGCATTAAGTGTCTCCTGAACCCTCCATCTGGACTTTCATGTGTTTGGAAATGAATTTTGTAATGAGACTTCAGGACAGAAGCAGTCCAGTCCCACTGGGAGAGAAAAGAACCAGAAGAACCAGAACGAGTTCCAGTAGACAGAAGAGCAGACACCTTTCTCTCTGTTACCAATTACAGTGCTTGCATTGCATAGCTCCCTCTCACAGTCAATTAGAGGCCAGCCTGATAAGTACTGATGATTTAGCACTAATTAAGAGAAACGAAGCTGCTCACTGGAACCTTCTGTGTTATTAATCTGTTTATAACTCCTCAAGAGTCTTTCACTTCCTTCATCTCTTCATCTCATGTTGATATCAGAGCCTGGGCCTTCGACTAGGTAAGACTAAATGTGACCCAACCACACAAGACAATCCAGTGTTTCAACCCAAGTCTACAAAAATGAACCTGAAACAGTGGTTCTTAACCTGGGTTCGATCGAACCCCGGGGGTTCGATGAGTCGGTCTCAGGGGTTCAGCGGAGCCTCTGCCGCGGAGGTAAAGACACACTTGTGTAAAGTCGTGATGACGCCACGCTTTGCCATCACGTGCTGCAGAGGATCACGTTACATTGCTGAGCCAATCAGAGCTGCGGAGGAGCACTGATTGAAGGAGCTCCACTCTCAGCATGGATTTGAACTTGTGTCTTTAATTACTTCAGCAAAACTCACAGTTTTTACCAAATTCTGTAGCTTTCGGTGTACTTCTAAATCTGCTCTTTAGTCGCATCTTTTCGGGGTTGATACTGCCTCTAGTGGCGTGGGAGTGGTAACACAACTAATATAATTACATTACTAAATCAGAATACTGCAAAGTCTTTATTATTTATTATAAATTTTCATTCTCTTAAGAATGTAGAGCTAATTAAATAATCTAAACAAAACCTTAAAGTGGTTCCAGTTTCTCTCGATGGCCAACCTGTTGAAACTGTGGCAAATTTTAAATACCTTGGGTCGTTCCTGGACAGTCAGCTCAACTTTGCTGAAAACACTGACTATATTTTCAAGAACTGTTCTCAGAGACTCTACCTTTTAAATAGACTAGTGATCATGGGGTGACCCAACTAGAGTCTAGTTGGGTCACCCCAATCATATTTTATTTATCACTACAGAAGGGTTCAGTGAATGTGCATATGAAACTGGTGGGTTCGGTACCTCAAAAAAGGTTAAGAACCACTGACCTAAAATATGAAACACCACCTGTGGCCCCTCCCACAGGTGGTGGCCCATGGAAAAAAGCCCGGCCAACAGGCACTCGCCATCGTGCCCCACCTCCAGGCCTGGCTCCAGAGTAGGGCCCCAGTGAACTTGTCACTAAACTTTGCATAATAACTGGTAATATGTGGTTGTGTTAAACTAAACATGCTTATTTAGTTTTTTGTGTGTTTTTCTATGATGATTAGTGGATTAACAGCTACGCCCACAATGTTTCACCTTTCCTTGAAATATTGTTCAGTAATCTGACAAAATGTGCAAAAAACATTCATGGAAAGAAGAAAAAAAACATTATTTAAAAGAGATAATATTTGGGATTATAGTTCATGTCTTTTTGTCTTAATAGAACCATTGGCTTTGAGGGATTTAGTTTAAGTAACAAAAGTCTTCGTGTTGGCGTTTTTTTGTCTCAAGCATAAATAAATCTAGATCATAAGCATCTGTAAAACAGGCCATCCCTGAGCTATAAATCAGTAACTGTTGTTAAGTGTTGTCCTTTATCAGGCTCTGTGTCCTGATAGCAGGCTCGCTCTTTTCTTTCTTTTTTATCAGCTCCTGCCTCTCGTGCCAGGCTCTCCACACTGCCTGATCCTCCAGACAAAATCTGTCTGACAGGAACAAAGGTGAGCCGCAGTTCAAAGCCAGGAGAACAGGGGGAATTGTTCCCATTACAGATAGTGTTGAGAAGTCCAATTTTGTTTCCTGATTTTCTCTTCCTGAAGTCTTTCTCATCACTTTTTAGGTCCAGACAGACAGAAATGTTCTGCCTCTTTCTGAAGGTGATTGTGTTTAAAACTGGAATAAGGTCAGAGTGACACAAAATATGTCCCAGCATTATGCCACACAGATAATATCATCACCACTGGGATCATGTTTCCACATCAATCTCTACTCATGCTGCTTTGAGGCATTATGGCTGTAGTGATACACTAATCTCACAATACAATACAATACAATGATATTTACAGTGTTATTTTGCTCACAATACAATATATATAGTGATACTCAGCGAACAGTACAATTTGATAAATTTTTTAAGATTTTAGAGGGACAGAGGGATTTTGGTGTCATTTTGTGACACTTCCATGGACTCGGATTAAATCAATTGAACTGATGGTGTAATACTGGTGCAATGAATGTTGTTTTTGTCATACATTTGTTATACATTTGCTTTGTTTAAATGTTGATTGTGTGGCTTTGTGTATTTAGTTATGAAGAAAAGGAGCCTTTTTTGTCTTATTCACTTATATTAGATAATGCAATTTATTTAATTTCATTATTTAATTCATTGTAACTGATTGTTTCGTTGCATGTCATTTTTAATGTACATGTGCAAGTTGGAACACGAGGGATTTGAGCAAGATTTAATGTGTCGATACTCGAGGATGAAAAATCAATACTTTCTGAGGAAAAAAATATCAATAAATATCGCAGAATCGATAAAATTACACAGCCCTATGTGGCATAACAGCTCCCCACCGAGGGCGCCATTTCAGCAGGGGGCAACAGAAGCACCAAAAAAAGAGGCTAATGATGCCAAGTTTGAGTTTTCTATTCAAAATTAAAAGTGCAATGTCAGTCTTAAAATAAAATTTGATCATCTCAAGTACAAAATATGAAATATTTATCCCAAATATTAACTTTGTTAACATTCATTAACCTAATATTTGTCATGATCCGTGTTTCTGTATAGTTATTTTGAGATTTTCTGTGTTCAGTCCTGTTTCCCTGAGTCTCTGTGTTGTCCTGTCAGCTCTTGATTGTTCCCAGGTGTGTCTCATTCCCTTGATTACCTCCCTGTGTATTTAAGTCCACCTGTTGTCTCTGTCTCTTGTCGGATCGTGGTCGTATGTTGTACGTCTTTCGTCTAGCTCTCCAGTCGCACTGTTTAAGTCCTGGCCTGCTTAGCTCCCGTTTCAGTCTCCTAGTTAGTTGCTACCGGTTATTAGCTGTGTGCTATAGTTCCTGCCGTGCTGCCTGACTGGACTGTTTTGAGCTACAACCTTCATTAAATTCTTCATCAACATCTTCATTTGGGTCTCCTGCGTTTAATCTCACCACCACCTCATGACAGAATTGATAAGTTTAGTTTGAAATGAATGGAACCAGAACACTTTCTGTGAAAAAAAGAACCAAACTGTTTGGACATTAGGACCACCTTAAACGAGTTCTGTATGGAAACTTTTCCACAGAGACCCACTAAAGATGGACTGGATTATTGAACGATAATAGATTATTTAAGACAAAAGTTGCGTAATAAAATTATTTTCCTTTATATCAAGAAAAGGTTTGGGCACAGACAGCTTGCACATTTTTTGCCAAGCTACCCTAACCCCAAGCAACACAAAATATAAAGACCTTTATGGACCAACGGAGCTTTTTAGATGTTTTTTTATTTTAAGTTAAAATCATATTTAAGTTGCATGCAAATAATAACGTATGAGGAATCAAATCAACCTCCTGTCAGTTATTGGCTGGAAGATTTGGATATGTCTTTGTTATATAAAGTATTAGAAACACTTCCCAGCCAGCACTGGCACTCACCTCACTCCATTTATTACACATGTAGGAGGAGAAACAGCATAGATTAGATTAAAAAAATACTTCTAACATTGGTTTCAACATGGAATGGTATTTCATATCTGATATAGAGGTAACATTTTACTTATTTATTAGATATAACTGTCTTCTACATTTAGTGCTACTTGAGATTAGCTGGTTGTAGAGAAAACATTTTATCTGAAAAATGTTGTAGCAGTTTATGTGAAGGATGTTTTATTACCCTTTAGACTAGCATTTCTCAACGGGGGCAGTACCACCCCCACAGGGGGCATGCAGGGGGCGCTGGCAGAAAAATTTACAAAAGTGGGGCGCTGCAATTTCTTTGGGGGGGCGTTTGCGCAAAGGTAAACTTTACACCTTATATGCACAACAATACCTGTTGAGACTTTGAGCTACTAGCTAAAACTGTATTGTGTAACATTAAAACATGCTTGGCTGCAACTGCATCGATGGTAGCTCTTCTTCTCTTCAGTGTTTCTGTTAGCTTGTTGGAGCAGCTCTGCGCTCCTGCTACTCTTGGCTTCTAAACATTATACTATCATCAAGTTTCCATTAAGAGGCTATTTAAATATATGATGAATTATGCAGGAAACAGAGCATGGGAGGCAGTGTTCCACCAAGCTTTGTTTCTGTGGAACCAGATAGAAACATAGAGTGATGTCACAACGTAGAAAAACATGTTTTTACATCAGTTAGTCTGAAAATAAACACCTTATATTTTCTGTTCACAGTACGTGTTTCAGACAGGAAGATTGAAGGTGGTGCACCACCTTCAATCTCTGGTTCCATTGTAAATAATCATTGGTTTCCTTGAAAGGTGATCACTGCATTAAGCTTCATAACAAATTTACACTGACGGCTGCTTTAGTTTTATTTTGTGTCGTTAGCTGTTAGCTTCAG
This sequence comes from Poecilia mexicana, assembly GCF_051168715.1. Taxonomy (NCBI): domain Eukaryota; kingdom Metazoa; phylum Chordata; class Actinopteri; order Cyprinodontiformes; family Poeciliidae; genus Poecilia; species Poecilia mexicana. Next base: position 1,586,215 of record NW_028263376.1, on the reverse strand, counting down.
CTACCAGGACCAACTAATCTGGATTTGCACTCAATGGAGACGTCAGTTTCCTCCAGTTAAAGTTTTCACATGAACCTCACTTCAAAAATGTTGAACTGTCCCTTTAAATCAGAGCTTGTTTTTTTAAAAGTTTGTTAGAAACATTCATCATGTAGTCTCGATGGTTCCCGTTTGCCTTCTGTCCAGCATCCACTGCTGCTTTTATTTGAAGCTTCTGCTATGATTGGTGACTGTGGAAGCTGAAGTGAGGAATAGGGGTAGGTTGGTATAAAACGCACCCTTGAAAGCATGAAGGATTGACTCACAGTGGAGGGAGAAAGAAAGAGCCTGCAGCTTTGCAGCATTTTGTTGATATCCTTAGTGGGGACGAACTGAACTGGAGCTGAGGGGAGCGGCGAGGTATTACCTCAGGATTAGGCAGAAAGGAGTTGGCTTGTTTGTGTTTTGAAGGCTTGTGAGCATGGCTAGGCGATAACAACTCCCCCTGTGGACGCCTGCTGCCGCCTGGCTGTACACTATTAGCTCTGCCCCCCCACTTGATTCGCTCCTCCTCATCTTATTCAACCTTCATCTCCTCTCCTCCCAACATTTATCTGTTCCCAGCCCTCCCTCTTCTCTGTCCTCCTTTCATTCTCATCCTGGTGTGACCTATATTTTTTTATTCAGCTGAGAATATCATTCCCAACACCTGTGGGAAGAAAAAAACAGGAAGTTCTTTTTTTTTAGTTTTTCCCAAATGATTCAGATGGATTGGCTTTCATCTGATACATAAACAGCTGTTTTTAGGCAATTGGTACCCCTATTCTTTACTGGTGGGTGGGTGGGTTGGGGGTCTATTACCTTAATGAACCTCTGCTTATCCAACTTGCAAGGACACCTACTGCTCAAACGTAGGAGGCAAAATCTCAGAATAATAACAAATGTCATTCATTCTGCTATCAGGTTGCACCTGAGCCATACAGATAACCACTATGTTTCAGCCTGCAGGGAAGGAAATGAAATTACAGCTGGGCCCCATGAGGGTCCATGAGGGTCTATGGGAAGCTCCCACACACACACACATGCACACGCAAACACACGATTAAGGGCACGATTACTTTCACAGTTGTTGAACCCTCATTTCTGCTCATGAGATCAAACTTTAGCGTCTCAGAGGATAAAATATGAAAGCTCAAACTTTACAGACAATTGGGTGGTAATAGCAGAAATGAACATGTATACCCACATGTGAGCCGCAATAAAAATGCAGCTGGGTAATGAAATATGGATTTTTCACTGAATGAAAACAAAAACACACCCTGCCTATTGCTCATGTGTGCATGGGTTGAGGACGCCACAAGAATCAGCTGGATTAGCTGCCATTAGGATTGCTGAGGTGAGCTGGCAGGTTCTGAAGCTGTCAGTTCATCTGACAATTATATTTAAATTAGAAGGACATCTAACCTGTTTGAGTCTTTGTGTTTTCCTCAGATGGCTGCCAGAACAGGTTGGGTTATATCTGTGTCTTAATTCTTCCACTTGATTGTTTCCCATGCAGAGGTGGGCGGTAACTGGTTTCATTATCTTCAGTAACAATTAATCCTAAACATGTTTTTAGGAGTAGCAGTAGTATTTTTACTCTTCAGTAAAATGTCTGAATGAAGAACAAACATGGTAACCAAAAACACACCAGTAACAGACACACACCTACAGCTGGTTAAAGCCTTGTGTTTTTGGACATGCTTTGTAATCCTAATGTCATTTTCTGAGCGTGACATGTTGAAGGCATGACAGGACACATGCAGGCTGGTTGCTTTAAGGTTGATTTTCCTATAGTTAATCTGGAAACTTCAATTAAAATGAGAATGTGTGTGAACCTAACAAGACCAGTCATGAGCAGAGAAAGAACATTTCTTGTATCTTTAACACCACCTGCTGTAACACCTTGCTGCTCCATAAAAAGTGTATTAGTGATTGGAACAGTCCAGTATAATTGGCTGAGATAAAAGTTTAAGTCAGTGGGTTGTCAGTGAAAAGCTGTGCAAACAGCTCAGAAATAGCTCCCATCATCATCACCATCATTCCTGGTCCAAGCACAAGCCGGTGCCTCAGCATCCTAATGGCCCCCCAGGGCCGACGCCGGCCGTGTTCTCTCAGGAGCCGAGTTAGAAGTGGGACATTCCTCCATGCCAGAACTCTGCTTTCTGTTTTCCTTTTTAAATAAAGACCATCCGTTGCCGCAGAGCAGACCCATAACCAACCATTTACCTGCGTTGTGCTGAGCCAAATGGACCCAGTCGGTTTCCACGCTGCCCAAACGATACTGCCGCTCCATTTCTCACTGGCATATGCTCCACTTTTCAATTTAAAGGAGGAGCTGAGATGGGAAGATCCAGTCCGCAGAGGGCCTCCGCCACAGCCATCTCCGCCGTCTGCCAGGTGCTCACAACTCTAACTGCTACTTAGATTAGTTCGCACAGCGAAGCTCGGGACTAGGAACTGTTAGAACGACTTAAGACAAAGTGGTAAAGTGGCACAAACTCATCCACAATCGATTATTTTGCTACAGTGACTGTTCCACACAGCAGAGAGTGCTAGTTGTAGGTATTATAGTTGAAAAAAAAAAAAAAAAAAACAGGCAGAAAATAAACATAATGCCATCAAAGTGAACCGAGGAGGTGGATGGGAGAGTTGGGTAACAGAGATAATGACTGCTGTTCTTTTTGCTCTGTATGTGTGTGAAAAGCAAATGGCTTGACTGTATACAGAAGAAAGTACTACATCATCTGAGTCCATGGGAAAACAGGCCTCTCAATATGGCATTAAGTCATCAAGAGTGTTCACTAAGTGGGCTTAGCAAGCTATAAAAATCTGCCCATATGGCTCTGCGCCTGCATAGTGGATAAGAAGATATTTTTAACACTTGAAGCTCCGCTGTTGCTGCTGTACTAATGACTAGCTGATACTCCAACACCACAAGACAAAGCCAAGTGACTCATGTAGCCAATTACAGACAAGAAGACTCCACACTTCGTTGGCAGCAAAGTGCATCCTCACTTAAAGGTCGAAACAGGCAAATTGGAGTCTGGGTAATGGTATACGGAGCAGAGCGCCGTGGAGTAGATGAGAAGGAGATGGACCAGTGATCAGGGTTTTCCTCTGTTTTAAAGGCTTGTTTTGACTTTGTTGGTTGTGAAATTGGCGCCAGGGGATCAGCCAAGTCCAGAACTATAGATTTGTTTATTGTTAATGTCTGCGGATTGTAATTTTCACCCTAACAAATGTGTTGTTGTGTAAAATCCTTCTTCACAGGGAGAGATTAGTTTTCTACCTTTAAACTAGTTGTAACATGAGCTATCAGAGACAATACACCTATCTTAACCAAGTCAGAAATTCATATTTTTCTTCAAGACTCAGAAATCTACGACATTGTTTAATCAAGAAGCAGTTATGTTGCAGTAATTTAAGTTTTTCAGACAGGGTCAACATATTCTTTCAGGAATGAGTCATATTTTCCCCGAAGTGGGTCTGATTCATCTGTATTGGTTGGTTAAACTCTTTTTTACTTACAGTAAGCCAGATTTGTCTGAATGTTCTTAACAAAGGTCAGACATGAATGAATAAAAAATATATTTTGGTGTATAACTGGGAACACTGTGTCATCCTTGTTGAATCAAAGAGAACTGAGGAAACTAAACTATTATTAAATCTGGCCAATGACGTCATTCAACATCAGTCTAACCGTGGTTTGACCGGTCCAGTTAAATCAAGAACCTTTAAATGAAAAAAAGGACTTCAACAAGGAAATCTGCAAGTCACTGATCCAGACCTGAAAATTCAATATGGCTGCCATGAGCTTATAAGATATTAATTTATTTGCACTTTTGTCATTAAATCTGTAACAATAGTTTTTAGCTTCTGTTAGTTCAACACAAAGTTATCATTCATAGTATTCAGCATGTATTATAAATAGTACCGTATTTTCTGCACTATAAGGCGCATAGAATAGATCCTACAGTTAGGGTTGTCACCCGTTCCTTTGTTCCGTACTCTACAAATGTGGATGTGTAATAATAAATAAGAGGTACCCAGAGTCCCAGTCATTGTTTCACTCACGGTGTTGGTGTTGCGATATTGTGCCCAACTGCTTTCTGGGTAACACTGACCAACCGACATGCTGCCGCCGCTGTCTCTGTATCTCTTCCTTCATCCCCCCCCACTTCCCTTGGCTTTAAATGTATAGGGGCTGGTCCCTTGATAACCCCAGTCGAAGCACCCCAGATGAATGTCTAAAGCCACTTTGTTGACATGAAGAATGTTAACAAAACAGTCCGACTCCGGTCGGCGAGGAGAGCCTTCCGGGTAAATACAACCACAACAAACACGTTAATGGGAGAAAAGGCTATTTATGTCTTGGGAGCAGGGGCGCCACCAGAAATCTTGGGCCCCCTGACAAAAAATTTGTTTGGGCCCCCCTGTCCAGCTGCTGTTACAATTTTTTGAGTCTATTTGACCCATAAAAAGCGTCACAATTTTAAAGGCCTGCATCTGCTTTGCTTTCTTTGGTTCAATTCTGATAATTAGCACAATATTTACTGCTCATGAATGTAACATCCAACAGTCCACATCCAGTATGCAAGTAGGTTGCTTCAAGTTTTTCTATTAGTTTTAGATACTGAAATGTCTCTCCCCATGAGCAACAGTCAAAAGCAACGTGCAAAATACACATAAGACAATCCAGACTTCTCAAAAATGCTATGTAGCTGCAGTACATAACTTTAATAAAAAATATGTTTTCTCCATATTTGTTAAAGTTGTCACCATGTTGTAGCAGTTTGTTATGAGACAGATAATCTGTGAAAACAATCAATCTCCTCCATCTCCTTCCTGAATTACTATTACTGGTTAAAGTAATGCACCGTTCTGACCAAAACAACCAATCAGAACTAGTAGGACGCTCTTAGCGCTGTCATTTAGCCTCATTCACTCAATGCTAAATGTGCTAATGGGGGAGAAACAATTTATCATTACAAGAAACCGTTTATCTGTCGTCATTGGTAGCTATGCTAACTAAACTGAGCATTCACAGTTTGGATCTGCACAGCTCTGTGCTATGCTAGCTGCAGCACGGCACAAATCAAGGGGGAGGAAGGATGAGCAGCACCACATGAGATTGTGATTCACAGCACCAAAACTCTCCTGCCACTGACTGGTTGTTTCTAGAGAACCCTGGGAGAAAACAGAGGAAATAGATTTTTCACATTACCTCTCATACCATACCGTCACAATATGACAATTTAAAAAAAATATGTAAAAAAATATTTATATAAAAGTTACATAATGCAGCTTTAATTTCACTCAGGAGAGGACAGGTCAGGAGGGACATGGGTTAGAGCTGCTGCTGACTGACTCATCTGTTAAGTGATGAAAGGTACAAGTTAAATATATGAATATGTTGGTAATATTTTTTCTTTAATTCATTAAATGCTAGTGAAAAGGAGGCAAACAGTAGTTTGTAGCTAAGCTAATTATGCTAAATGGTTGATAATCTCACACAGTCTACTCACCTCTCTTGGAGAAAAACTGGGTTATAAATTAACACTCTTGCCTTTCTCTCTCTCTCCCTCTATTTTGTTTTTGAAAACCTGATTTTATAACTTTTCTTAGCAGCATAGTAAATGCCACAATCGTTTGTGGCCGGAGCTTCTACTGACTGCAGCTGAACAGCGTCACAGTCAAGCGCTCCAAGCAGGAACAAACCATTTCATGCAGATCCAGGGGGGAGTTCAGGGCAAAACCGGATGTGTGTTTTTTTAGTCTGGGAGGGGTAACATTACATTTTTACTGCTAAAAACAATCTTTGAAAATACAATATGATTAATTTTGTATTTGACAGGACCCCGACTTTTTAAATTTTATTTCTATGAACAAAATATAAATAATTAAATTGTGGAGGGCCCCCTGCTGGTCAGGGCCCCTGGAATTGTCATCACTTTTCACCCCTTTACCGCGCCCCTGCTTGGGAGTGTGACCAAAGATCATTTGATTCTTTTTAAAATCTTGTGGTACTTTGAATATATCTTGATGCCTCTGTATCAAAGATCCCATTGCTTTTAGGAGAGGAACTGGACCACAGCATCACAGATGAGTTGCTTTTTCACATTTTCACACCAATTCTGCTTAAACAAACCGTTCCAGCTTAATTAGCAGAGTTCAGCAAACTCTAAGAATGGGACAATTTTAGTAAGATGTGATACTGCAGTAAACAGATTAATCTATTTGCTTGTTAGCCAATGATAAAGGTGATGCTATTCCAGTTTATTTATGTTAAAACATTGCTCAATAATCCTAAAACAAATCTGTATAACCTTATGTGAAAATTATTCCTTCCACAAGATCATCTTTCATATGTTGGATTTGAAATGAGTCAGTGAACAAACCTAAACTGAACGTGTTTAATTTAGCCTGTATTTGTCTACATTATCAGTCAAACAGATGCCAGGGTTGTCCTTTTGCTGAGTTCTTCCACTGACTACATGTACACTTGTTGTGAAAATTGTTTATTACAGAAAATGTCACGCTCACTCCCCGTCTGTCATTTAACAGGCTGTGGTGCTGAGTTGCCATGACAATAATGTTAACAACAGGGAAGAAACCCACTTTAAAGCACATTCATGTACACACACACACGTGGACACGCACACACACACAAACACATATGCTGTGAGTAAGCTCCACCCACACACCGTATTTTAAGCACTAAACACTTTGCTAATGAAAACATTAAAAATTGAATGCTGGGGTGAAGTTTGGGTTGAAACTAAAATAACATCTGCTTAGGCGTGACCTTTGACCTTTATGTGTGTTCTGCAGTGTTTTGACTCACCACACGGTCCTTTGTGCTGGATGCGGATGTCCTTCTGCAGAGTGCAACCCATCGCTCGCATCTCGCAGGGGCTTCGGTAGCTCTGGCCATCAGACCCGCAGACGGGGTCAGAGATCAGGGTGCAGGCCTCGGTGCACTCACAGACCGGCTTGTCGTTCTTCACCACACACATGGCGCCGTGTGTGCATGTCTTCATCAAACAGGGGCTCGGAGCATCTAGATCTGAAGCCCCAGCGGGCCGAGAAAGATCAGAGTTAGAGGCGGAGAACGTAAAAGGCAAAGAGAGGAGGTTGGAGAAAGGTGAGTAATAGGTTAAAGTTCAGCTCCATGGAGATATTGTGTGTTAATAAGGGGACAGGGGAGGACCACAAGACTAAAGAAATATGCAGTACAGACATAGTTCAGTGACACCTCTTGCTTTCTTGTGTCATTGCCTCACTTTTGCTCCTCTAACACTTCCTGAATCTTCTTAGGACTCCACCAAACTCAGCGGATATAAACATGGCCTTCAGCACAATGCACATGAAACAGACCACTAACAATAGTTGCACGGTGAAACATTTTTTTTAAAACACATAAAAGGCTGGATTAATTGATGCTCCCTGCTGAGCTCCATCTGTGTCGCAGCAAGAGCTGACTCTTCGGCCAAAGCTTGCCGAACTGACACAGTGGCCAAAGGAGGGGAGGGAGAGAGAGTTTTCACAAACGAGACAGAGAAAAACGTGGAAGAGAGAGAGAAAAAAGAAATAGGCATGAAGAAGAAACCCCAAACTAATTAAAAATTGAAGAGAAAGCCAAGCTCCCAGGTAAAGGAAATATGAAATGTGAACATCAGAAAGAGCTGCCTGCATCATTCTCTGCCACTCTCACACCAACTCCAGCTTCATTAAACCAATGCTGGATTTGGTGCCATGGTGGGTGTGGGCTGGGCTCATATAACACAACTTCACCAGGAGAGAGCAGAAAATAAAAAAAACAACTAAAAAAAACAAAAATAATGCTTTGATCAGATCCACTTCTTGTCCAGACCAATCCTTTAAAGCTTTCTGTGTTTGTGAGGCAGGTGTGATCTAAAGATTAAAAATTAGCTTTTCAGGTGGAAGAGTCTATAATTAAGACCAGGCATGTGTTAATGACCAGACGTTGTCTAAATGTGGTTGGACTGATACCGGGTCAGTTAGCTGAGGATGCTGTCTACAAGCCTCAAAGTGAAACATGAGAATTCTGAGGACAAGAGAATTCTTGGACTGGTCCTCCACAAACGGACCGGGCCAACAGTGAGCCAGGACCAGAACCTCACTGCCAGGCTGCAGACAACCAATCAAAACAGGCAGAAATGCACAGAGGAATGGGCTCAAGATCAAAGTTTAACCCTCTAATGGACAAGTGACCCCCTTATCTGTAGTCATTCCAATAAAAACACTCTTTGGTGTGGCTGCTGTTACCAAGTAGAGAAGCATCAAAGATTGTTATTTTCAGAGCAAAACTCTCTGGGTCATTCTGAATTTTTAACATCAATCTGTTAAGAAACATAATCTGTTAATGTGGTGCAGCTGTACACCTGCTTATATAAAACTAAAATAATCTTATTTATTAATCCAGGACTTAATCATATTCACATTCCATTATGTCTTTTATTAATGCTCTTCTTTACCTTGACCTTCTTTTAGAGGTTGTGAGGTGGTGAGGTCATTAAGGGAGGGTATCCAACTTTATGAGCTTTAAATCATGTTGTAGCATTATTCCCTCATCAAAAACACAGCTGCCGTGTTTCTTTGATTCTTTCATGTTTGAAAAATCTTTGAATCTCCCGTGGCAACCACTCAGGACACCTAAATGTTTAACTACACAAAGCACCACCTAGTTACGTTCAGCTCCTGTAGACTAGTGTCAGCTGGTGGAACTGCTCATCCGTTACCTCTCAGTCCAATGCTGCTAAAGGCATAAACAACTTCTGAATGATCTCCTCAGCTGTCATGATGACATCAGTTCCTCCACTGACTTACATGTGCGTACTGTCAGGATGACAGTTTTGGGTTTAAGCTACAGAAATTTGGATATCTCTGTAAAACAAACCTTTATGTCAAAACACTTTAATGGTAAACATTTTAGTCTTTTCCAAAATCTTTTCAACTTAAATTTGATTCTGGAGCTGAGCAGCATCTGTCTTTCATAAAGAATCTTTGGTTTAGTAGTTTTTTTGTTCTCCTATTTGACTTTAATGAAGGGAATTACAACTATAAACTGTAGAAAAACACCTACACAGTAAAAGCTGCTTGGTTGGAAGTTAAATCTCCATCTGGTTACATGAATGTCTGTTTTCCTGTCAAACTACAAAGTATTTCTCCTCTAACTGGTTCGCCTGATGTTCCTGTCTTGTGAAACACTTTGAATTATGGATTATAAATGGGGCCCAACAAAGAAACCTTTCTATGAAGATAATTTTGTCTCATGCTGTATTAATATATCTCTTAAGTAATCAACACATCTGACCAGCGTTCATATTCTGAAGAAAAAAGCCGACATACATTTACTACCGATCACTAAAGCTGATGAAAATTCACAGCTAAAACCTTAAAACCCTGTTCTCTCTCAACTCTAACTTTGGTTTGGGATTTGGGTCGACAAATGACGGCGCTGTCATGGAAACTGGCTGCTGTAATGGCGCCACCCATGGCTCCATCATTATTGTGACCATTATAGCATTAGATGGCATCGGAGGGGGCCAACTTCACAGCCTCATGATTCATTTACCCGCTCTGAGATATTCAGTGGAGCCGTGGCGAAGAGGGAAATTATCAAGTGATAACTCAGACAATTAGCCAGTTTCACTCTGATTAAGGCAACAGGAGCTGAAGGGGAACCGGCGTGGCTTGAGATAATAATCGATATCAGCGAAACCATTCATCTGGATCGCTGATGTGTTGGAGCGTAGGTATAGATATTAAAACAACAAAAAGGAAGAGGGAAATGGAAGATTCTCCTGGCAGCGGCTGAGCGACGATCTGGTTCCTGAAGTAAGTTCAGATCAGCAGGCCCATAACCGCCATTGATTTTGGCGTCTTGATGCCAACTAAGAGCTTGGCGGCGCCACGTAAATACAAACCGGATTCCAAAAAAGTTGGGACACTACACAAATTGTAAATAAAAACTGAATGCAATGATGTGGAGGTGCCCACATCTAATATTTTATTCACAATAGAACACAAATCACAGATTAAAAGTTTAAACTGAGAGAATGTATCATTTTAAGGGAAAAATATGTTGTTTCAAAATTTCATGACGTCAACAAATCCCAAAAAAAGGACAAGGCCATTTTTACCACTGTGTTGCATCTCCCCTTCTTCTTACAACACTCAGACGTCTGGGGACAGAGGAGACCAGTGTCTCAAGTTTAGAAATAGGAATGCTCTCCATTCATGTCTAGTTGCCTCTAGACAACTAGACATGAATGGGAACAGCCTCTAACTGTTCAATCGTCTTGGGCCTTTTTTGTCACACCTTCCTCTTTATGATGCACCAAATGTTCTCTATAGGTGAAAGATCTGGACTGCAGGCTGGCCATGTCAGATCCTTCTCCTACGTAGCCATGATGTTGTGATTGCTGCAGAATGTGGTCTGGCTTTATCTTGTTGAAAAATGCAGGGTCTTCCCTGAAAGAGACGACGTCTAGATGGGAGCATATGTTGTTCTAGAACCTGAACATAGCTCTCTGCTTTCATGGGGCCTTTCCAGACATGCAAGCTGCCCAGGCCACAAGCACTCATGCAACCCCATACTATCAGTGATGCAGCTTCTGAACGGAGCGTTGATAACAACTTGGGTTATCCTTGTCCTCTATGGTCCGGATGACATGGCGTCCCAGTCTTCCATAAAGAACTTCAAATTGTGACTCATCTGACCACAGAACAGTCGTCCATTTTGCCTCCCTCCATTTTAAATGACTCCTGGCCCAGTGCAAACAGCTGAGCTTGTGGAGCTTGCTTAGAAATGGCTTCCTCTTTGCACTGTAGAGTAGCGGATGGCACGGTGGATTGTGTTCACTGACAATGCTTTCTGGAAGTATTCCTGAGCCCATGCTGTCATTTCCTTGACAGTGGCATTCCTGTTTGAGGTGCAGTGACGTTTAAGGGCCCGGAGATTACAAGCATCCAGTAGAGTTTTACGGCCTTGACCCTTACACACAGCGATTGTTCCAAATTCTCTGAATCTTTTGATGATGTTATGGACGGCTGATGATGGTAACTTAAAAGTCTTTGCTATTTTACGCTGGGTAACACCATTCTGGTATTGCTGCACTATCTTTCTGCGCAACAATGGTGGAATTGGTGATCCTCTTACCATCTTGGCTTCAGAGAGACACTGACGCTCTAACAAGCTCTTTTTATACCTAATCATGTTGTCAATTGACTTAATTAGTGTTAATTGGTCTTCCAGCTGTTTGTTATATGTTCAATTTCATTTTTCCAGCCACTTATTGCTACCTGTCCAAACTTTTTTGGGATTTGTAGACACTGAAATTTTGAATCAAGATATTTTTCCTTTAAAATGTTAAATTTACTCAGATTAAACTGTTGATCTGCCATCTATGTTCTATTACGAATAAAATATTGACATTTGCCATCTCCACATCATTGCATTCAGTTTTTATTCACAATTAGTTTAGTGTCCCAACTTTTTTGGAATCCGGTTTGGACAAAAACGGCTCAGCTCTGCTCAATTTGGTTTCACTTCCAAGACAATTGATTCCCCCGATCCCATTTCAATGATTGTTTGTGTGCGTGTGTGTGCATGTGTGTGAGACGCCTGTGATCTGAGCTTAACCGTGCAACCTTGCCTTCGTTAAAAACAAAATAAAGTTTGCTGGTCCAGTTCCCAAGGACGGGCTGGTTGTAAAACAACTGCAGCCTCTGATGACACCTGAGTCTCCTGCTTCTCTTTTTTCGGTAACACTTTATTTGAAGGGGGTGAATAAGACTGTCATGACACTGTCATAAACATGACATAACACCTATCATGAACATGAATAAGCCTTCATGAATATTTATGACTGTTGTCATAAAGCGTCATTCGGTAAATTATGACACTTTTAATACAAAGTTGACATTATTCAAAATGTCTTTGTTATGACAACTTGACATTAACCAAGAAATCATTACTGATATAAATTTGTTATAAAAGTATTACTGATTAAACTTTAAAAATTAGGTAACTTTATGTGATTAAAGGTAAAGTTTAAACAGTAATGATTTCTTGGTTAATGTCAAGTTGTCATAACAAAGACATTTTGAATAATGTCAACTTTGTATTAAAAGTGTCATAATTTACTGAATGACGCTTTATGACAACAGTCATAAATATTCATGAAGGCTTATTCATGTTCATGATAGATGTTATGTCATATTTATGACAGTGTCATGACAGTCTTATTCACCCCCCTTCAAATAAAGTGTTACCCTTTTTTCTCGCTCTGGAATGTGACGAAAATCAGACTTTCTTTATTTCTTATTTTTAAATCACCTGAACCTCTGGGGACGGAAAGAAAAAAAACAATCAAACTGCATCTGGAGACGATGAAAACAAGACAGAAGACAGAAAAATGCTAAAAAAAAAATGCTAAGAAAAAAAAAAGGGGGAGGAGAAAAATCTCTCCAAGTATAAAAATCTTGTGACACTGTTGAAACTTGAAGCTGTTTTGTTCTCTGCTGGATGCAGCCAAAGTCTTTGAAATGGCAGCCTGCAACAATTAAAGCTGCTGCTCACAAGCTCTCCTCCTTCTTCTTCCCTTGGTTCACTCCCAAACACTTCATTGACTTGGGTGTAACTTTCTGTTTTAATTAGACTGGTGTGTTTTTAATGGTGCGACCTCACTTCAGGACTCGGTGGGGATTACTTTGGGTCGGTGGCCCCCTTTACTCCCTGGTGTTGCTCCTCCAGACGAGAGTCGTTGGATTCTGATTGAACTTTTGGATTCTGTTACCGCCGCTTTTAAGTGTTACCTGAAAACTAGAGCGGAGCCTCAATGTCATTTCTAAAGCTAAACAATTCCTGGCCAGATTGGTGTGAAGGCAACAGATGTCCCCCGTCCCCTCTTCATCTGCCCCTATGGGCGGCAGCCAGGTGTAGTTAACCCCACCGTAATGTGTTGTGGGGGAAACGCCGGGAGATTATTTTGGCAAGAGCTTCCTCCCATCTCCACTCGGCTCATGCATGTGTTAATTGGACTTTTTTCTGTGTGCAGTGTCTCCATGTGTTATACAGGGCGGCGAGTCGGTGTAATCCAGGTGATGTTTTGCAGCAGCCAACTAGCAGGGTAGAGTCGCCGGCGAGGCGGCGTGGGACCCTGATGATGGCGCAGCCACCCGTCGTCCTCAAGTTGCCGCTTTGATCCGACTCCCTTCGCCTCCCTCGTATTAAAACATTTATGTATCATATTAGCGGCTGGAGAAAGGAGGCACAAAGAAAAAAGAAGGTATTTGCATAAAGTAAAAAGGCGAACCCGCAGGCTGTGTCTGCCTGCCGCTTAACACTTATCACAAGCAGGAGGTAAGACGAAGACTCTTTGTGTTTTTTTGTTTTTTACAGTTGAAAACGTTGCAACTCTTAAAAATGGGGACAAGTGAAAACAGCATGCAGGGACACGAGATGAGCTGGGAATTTCTGTATCTCGACATGTATCTATCAGTGCTGGGAAGAAAAAAAAATCTGTTTGTTGAATCCAAACAGCCAATTTTATCAACAGCGGGTTTCAGAAAGGACTCCCTCAAAATGACGCACACTAAGGATACATTAGAAAATATTTGTTGTCAATTTTGAAGCTGCAGCGTGAGAAAAGGGAAAGAAGGGAAGAAAGAAAGTGAGGGGCAAAAAATACACAAAAAAAGTCTTAATGCACTAGTTTTCCTGGTTTGAACATGTTATGACCACCAAATCCAGTGGGTTTTAATTAAGTTTTAGGTAGTAGACCATCATTTTGTGATGAGAAAAAAGTAAATAAAAACAAACACAAAAAATTCTTCCATGAAAGTCGTGCAGAAGTTTCAAACAGAGTTTAGCTACAAAACAATCTATTAAACTGAGAACATCTCACAAATTAATCATTTGAAATTGGACAAACAGTAAACCTGCTAAGACACACTCGTCTATTCAGAGAAGCTACTGAGACGTTCAGGGTGACTAGTTCAGTTCAATTGGGAACCAAAACTACAAACATGTTACATTTCCAGCTGTTGTAGTTCGCATCCACACTGCACTGTGACAAACGAATCAAACTGACTGAAAAACCTGTTCCCCTCCTCACCTGTGGGGGCGCTGCAGCAAGAACCTCTGAAGGAAACATGAAAACCACTGTGGAAGACACAGAACGCAACTTCCTTCTTCACAAAAGTAACCCAGAATGGAGAGTTGACAGATTTTAGCGGTTGGAGGATTTCTAGTTTGACCATGAACCATTCCTCCTGTTAGCATGTTTGTTTTGCTTGTATTTACACAGAATGCCCTGTGCTGTAGTCCGCTTCCTGCTTTTGGAGCAATCGCTGGTCTGCTTGGCATTCGGATCACGAAATGTTCACTTAAACTGAAGCCAGACCTAGATTTTTAGAGTTCAGTTCTTAGGTCCGCATCAGAGTTTGAGTTAACATTCACACGTCCCCAAACACACCTGACTCTCTGAGCAAATGAACTAGAGTTTGATTCCAGTGGACCAAACAGGTCAGAGTGAATTTACCCCAAGTCAGTATCTATGGAAAGAGTATTAACATTGTGTCTAATTTGACTGATCTGAAGCTATTTTGCAAGGAATAATTATCATGATGGCTGTGAACATCATGACCAAAAAATCATGAAAGTTGCCAGCTTTAATCGCAGTGAAAGGTGACTCTCTAAAGTGTTGACTTAAAAATGGATGAACTCAGATCCATAGCAGACATCTTAGAGTTTTATTTATAAAAAAAAAAAGGTGAAAGAAAAAATTATGAAAATGAATTACTATGCATGGGTCTACCTCAAAGGAAATGTTTTTAAATAAGAATGCAACAAGAAGTTGACATTTTAGGAGTTTTTCCCTTATGTTCTTATTTAAAATCTGCTATGAATATCTGCACCAGGTTTTTAATAGTAACTAGCTTCAAATGATGCTCACTATCATTCTTCATGTTCCATATTTATAGAAAAGGCTTACCTCATTCTACAAATTTGATTTCTTCTGTAATTTGTTTAAAAATTTGAAAACAATAAATTCAACTTTCATTTTGTTAGTTTTCATAAGAAAACATTTTATGTTGAACATGTGGATTGATTACTGCAAAAACAAAATCTTATCAAGTGGTTTTGGTCCAAATATCTTAGCTCACTTGAAATAAAACTAAACTTACTTACAAGCAACTTTTCAGCAAGATATAGAAGCTTATTTTAATCAATAATTGGTGAACAATTACTAGTTCCATTTGCAGATTATTACACATAAGTGGAATAATCTGCTAGTGGAACAAGTAATTTTTAATTGATAGTAAGGAACTAAGACAAACTTGAATATCTTGCTGAAAAGCTACTTAAAAGTTAGTTTAGTTTTATTTCAAGTGAATTAAGATATTTACACTAAACTTGAATAAAACTACTTGGTAAAATTTAGTGTTTTTGCACTGAGGTGAATTTGATTTTGTAGTTTTGGGGGCAAAAGTGGCTTTTTGAATAGAAAAGGCTGCTGACTCCCTGATATATCTGTGAACAGCCTAATAAAATACAGTGAGGTTTGTGGTTACAACATTGAAAAATCTGAAATGAGTATAAATATATTTTCAGTTCTCTGTAGAAATCAGAACTGCCCTGAACCACACGCAGGTTGATTCTGCTCCCATCTGAGCCTGCAGGCCACCGTTAGCGGACCGACGGTCCCTGGCTGCTGTCGCTTCATCTCTCGCTGCTCTGCCTCTACTTAACTTGATTAGCAGTAACAGTTGACTTCCCCAGAATCCACCAGTGTTTTGTGAGTCCAATCACAAACATGTAGGGGGAGATGCTCATAAAATAAACATGCAAACAATCAAATATTCTGCTCTCGACACCTAAGGTGACTGATTTTTTTCCCGTCTTCTCTGCCTCACGAGCTCTTTGTCAATAACAATGTATCTACTGCCGAGTGATATTCCGTTAACCTCCAGAGGGGACAGGCGACATATTTGAAGGGAAGGCTAGTATTTGCCCGAGTTCCTCTGTATTGCAGTCGTATAAACTCACACTCTAAGCTGCCTGTGCATAAAGGGACAAAAGAGCCGTGAAAAAAGTATTTGGATTAAAGAAATCCACTCCTTTTGTATGTTCATTCTGTCTCTTTTCTATCAATGTGCTCATCAGACACTCTGTTTCCTTCGCTTCAGTCTCAGGAATATCAGCCGCCACTTTTTCCTGGCTAACTGGGGAAGATAGAGACTCTTCTCTGCTCCGTATTTTATTATTATATCACATTTTTATTTATTATATCCAATAAATAAATTTGTGCACTAACAAGTTTCAGGGAGTCACAGTGAGGCACTTTGCATCTCCTAAGCTAATTCAAAGCTCAACTGAATAAGCACAAAAATAACCCGACTTTAAACCAACAGCAGACAAAAAAAAAGCTTCAGAGAGGGGAAGTAAGCTAAGATAGGAAAAAGAAAGAAAAGATTTAATGAAGTATCATCTTAATTTTAACATCAAATTGATTTCACACTTACCAAATTGATTATATAACTTTTTAAGCAGAGCCTTTTAAAATAAACTCCTGAAGTGAATCTGTGTCAATTTCTCATGAATTCTAAAAATCGTTCTTATAGTTTCAGTCATACTATGTGCTATCTCTTCAAAATTAATGGGTTTGGTTTTATTTAAGGGTATCGAAGTAAAGGGGGCTAAATACAAATCAAGTCATGCTTTAAAAAAAAAAACGAAACCAAAAATGATGAACAAGCTGATAAAAAAGGCTGGTTCTGCCCTGGGATCTACTGCTGAACCATGAAAACCAGAGGCTTTTTCAGATTCACGGCAACATCAGCTGAGTTTCCATTAACCATAGAAATGCACAAACTAAAACTATGAAAATACCTTTGCTTATTGGAAACACGGCAATTTCTAAAGCCCATGTTTTTCTATGAACAGTTTTTGTGTTATGAATTAAAAAGCATTTCATTCATATCAAAATACAGGGTTTCCCACAGAAAACTTGTTAAGCCCGGTGGTCAGGGTGCCGAGGTGGTCCACTGGTGGTCCACCATGTTTTTGTATTGAAAGATGTTAAGGTGACATGAAATTTTAAAATATCACTCGGTAATTATACGTTACGGAAAACATCACCAGTGAAACACTACTTAAACCCACAACTAGTCTTAAAAACAACTAATCAAAATATACAATTAAAATGAATATTAGTTATTTGCACTTTTGTTTAATCCAAATTAAGCTCCATCAGGTCCCACAGGGCTTCAGGGGCCCCATAAATGCTAATATTTTAACACAGACCACAGATACATGAATGTAACACTTGTTTATTGAGATGATCAATGCTGCTAAATTTGATTCAATTTCAGCATATATAGATTAAAAGATTTTAAATTGTTTAACATTTAAATGTAAGAGTTTAAGAAGCTGGCAAGTTTACTTTGTAAAAGTTCAAGAACAATATTCATAGTTAGATTGTTTAGTTACCATAGCAACAATCTGATGCTGTGAGTTTAATCTTTAAGTTTGAGCTCTGTTTGTTCACAAATACAATTTAGTAAACTGCAATTATAACTGATTGCTTTTTAGGTTGGCCAATTAAACTAGTCCCCCTCTCTCAGATTAAATCCAACACATCTGTTAGAGGTGCTGATGTTTTCAGCAACAAAAGGGGCCCCTAAATCAAATTCTGCTCCAGGCCTCATACAGCCTTGGACCGGCCCTGCATGATGAGGTAATCTGCTGCACTATGCAGAGATGCAACAAACGGGAGATTTAATTCAATGCTGCTAATGTGGCTTTAGTAGCTCTTTCATTTCATGTCTGTTGAGTTTTTAATAAGAGTCACAGAAACTATTCTGGTTGGTCCAGTTTATGGGACGAGTTTCTCAGATCTCCGCGCGGCCGTCTAAGTGGACAAAGCATTTGATACGGTTTGATGCATTGAGTTACCGGAAAAATAATACTAAAAATAATAATATAATAATATAAAATCAGCCTGATGCATTACAGAGAGGAGAGCGCGAAAGCTCCTCACCAGGCTGAACCTGCATGATCAGGTTAGCACTAGTTCATTAATACACCGGCCAACCGGGAACACATGGATGAACTTTATCAGCCAGGCAGAGCCAGGCACTGGGCGTGTTGAGATGGAAAAGCCACACAAAATTCTTTGTTCACCAATATAAATCATTCTCACTGCTCGCTCAACGTACCTCTGAAAGCGACTACAAGTTAATCCTGCAGTTCACGTAGAGCTGCGCAACCAGAGCTAACCAGAGTGGTGTTTAAAGTCCTACCTTGATCAAAAACTCTGGAAAGAATCATAATTCCTCACAGGGGGTTGTTGTAAATATCCATACAGGTCAGCCTGTGTCCAGTTGGAGTGAAACGAGGCGCGCGGGATCCGCGCTGAGGTAAACTTAATCCAGCTACTGCAGCGCGCGAGGCAACGAGCAGAGGAGCCAGCGGTGTGATTGGTCCGGCTTTAAATGCATAAACTATAAACCTATCTTCTATAAACATATCTTTTAGGAATAAATCTGCTCCGCTAGTGAAGCGCACAGAGCAACAGAAACGCTTGCAATCCGGCTTAAAAAAGAAAAAAAAAAGTTTTTTTTATTATTATTATTATTTTCCTAAAAACATAAACAAGAAAGGCTTAGCCTGGCGGGCGCTAGTAAAGGATGGTGGGCTGCCAGGCAGAAACTCCGAAGACAGGAAGTTGTAGCAGGATGATGTGTTTTTTTTTTATTGGGGCCTGCCATAAGCAATGCCTCCATGCGTTGCATGGCAGGCACCTATTGTTCTACACCCAATAGAATGTCTGTTATTGGGCCCTGCCATAAGCAATGCATTGCATGGCAGGCACCTACTGTTCTTCACCTAATAGAATGTCTCTTTATTATTATTATTATTGGGGCCTGCCATAAGCAATGCATAGGGAGAGCAGTGACTGACCTGCGAAGCTTAATTACCATAGCAACGGGTCCTAGACAGAGGCAGTTAGTAGTCACAGCGCTGAATCAGATCTCACAATGCATTGTGGGAAGAATACATATTTCATGTGACTATTCATGTTTTGCTTACATAAAATTATTACTTCTCTGAATTTTTGAGTGTAAATTAAAATCCTTAGTATGAAAATTGATCTTTTTTTTTTAGAAATTAACAATTACCAACTTTCTTCATGTTTTTTTTATTTTGGACCATGAGTGAGAACCACACGTGCGAAGCTTATAGTCGTCGGTCTCGGATTAAATCTCACTGATTTGGGGTTTATACCCTGCTTTTCAATGGTGTCTCATGTCATTTTTTTGTAACAAAAATGTAATTTTTGTTACAATAAAAGGTAAAGTGTTTTTTTTACTTTGTGAAGAACTAATAAATACTATTGAAATTGTCTCATGTCATCATAATACATCTGACAATATTTGCAGCTATTTTGTGCTAGTGTTGGGTTAAGTATGTCAGATCTGTATATATCTATTTTTCACAGCAAATTTGAAAAGCTGGGTTTAAAGTGATGGGCACACTTGGCAGGCCCCTTAAAATTTCTGCAGGAATTTTCTAGTTTTATTTTATTCTTCAATGTGCAGCTAACTCCACCAGAGCTCTCACAGATCAGTTTATAAAAAGTTGTGTAATTCATAGTTCTTATGTAAAATTAGTGACTACAGTTTCACCAAAAGGCCTACCAAGTGGGTGGCGCTTATCGCTCTAATGCCTGAATAAGATGCTGATGATTCCTCTGATTGGCTGATAGATGTTGAGCACTAGTTCCACCATGGCTGATTTATGAATATATCTGATGTAAGTGTTTACATCCATAACTGCCTTGATTTTCATTTCATATTTTATTTAATGGAAACACCATAATCCAGAAACAGTTTTTTTTGTCAGCATTAACAGAATATAGACAAAGATCTGCAAATATTTGTAATGGAAACGTAGATAGAGACTGCTACAGAAGATCGTTGCTGCACACAGCATTCTGCATCTACAACTACTGAAAGGAACTGTATGAGTTACAATATTTAATTTCCCCATTGGATTAATAATGTTTTTTTTTTAAAGGAAATTAATTTAGACATTGATAGTAAAAACTGTTGAAAACCATCTACAAATTCCATCTACCTCCCAATGATACTCTTACTTTTGATGGAGCAAAATGTTGAGAGGAGCATGAATTATAAGTAAGCAATCAGAAAATGACTAAATAAAACATGTAAGCAGTGGTGTCATGTTCTATTCTGGTCTGATGATGACAAACAGAGCTTTGAACAGCTCGTCATCCGGAGCTAGGCACACGTATGGCCCTCTGTGACTCACATCCTGCGGTGTCCTTCACCAGCTCGCCTTCTCTCTGTCTGGACACCAGCTAATCGGCTAAATGCCATGTGGTGTTTACGTCTCTAAATTGAAAAGACTCAGATATCAATCAAACCGTTTTCCGGAGGAGGACAGCGCTCACGTGCTCTTTGTTCTTGCATCACTCTTGGAGAGTTTGAGTCCAGACAGGGAGAAGGATGACATTAGATGCTGTCACCCACGTGAAAAGAGATTTACAGCTCTGTCAGATGAGGAGAATTTCATCCGTTTGACAGTTGGCAGAGTGATCGATCAATCCAGTCACATGCAGCACTCGAGCCAATGAGACGAGAGAACAAAGAGAAAGAAATCATTATTTATCTGATCATGATAATTTAATATGTGCAATTCTTTTGCAGCAAACTTTTTCTTTTCGTAAACTCCTGACACTGTTCTCAAGAACAAACCGACCACAGATGAAGCAAAGAAATTCTAGTTTGGAGTTTAAGCATGGACTGTTGTAAATTCTGGAACAAGACATGTCATCGTCTGGAAACACTATGCCTGGGTGTGCCTTTGGATTTATACTATGAACCAGGGTACCTACAGTTATTTTTCCCTTAACGTGGCATATACAGGTCCTTCTAAAAAATTAGCATATTGTAATGAAGTTCATTATTTTCCATAATGTAATGATAAAAATTAAACTGTCATAAATTTTAGATTCATTGCACACCAACTGAAATATTTCAGGTCTTTTATTGTTTAATACTGATGATTTTGGCATACAGCTCAAGACAACCCAAAAATCCTGTCTCAAAAAATTTGCATATCATGAAAAGGTTCTTTGAACGAGCAATTAACCTCATCATCTGAATCAACGAAGTAACTCTAAACACCTGCAAAAGATTCCTGAGGCTTTTAAAAACTCCCAGCCTGGTTCATTACTCAAAACTGCAATCATAGGTAAGACTGCTGACCTGACTGCTGTCCAGAAGACCATCACTGACATCCTCAAGCAAGAGGGTAAGACACAGAAAGAAATTTCTGAACGAATAGGCTGTTCCCAGAGTGCTGTATCAAGGCACCTCAATGGGAAGTCTGTGGGAAGGAAAAAGTGTGGCAGAAAACGCTGCAGAACGAGAAGAGGTGACCGGACCCTGAGGAAGATTGTGGAGAAGGGCCGATTCCAGACCTTGGGGGACCTGTGGAAGCAGTGGACTGAGTCTGGAGTAGAAACATCCAGAGCCACTGTGCACAGGCGTGTGCAAGAAATGGGCTACAGGTGCTGCATTCCCCAGGTCAAAGGTCAAGCCACCTTTGAACCAGAAACAGCAGCAGAAGCGCCTGACCTGGGCTACAGAGAAGCAGCACTGGACTGTTGCTCAGTGGTCCAAAGTACTTTTTTCGGATGAAAGCAAATTTTGCATTTTATTCGGAAATCAAGGTGCCAGAGTCTGGAGGAAGACTGGGGAGAAGGAAATGCCAAAATGCCAGAAGTCCAGTGTCAAGTACCCACAGTCAGTGATGGTCTGGGGAGCCATGTCAGCTGCTGGTGTTGGTCCACTGTGTTTTATCAAGGGCAGGTCAATGCAGCAGCTAACAGGAGATTTTGGAGCACTGCATGCTTCTATCTGCTGAAAAGCTTTATGGAGATGAAGATTTCATTTTTCAGCACAACCTGGCACCTGCTCACAGTGCCAAGACCACTGGTAAATGGTTTACTGACCATGGTATTACTGTGCTTCATTGGCCTGCCAACTCTCCTGACCTGAACCCCATAGAGAATCTGTGGGATATTGTGAAGAGAAAGTTGAGAGATGCAAGACCCAAAACTCTGGATGAGCTTAAGGCCGCTATCGAAGCATCCTGGGCCTCCATAACACCTCAGCAGTGCCACAGCCTGATTGCCTCCATGCCACGCCGCATTGAAGCAGTCATTTCTGCAAAAGGATTCCCGATCAAGTATTGAGTGCATAACTGAACATAACTATTTGAAGGTTGACATTTTTGGTATTAAAACACTTTTCTTTTATTGGTCGGATGAAATATGCTAATTTTTTGAGATAGGAATTTTGGGTTTTCATGAGCTGTATGCCAAGATAAAACACCTGTAATATTTCAGTTGGTGTGCAATGAATCTAAAATATATGACAGTTTAATTTTTATCATTACATTATGGAAAATAATTAACTTTCTCACAATATGCAAATTTTTTGAGAAGGACCTGTAGTCATCTATGTACGATAGTAAAGAGAAATTCCTTGACAATTTTTCTTCAATAAGAAGTCCATTGGCTGCCTGGTAAATATTCAGACATCAGAAAAGACAGACACTCATACTGCGGCTAAGCTAGTTCTTGTTGTACTACTTATTACAAACTGCAGGTGTTACCATGGCTACTGGTAATGTACACTGCCTACTTCCAGCTAACAACCAGGCGGCTAACTTGGATTAACATCAACTCGTTACTAAAGGCTAACATGGCTAATGACCAAGCTAACATTAGCTTTTCAGTCTTAGCTTTACTTTATAAGAAAAACATAGAAGTTTGATCTTAATGCTAAAATGGAATCTGCTTTGAATCAATTCTGTGTTTATTTTAGGCCCAATAGTTTCAAACATTTGTTTCCGTTTGACCCACTTATTTAAAACTATGCATCAATGTTTTAGCTAACAGTTATGTCAACATGACATGACATAACTAATGAAATACTAGTTATGAGTATTTAACTAGTTGTGTATTTTTTAGCTCTTGAATATATAGCAATATATAATAGTCAAGCTAATAATTAGTTTAAAAATAAATATTAGTTCGCTTTTAAATAACAAAACCATGTAGTAAGTATCTTTAAATGGTTTTTTTACTACCATCTAATGGTGAAGTGATAGGGATGCTGACATGAGTTTAGATGTATCCTATTGCATTAATTTGATTTGTCATTGTGCGCTTTGAGTCAGACTGTGTGACTGCTGTGTCCACATTGTGTTTATACTTCCTGTAAAGTTTTCAGTAAATACATGAAGGCGTATAGTCGACACTTTATCACTGACGTTCTTATTCAAACATTTTCTTCTTCATTAAGGTTATCATTTCATCACCATATGGAGCATGTCTACCATGAATGATGACATTTTCCTCTCTGTAAACTGAGATTCTGTGTCATTCCTGATGCACGACACACAACATCACCGACCAACACATGCTCAAATTACAGTATGAATGGACAACGGAAATCATACATTGTACCATCAAACAGGGGTCACTGTGTCGTTATCTTCTATCGCCGCCATTCATTATGAGAACAGAGGCTCAGCACAGGAAACAGAGGAACGTTTCCCACTGAATACAGCGCTGCATTTCCTGACATATGAACCCTGTGCAGTATTAATGGAGTCCTAACAGGCTACTATTTTTAGGAGGAGAAGACAAGCAAAAAGGAAGAAAAAGAGAGTTTGCAAATGCACATCTACAGAATGCTCTCACCTCCGCTTTTGCATGAATATCATCTGTGTGAATGTTCTACCAGCCTCAGCGGGCTCCGACGTCTGCCTCGTTTGATGTTTAATTAAAAGCATATCAGGAAGAGAAGGGAGCTTTGTCGTTTGTTGCACTGCTTTTTGAAAAATAAGCTAGTGTCAATAAAAATGCATTACAGAAACATACTGGCAGTTGCTGACAGCTGAGAAATACAGGAAGGATGAATGGAGAGGAAGAAAGTGGCTAAACAAATGAGGGTAGAGTGGTACTGAAACATCATTTGGCAGAAATAATCAAACAGGGGACAACATACATGTGCCGGCGCTGCCATTTTCACTCTTTAATTCATTCAGGCAGCCAAATAATGCAGATGAGTGGTGCTTGTTGCCGGTCCTGACGACTGCAGATAACTTTGGTTTCCATCTACGCCCCGATCTGCCTGAGGATGGAGCAGTGCTCCCTGATCATTTGGCGCCGCTGTCGCAACAATAAGCAAACACCCAATTCTTAGAGACAAACATGGTGCTGCGCGTCTGCTGGGTGAACTTCCTGTTTGAGGTAATATGACACCACAAAACATCAGCAGATTCATCATGAAGCTGAAGCTTTTAGTGTTAGGATGCTTCCAATTCTAGAGGAGATTACCCACATGATGAAAGTGATTAGAGAAAAAAAATATTTTTCAATGGCTTTCTGTGACTTTATTAAAACATATCTATTTATTTGACTAATGCAGCTGCGAACTGGGTCCCATCAGGAAAACCATGCAAACCATGTCCTGTTACTGCTAATTATTTTACACTCAGAATCAAACAAATACAAAAATACAAAAAGCACCAACTCCCTGACAGATTTTATTTACACTAAATTACAGAAAAGCTATTGGTTAAAGATAACCTGCATAAAACCAATGTACAAGGAAAAAAGTAATTCGCCCTACAGAAGACAATTAGGCCCACTGAAAACAAAACTAGACTTTTTTTCTCAGAATTCTGACTTTAGTCTTCTGACAAAAAATGTTTATATTTCCTTAGTGGTCCTAATCCTCTTCCATACCCCGCCCCCCACCCTACACTGAGCTAGTCAGATAATATTACTGCAGAAGTCTGCAGAAACAGTTAACTAGTCTACTATGACTTACCTGTAAACACAAAAGAGGGCAGAAGCTCTCTAAGCTCATTAAATCAATCACTCCACATTTAAAGGAAATTCAATAACAGATTCTCTAACAGAAACAGGATTCAAATTCTGCTGGAGTTCTGCTGACCTGTGGGTTGCTCTCAACTCGGCCATATTCTGGATTCACTCAAATCCACCTGGTGATGACTCCAACTTTGAGACGGGGAATAATAAAATTTACTCATCCTTCTCAAAGTGCTGTTAAAAAAAAATATTTTCCAAACTATGCTTTTCCAGTAAAGTCCTTTCTCCTGAGGACACCAAGTAAACAATCTCTTTTTTTTTAGTTGTAAAAGTGCAACTTCCTCAGAAAGACTAACGTTTTATGACAAATGATAGAAACATGTCTCACATCTCACTTGGATGTGAGACATGTTGAAAGGGTGTTAGGTATTTTGTAGTATTATCAACTATTTGTTATAATTTTATAATGTTCTTACCTTATGTACTTGTAACCCACGTTAAAATCTGACAAATAGGAATAAATAGCTGCTCAGTTAAAATCTGAATAAATAGGAATAAATACTTGCCCATGTTAAAATCTGACATAAATAAGAATAAATAGCGGATTAAAAGTCTGAACAGAGAATAACGTCGCTGCCCCTTTAAGGAACCAGCGTCACAGACGCGACGCCTGGGTGACGCTGCGGTGCACAAACCAGAGGGAGAGAGCAGAGGAGGAATCGGAGAAAAAGAGCAGTTGATTGATTAACGGAAAAAAAGTTAATATTATAGTTAAGAAGACATAATTTACCTGGTCGGAAACTGACGGGGATTTTATGAGAACTGAGTTACATCGGTTTTGGTGAGTTTTGTGTTTATTTTCTTACATATTCACCGTGTTGTACTTTTCCTTTTGGCGGAAAGCTAACGCTTAAGACGTAGCTGTTTGCAAGAAATGCTACGTTATAAACTGTGATCAGGTTAATGTATAAACGGTTATCCAGTTAATATGTTGAGTTTATGAAGAAGAATTTATTTGTATAATTTAAGGATTTAAAAAGAGTTTTGTCGTGTTTGTGGCCTGTTACACAGGTCAGGTTTTTTTGTTCGGTTGGAAGCTCGGTCGGAGCGAAGATTGGTCTGCCGTGTGCGACGCCCACATTCACAGACGGGATTCAAGATGGCGAGCCAGACCTAGACCTTCAATTCATCTTCTCCATCATATCAGGGAGGGACTCTCCTGCTATGATAATTCGCTGCCGGAGCGGTAGGAACTACAGGAACTAGTTCAAACCGAACTGAACAGGATTAAGAACTGATTTAAGAACTGGTGAAATTATTATTATTTTTCTGGACTGAATCAAAACTGAAGCTTTTCATTGAACTGAGAACCTGAACTCACATTTGGACTTGAACTTGAGTTTAAAGTGTCATGCTTAAATTTTCATGTGTTATGTCTCTGAATGTGAATTGAATAATTGTGGTCCACTTTGATTTGTTTGAGGGTATTTCCTTACCTGTGAAAGAAAAAAAAACGAGTTAACTCAGAGAAAAAATAGGAATCCTAAAATAGGTGCAACCTAAGAAAAGGAGACTGGTCTAACTAACTTAAATTAGTTTGACTAAAATAACCTAGGAAAAAGAGACTGGTCTAACTAAATTAGATTAGTTTTACTGAAATAAGCCAGGTGAAATAATGAGTAAAAAGAAGTGATACACTTTTCTTTTTCTTCTTTTTTTTAGGGGGGTTTTGTGTATTGTGTTTCATGTGTGTTTTGCATTCAGTAAATTGCCGGCTTTTTCCATTTAAAGCAGCGGTCTCTGGTGTTGTTATTCTTGCTTCCCCACTCCTTAGAGCCTAGAACTGGTCCAGTAGCGCAGTTAGCCGTGTGATACCGGTGCTACATACTCTTATTTGTTTAGTCATATCTTTTAAGAAATGTTTCTGTGTTGTTAATCACTCTGATTTCCTTTCTCAGAGGGCCTCTCTGAAGAAGAGCAGTGACAGCAGCTCTTCACAGAACGCCCTGCTTTTGACCTCTTGGATAGCTATAAAACCATCGCCGTGAAGATTCACAACTTGTCCTGTTTGATCCTGGGTCAGGAACTAGATGAGCTAGTGTGAGATAGATTGTGTTGTTAGCGATAATCTTGGCGCTGTGACTGTGTGATTAAGTGTTTTCCCCCTCCCTTTAGAGTTACAGCGCTCTCTGTGATTAGGGATCCTAAAGACAATAAAAAGAGAGGGGCAGGCAAATGTGCTTCAGAGCAGCAGGAGATTTGTAACTGAAAGCACATCTCTCTCTCCTCGCGAGTATTCAGAATCTAACTTTCTCTTGTCTTTCCTGTGTTATTTTGCTGTGTTTAATAGGTGTTAACTCTGACAAAGGGAAAATGACACTACATGTAGCCAGTAAGAAACTTTGCTAGAAATAAACACTACAAACATGAGGAACTTTATTACATGTTTGGACCCAGACGTAACACAGTTGATCTTACTTTCAGAAGAAACTGGAAGATGATCGAGCTAGCAAAGTCCAAATCACCACACTAAATAACCAAAAAACATATAACAATATATTTTTTTGGATAATTTATGGAATAATAAAAACAAAACAAAGATAAGTATTGTTTTTTGTTATTTAGGTTATTCCACTATCAGATTTATGCAAAATTAGGCCTGTCATGATAACAAATTTTGCTGGATGATTGTCTCAAAAAATATTGCGATAAATGATAATATTGTTTGAAGACCATTTTAAACTGATATAATGCTAATGACATTTTAATGCAAGCGGTGTCCTGCAAAAAACAACAACAAACAAACAAAAAAACACTATTTTCAAAAGAACACTAAAAACTGGAACTGATAAAACAATCAAAAACAAAAATAAAATTGACTCGCTGTCTCCATTAACAAAAAATGCACTTGAATAAAAACTAAACATAAAATCAAAGTGGAAATAAAAACTACATTCAACCAAAAAAGTACAGATTATGAAATATGTATACTATATTGCCCTTCAGTAATTAATAGATTTAGATAGAGAAGATGGGCACATCCCACTATCTGATGCAATAGTTCACTCCTCTCTTAAGCCCAGTTCACACTGCACGATTTTTTTTGCCCCGATTTCCCCGTTACAACAATCTTAGAACGTCCAACAATCGTAACCGATCATCCCGGAGTGTGTGGTGTGTTACGACTGATCGGGTCCAGTCGGTCCGCTCCGATCTAAATCAGGCATATTCAACATGTTGGATTGTCTTGGCCAGTTTATCAGCGACGGGGGGTGGGGGGGTTCTCCAACTGGGAGCGAGAACGCAGCCTGTTGAATGTGACAGGTAGTCAATCAGAAAGTACGGATTCCCCTTCGTGCTTTCTGAGTGGAAAGCATGAAGGGGAATCCCAAACACCTGACACGGCGCAACCCGAAGTCCAGCGGACATCGGAGATGATATGTGGAAACAACATGAATGTTTATTCAACATTTCATGAGAGGAATATCCACAGAAATGACAAAGAGAGGAGTTGGAGCCAAAATGCTACCGCAGTTGATAAACCGGTAACTTTTCAGCTGTTTATCGTTAACGTGACATAAATAGGTTATAATGATAAGGTTATTTATTCAGCCGCGTTCGTTTACTTTAAATTCACGTGTGATATAGTGTGAGCTGAGCATTACACTAAGGAAATGAGGAAGGGAGGGTCAGTGGAGAACACCGGAGTTGAGCCTTTTTTCATTCAGTGTCATCAATAGGAAGAAAAAGGCAGGAAGAAACGACAAAGCCGATCAATTAAAATAAGGTCGATAATTTTAATTTATCATGCTATTAATTGATTTATTGTTTATCGTGACAGGCTTTCATTGCTTTTATATTTATTTCAGCCTTCTAGTCATTCCTGGAACTTGGTTAAATGAGTCATTCTTTAGAAATGTGGACGCTGACATTAGCATTAGCTGCTACATGTTTAGCATTGAGGTGCTATTTCAGGCTTCAATTGCTTCACTGCTAGGCCAGCTCCTTTAGCACAACATTCACACAACAATAGACTTTTCAATCAGATCGTTTTTTGAAGCAAAATTAACCCTAGTGAGCAGAGAGAAGCAGCTTCATTGTCCATCTCTGTTAATGGATGTCTCTGGTGCGTCAAGTGTATGGGTACCCCAGAAACACGCAAATACAAAGTTTCCACTCACAACTGTATATATTAAAAAAGGGGGAGGAGGGGGGAGGGTATTGTTAAAATATATGTAAATTGATCTAATTTTTCTTAAGGTGTTAAATATGAAATACTAGGAAGTATTTTATTGATTCTGCTGGAATTCTTTCAGTTTGTGAAATTTAATCCATTTGTTTCCACAAAGGTTTGAAGAAGCAGTCTGCACAGGGCCTGGAACAGCTGAAGTCAGTGGTTTGGAGGAGTGAGTGAATACTTTTGGTAATCTATCATCTCAGACAAAAACATTATATTTGTTCAGATAGCAACGCCTGTTCTGTTTTTGTAGAAGTGAGCAGGTTAGTTGTCATTTTTATGGCCACAGAGCTACTGGGAGTAATTAAAGATTTCAATTAAATGTTAAAGTTTTGGCTATTTTCATCTGTGGCTGCTTTTTATTTTTTGCACAGGCACAGTGGGTCTAAACATCTGTGTTCACAAATGGTAGAAAACTAAGAGCTCTGCATCGATCGGGTAAGCTGGTCGCATTTATCACACATTGCTGGTGATGAAGAAAAGGACTCTGTATGGCAACAGCAAGGTAAGGAGCTGATGCGCACCACAGCATGCAGCAATGAGAGGGTCAGAGGTGAGCGGCAGTTAGGCAGGCAGCAGCAGAAAAAATAAAAAGCTCTTCTTAGGAAATAAGAAACACAGAGAGAGAGAGCAGGAGGAGGGAAGGCTTCTCCAACCTCACAGGTCACATCTTTACAGGATGGTAAACAGAGGAACAGACATTAATGACAAACACATGGAGGCAGATGGACTAAGAGAGAGAGGGGTGAAAAAAAGGAAACAGTACGAGACCCCCTGCTGTTAGGTCCCCACGCAGCAAGGGGGAGGGCTTCACCCCTCTGAGTCCGCCTGATGAGGTCGACCCCGTGGTCCACCTACGGCCCAGAGGACCGGCCACGCAGACACACAACAAAGACAAGACTGAGGCACTGAAACAAGAAAGAATACTTTTAGACAAGACACAGAGACGAGGAGACCGGAGCGAGGAAGAGGATGAATGAAACATGAAGGTGGCGTTTTGGTTTGTTTGAACGAATGAAGCGTGACAGGATGAGGAGATGGATGAGAGGTGAAGGCACTGATACTTTCTAGGGAATGCATATATATTCTAGTTTATAGTACAGAACCCTTCACTCTCTGGAGATCGTCAAGCTAAGGAGCTCCAGAAAGTTCAGTCACACCCGCAGCCCGCCCAGAAGATTCAGACGGGAAAACAGGTAGCAGAAACACAGGAAGTGATGTTCGCCATCTGTGGGCTTCACTCACCGCAGGGCCCCAGCTGCTTGGTCCGGATCAGGCTCTTGCTGAGGCACTCGGCCTTGCGGCGCAAGCAGTTGTTGGGGAAAGTGCTCCCGTCCATGCTGCACAGCGGCTTGTAGGTCTCATCACACTCGATGGGATCACAGGAGCAGCGGGCGCCGCTCTGCTCCACCACACACACGGCGTTGAACTGGCAGTCTTCTCTGCACACCTCTGGAAGCAAAAGAAAAAATGATGAAATGAACCGCTAACAGAGCAAACTGACTTCTTCTGGTGACCTGGACTTAATGCTTCTGGTTTTCAACCCCATTGGTGACCACTGGGAAACGCTCTGCATTCTCTGGTTTATTTTCTTTACAGATTTGTTATATAGTCTGTACAGATGCTGATAAGGCTGGATCTGGCAGTGGCGTGACGGACTAAAAGCTGCAAAGGAAAAGGACAACGACACAAAAAAGAAAAAAAACTATATTCAGAACTGGGAAGTGTTGAAGCATTGCCAGCAGTGTGAGCGGCCGAACCGCTGGGAAATAAATCAGTTTTTATCCAAACGGTAATAACATGTCAGGATAGACTGATGTCACCAGTGGGGTGTGGAAACGCTTCTCTTTCAGGAGCAGAGGTCAAACCTTCCAAAGAAATACAATAAAAACATGAAACCAAAACTTTTGTTTATAACAGGCAGCAAATAAAAAACACAGAGACCGTTCTGTGAGTCTGATTAAAGACATTTATGAAGAACCAGATGGCTTTTAGTAGCAGAAAAATTTTATTCTAGAAAATACCAATGTCATATCTGGACTTTCTACATAAAATCATGATAAAATTACATGATATAATAGATGGATGGATGGACAGACGGAAATGATGGAACTTTTTAAACTGGGTTAGTTTGGAGAACTAAATATTTTTCATGCTGTGTTATCTCTCTGACTAACTCAGTTTCATAAAAACTTTTATCTACACAAATGATTCAACCCAAGTCCCCCAAACCATTAAACTCAAAGTTCTTCTATAGCTTTGAAGATAAAGTTTCCCAAAAAACTTTGACACAAAAACCCCAACCATTAGTCATAAAATAAAATTTTAGGGTTTAAAATTAAAATCAGACCATTATATTAGCAGGAATCTGCAGAAGGAATAAGGAGAAGCAGAAGGAATACTGGTAATGTGACACGGCACATTTGCTACTGAAGTGAGAAAATCCAATTTGAAGGGCGGCCTCTGTTCTGGAGGCGCTCACCACACTTCCACGTTTATTTCACTCCTGATCAGTGGATTAAATTTGTACAGCCATCCAATTCCTTCTCCTCTTTTCTTTAAAAGCCTGTCATGCCACATTTAATTACGCCGCCACTCTATCCGAGTGCGAGGGCTACACGGATGTGCAATGTCACGGTTACAAGGCGAAATGGCCATTTTCATTAGTTACCAATTTGTAATTTGCTTTGGGATATGATTTCATGGATCTGTGTTTCAAATTGAATTATTCTTTTATTTGAAAAACAGGGAAGCACAAACGTGGAAGGGGTTGGAGGAAATAACTCATTCACTTGCTTACATGCGTGAACCTGGTCACACAAACACGAGCCAGCAGATCTGCTGTGGCTGAGGTTTATGCGCCCTGCAGCTTCGTCATCTTGTCAGGTAGCGCAGGAAGCATAGAATGTCAAAATCTGGATATCAGCCTTCAGTTACAGCCTGAACCAGAGGACGCCCTGTGCTTAGATCCATTCTTGTCTCTGGTGGTATCATAAGGTCTTAGTGTGTTAGTGTTGCCGCACGTTATGGCTGTAAACCTGTGCAGCAGTTCCCCAGCGAGGCTGCGCTGACAAACACAACGGCGAAATTGGATTTCCTCCGATGGCTATCAGGCGTACAGTAAAAGCTGACAGCTCTTTGTTGACTGAGGCTTAAACCCCGTGTTCTAATAGCAAAGATAACAGCCCTGGAGGCTTTTATCAGGCAGGACTGGAGGCCCGTGATACAGCTGAGATACAGCGCAGACCCCGTGACCTCACCTTAATTTACCTCCAAATCAGCCACAGGAACACACCAACTTCTTCTCATAAAGTTTCAACCTTCAGTTTAACTTTGGGAAGGACAGATTTACTGTGCCTGGCAAAGTATGCGCACCTCTTTCATCGTTGTCACTTTACTGTGCCAAAATATAAAGCTGCAGCATGTAACTTTTACAAAAATATAGTTTTTTTACACTTTCACCATGTTGACAGTTGCGAGATATTCTGTGAAAACATCGATCTCCTCCATCTTCTCTCTGAGCTGCTACTGCTGTCTGAAGAAATTCACCAAAAACAACCAATCAGAGCAAGGAGGGGGGGGCTTATCAATCAACCTCATGCAACAACAGGATCTGTTAGCTGCTGGTTCTGATTGGTTGTTTCTTGTCGGCTCTGGGAGAGTTGGGAAGAGGTGGAGGAGATCGAATTTATCACACATAGTCTCTCATATTATACTGTCACGACAAGAGGTTCAATAGATATGGGAAAATAACTATAAAGTTTCAAACTGCAGCTTTAATGTGATTTTATGTGATAGACCAAGACAAAGACAAGATGAAAGAAAACTTTTCTGTTACAATTAACGTCTGAATAGAGGAATATGCATTTCTACTCAGACCCTTTACTATGATACCTCTGTAGACTAGCATCAGAAACAACTTTATTAATGTAAGTTTTTATTCACAGGCTTTTTATTTCCATCTTTGTGTTAAAATCTATGCAATCATTTATGTTAAATTAATATTAACTGGAGCTACAATGGAAGGGCTTAGATTACAGCACATTCATGCCTTACAATGGCCTAGTTAAAGTTCAGATCTAAGTCCAAATAATAGTTGAAATTGATGTTGATAGCTATTAAAACAACATGCAGCTGTAATTACAGGAACATTTGTTTTCACAAAGTATTACCTCAGAGAAGCCTGAAAACAAATGCAGTCTGCTTTTTAAATTTATAATTATTTACTACTTTGTTTCTATCAAATAAATCCACATGAAATGGCATGAAAGCTTGTAGGTTTAGAAATGTGTAAAAGTTCAGAGGGGAAATGAATGCTTTTGTGAAGCTGAAAGTTGTTTTCTCCTCCTACAACAATGGCTTTGTAAACATTTGTTCATCATGAGGTGATTCACACTCCGTCACAGAGATTAACAAAGAAAAAAATGAGCAAAATAAGTGCAGGGTTTGTCCTGACATGCAAGCCCAGTTGATGAATCTGACTGTTTCAGGCTGTTCCTCTTACCCAACTTTCCACACGCTCCAGCGTGGATCTTCCTGAGGCTGATGCCCTTCTGCACGCCGGTGGCCGTCATGGCGCACTCGCTGGGATAGGTGTGGCCGTCGCTGGCGCACAGAGGCTCGGGTTCTAGTTGGCATGACTCTGGTGGTTTGTAGAGCTGGGGCTGGCGCGTGACGGCCTGGACTCGGCAGATGGTGTTCAGGCTGTTCTCGCTGTCTTTACACGGGTCTGTGGAGGCGGAAACATTCAGGAACAGGTTAGCATGTCAACAGTCATTACAATACACCACTGCTGACAAAACACTTCAGCTGCCGACCCAAAGGCAGCACTGACATACTCAGCAGACTGAGAGTGACTCTGCTA
Organism: Poecilia mexicana; assembly: GCF_051168715.1. NCBI lineage: Eukaryota > Metazoa > Chordata > Actinopteri > Cyprinodontiformes > Poeciliidae > Poecilia > Poecilia mexicana. The sequence goes on along the minus strand of NW_028263376.1, from coordinate 1,552,125 downwards.
GTTATGGACCAGTAGAACTACTCCGATCTAAATGACCGTATTTATTAGTGGTTTTAATGGTAACTGATCAGCATATTAAATCATGTTGCTGCTCTTTGGTCAGAATGAGGGCTGCGCTGCTCAACCTTCACAGTTTTTAAAAAGAAACTAAACTAGCTGAAAGAAAAGCAGTTACCTATCCATCCATAAAGTCTGTCACAACTTACAGCAGAGGGTCTTACATCCTGTTTTAATGCTGATTCTGTCTGTTAGTTGTTTTTGTTGATGTTTTACTTGTTTTAGTAAAACTGTGTGTGCTGCGTTCTGTCCTGTGACTTGTGTAGCCACGTGCTTAGTTTTTTGTTCTTACTTCTCTTTGGACAAAGGATGAAATGTAGCTATTGTGCATGTTTACACTGTGATGAATATGGTAATGTTGATTAATGTGCACTGCCCCAATCAAACAAATTAAATTAAATTTAAACATAACCGTGTCAACTGTAGTTTTAAAACAGCACTACCTTAATTTAATCTTTAATCCCCACACAGCCAATAATCAGAAACCAAATGCAATTTTCTAATGATAAATTGTAGGAGATTTGCACAGCCAGCTCACAGGCAGTGGGCAGGAATAGGTGGGGGAAGGGGCAGCACTCCATCTCCATTTTTAGCAGGACTGTAAGCAAGTGTCATACTACCTTTAACTCTATCCAATCAGTAGATCTGAATAACTTACATTGTAACAAACTGGGACTGTTTCAGTGAATGTTTGTATCATGGAAGCAGCAAAGAAGAGAAGAAAATATCAAAGAAAATGAAAACATATATATTTATTGGATTTATTAACTTATTATTGAATTATTAACAAATAGCCTATATTAAGGTTATGTGACCTGTATTAAGATCTATGAGATCTTATTTCATGACATGGAATAAGATCTCATAGAACAAAATCTCACCATATTAAGACTGCAGGTTTTTCTTAATTAAAGTCAGTCTCACAAAGCACTATATCTGCTTACTATTTTAGTCCAAGTCATTAGTGAAGGCTCCAAATATTACATTGAGCTTGTTATGTCGTATCTACATTTGAGACTCTTATTTTGAAGTAAGACAGGAAGTAGTTCTCTAGTTGTTCCCTGATTGATTCGGCTAATAAAGTCAGCGGCCTGGGCTAGTCAACCACACTCCATTAACCTTATTATTATTAAATTATCCCTGACAGATAACTGTTAGCATCAACCATTAGCACAAAGCTAGAGAATATTTCAGTGTTTTTTAAAGGAATCTGGACTGCAGTTTAAAATGTAACTATTGTTAAGGTCTGGCTCTTAAACCATAACAAATTAAAGGGAAGCAATGCATGGGATAACTTAAAATGGGATTTATTTAACAAAAATCATAACTAGTTGGGGAGGAGAAGGAGAAAGGGGAGAGAGTGGCAAGGAAACAGAGAGAGAGTGAGAGAGAGAGAGAGAAAGAGGAGTGTCAGGGGGACAGAAAGAATGGGCTTCTTAAACTGGGTTTGATGTCATTCTGGAGACACTGGCCAGCTGCCTCCACTTCCAATCAGCACCAATGAAGAAGTCTAAAACAGGGACGTTAAAGACCCAGAGGAAAGGCCTTGGCATATCCACCGATATAAGTTTTCTGGCTGATCTTCAAAAAACCTGACCTACCAATTCTGATTTTGGCCAATTTATCTGAAATGTCGCTAAATATAGAAAGAAAGTCCCTGAGTTGCCAACAGTGAGGTGACTTGATGATTTTTACTGCAAACGTTTGGACATGACATGGTGGGTGGTGTTAACCTGATGGGGGTTGTTAACCTGATGGGGGTTGTTAACCTGATGGGGGGTGTTAACTCGATGGGGGTTGTTAACCTGATGGGGGTTGTTAACCTGATGGGGGTTGTTAACCTGATGGGGGGTGTTAACTCGATGGGGGTTGTTAACCTGATGGGGGGTGTTAACTCAATGGGGGTTGTTAACCTGATGGGGGGTGTTAACTTGATGGGGTTGTTAACCTGATGGGGGGGTGTTAACCTGATGGGGGGTGTTAACTCGATGGGGGGTGTTAACCTGATGGGGGGTGTTAACTCAATGGGTGGTGTTAACCTGATGGGGGGTGTTAACTCGATGGGGGGTGTTAACTCGATGGGGGTTGTTAACCTGATGGGGGGTGTTAACTCAATGGGTGGTGTTAACCTGATGGGGGGTGTTAACTTGATGGGGGGTGTTAACTCGATGGGGGTTGTTAACCTGATGGGGGGTGTTAACTCAATGGGTGGTGTTAACCTGATGGGGGTTGTTGACCTGATGGGGGGTGTTAACTTGATTGGGGGTGTTACCCTGATGGGGGTGTTAACTTGATGGGGGGTGTTACCCTGATGGGGTTGTTAACTCGATGGGGGGTGTTAACCTGATGGGGGGTGTTAACTCAATGGGTGGTGTTAACCTGATGGGGGTGTTAACTCGATGGGGGGTGTTAACTCGATGGGGGGTGTTAACCTGATGGGGGTGTTAACCTGATGGGGGTGTTAACTTGATGGGGGGTGTTACCCTGATGGGGTTGTTAACTCGATGGGGGGTGTTAACTCGATGGGGGTTGTTAACCTGATGGGGGGGTGTTAACTTGATGGGGGGTGTTAACCTGATGGGGTTGTTAACCTGATGGGGGGTGTTAACTCAATGGGTGGTGTTAACCTGATGGGGGGTGTTGACCTGATGGGGGGTGTTAACTTGATGGGGGGTGTTACCCTGATGGTGTTGTTAACTTGATGGGGGGTGTTAACCTGATGGGGTTGTTAACCTGATGGGGGGTGTTAACTCAATGGGTGGTGTTAACCTGATGGGGGGTGTTAACTTGATGGGGGGTGTTAACTTGATGGGGGGTGTTACCCTGATGGGGTTGTTAACCTGATGGGGGGTGTTAACTCGATGGGGGTTGTTAACCTGATGGGGTTGTTAACCTGATGGGGGGTGTTAACCTGATGGGAGGGTGTTAACTTGATGGGGGGTGTTAACCTGATGGGGTTGTTAACCTGATGGGGGGTGTTAACTCGATGGGGGTTGTTAACCTGATGGGGGTGTTAACTTGATGGGGGGTGTTAACCTGATGGGGGGTGTTAACCTGATGGATGGGGCTAACAGTCAAACCAGAGCAGAAGAGGACACAAGCCTGATGTTTAGACCTTTGCTCAGGTAGATAAGATCAGTAGATCAGATTGGCTCCATGTGTAAGTATCAGCTGATCACTGATCACCCAACGTGAAGGAAATTAGTGCTGATTTATCAGCTGGCTAATTGATCTGTGCAGTAAAACTACACTGAACTGAGATACTTTAAAAGACACTGAGATTTGTCCCACCTTGGTTTTGTTTGTGAAAACACAATAAGAACATCAATAATGTTTTCTAAACATTAGCACCATCTCAGAATTAGATAAAAATAATGCAATGTTATTAATTGTTTGAGTTTCACTTATTGCGGGTTATTTTTGGAATGCAACCCCTGCGAAAAACGAGGGATCACTGTAATGCTTAATGTCCTGTTAGAAACATTTCTGTGTTTTATGTTTGTTGGGTTGGAAGTTGGAAACAAAGCAGTGGTGCTTCAGAGATAATATCACTGACCCTGGGGAGGAGAGCAGGACAGGCCAGGACCTTGGATGTGAAGAGAAGACAAGCAAATAGATGAAGAGACCATTGCCTTGATGAGATGCCTTCCTCCAGAGAAACCCGCTCTGGCCTCCCTCTGCCTTATCAGTACACGGATCATAATGAAATGGGCCTGATGATGTGCAGGACCACGGTTTTACCTCGTGGAAACTCTGGCTTTATCCTGCTGTCCATGCTTCCAGGATACAGGAAGACAAAAGGATTTATGTGGAACTGCAACTCATTGAATCACTGCCAAGTCTGGGCGAGTCGTTCAACACATGCCAAGGTTGAAACAGCCGATCATCGGGAAAGGAAGAAAGAGAATGAGTAGCAGAAAAATAAGAGGGAATGGTTTCCAAAGACCTTTGGCAGCGGCTCGAGGAATGACAATGCCGGGGCATTTTAAGAGAAGGACAGATTGGTTTGGTTAAAAAGGCAGGGTGACCACCAGCCAGGACTCGGATTGATTTCTAGCAGCACAATGCAGAGGCTCGCAGAGACTTGCAACTGAGTAAACAAGGGTTTTATTGTAATTCACGCAGTGTCTCTGCATGACGCAGTGCCTAAGCCGCCAGCCAGACCATTATGTGAGAGAAAGACCATTACCTCCCATTAACTGAGAAGGACTGCTTCCAGAACCCATGCTTTTCTCTAGCTGAGCAAGTAGGGTAATTACAAAAAGAATAGCTTGTTGCCGCAAAAACTAGCAGCGTGGATAAATCAAATGGGTTTGGCCTGAGGTTTTAGATGAAATGGCTGCAGGGAGATTTAGAGAAGCATCAGGGCCATCTGCTCCCCTGAGCCTTGGCCCTTCTGAGGGAAACACGGGCGACTCGCTCCCGATTTATACGACCAACCTTCTGCCAGCGGATCTACGCATCCATCTCTCGGCAACCCAGCACTCGGCTTCAGCTCCTGCTGCTGTGAGACAGAGTTACTTTCTGTTGTTCTTTCACTCCATCTGGCTTTGCCAAGGAAGTAAAAGTTGAGTGCGTCAAGCGTAAACAACCACTTGCCAGATGATAACAAGGAAGAGCAAAAGAAGCAGACAATAACAACGGCTCTGAAGACCTACTTAGAGAAAACAACAATTCACACCACAGGAAGGCCTGCGTGAAGCAAAGCAATCTGAAAGAAAAATGAGAATTAGCTGAGGTGTGCCAGACGTAACTGCACTACGAGGAGGGAAAACAACAACAGAGGCGGTGGGAGTAAACAAAGAAAATAGGAAAAAGTAGGAGAAACTTGTTGTTTCTGTTTTGAGTATATCATAAAGCAAAAATGCCTTTTTTATGGTTTCATCTCCTCAAATAGAAAGATATGCAACTGTAATCTGAATTACATTAACAGAAATCTCATGCATTATGGATTTAGATTCTATGAAACAAATGGATGAACATCAGAAAAGGCCAGGTTTAGCATGGCTACCAAATCAAGCATTGTTTGTTTTGGTACATACATATTTACCTTGACCACAAAGGTAAACATGTATGAATACCCAAAAATAGGTTGTGAAATGCAAAAGTCACTACAGAGCTGGCTGGCTGGTATTGTAGCCACATTTTTTTATTATCTTTAACTTTGACCAACCAATAGGAAACATGATACCAAGAGAAAAGGAAGAAGAGGACAGGACTCACCGCAGGGTCCGTGGAATTGGACCCGGATGTTCTTCTGGTTCTTGCAGGCTTGCTGGTGGAGCTCACACTCGTTACGGTAGTCCTTCCCGTCGCTGCCGCACACCATCTGATTGGGCTTGTCATCGCAGCTGAGGGGGCACATGCATTTAGCTGACAGGCCGTCCGATGATTGGACGCAGGTGCTGCCGAAGCTGCATGTCACCTCGGCGCAGGGGTTCTTCAGAGCTGCAGGCGGACACACATGAAAGGCTTATTTAGCCAAAAGCATTTTCTCTTTTCTACATTGAAGAGTACATCTGTCGAACAGCAGCAGAAGAGCGCTGAATGCTCTCCATACACTGGAGTGCATTATGAATGACAGGCCATCTTATCCATGTGGCTGCTGGCGCATTTTTAGAAGCCCACCACGGTTGTTTGAAGAACTACTTGACACCCCTTGGGTAAGGATGCGGCACCGCAGTTGTCGACTCGTACCGCTCGTTTCAGCGAGCGGCGTGAATTGAATTACAAGCTTTGCATTTGGACCCCACATTCTGCAATGCTATGCTTGAGCAGCTTTAATCGGCCCAGCTGCACAGCAACCCTTTGAATATTTACCTTTTCACAAATTAGTCCAAAAGAAAGAAGAGAAAAGGACGCAGAGATGTGTAACCCCCCCACATGCATACCCCGAGGACAGTTTCCACCCCAATTAAACAACGGGCCACTTGTCGCTGAGTGGCTCATTCTAATCAATGGAGAAGGTGAAATTTTTAATTTTGCCTGCATTCGCCACCAGCATTGGGGAGTACAGGGGGTTTCCAGGAGCTTTGTGTGTTTGACAAAAGACATCCATGAGATTACAATCATTGTCATTTCTCAGCATAATCCATATTTCTGACTGTCACGGACACAAGCGTGCTCTCCAATGGGAGCGAAGCTGAGCGTTGGAAGCCCTCATTTCCTAAGCTTGGCTCCTTTTCTTTCCTTGTAATAAATATTTACCCATGTCTGATATTATCAACCCTCTTTTGTTACGTCCAGCATCGATGAATTTAATTTAAAGGTGTGGCCAAGGTGTGTAGGCTGACTTTCATATTGCTTTGTGCTTCTTTTTCCCTCCACCTGTCATCATTTGTGAGCGAAGACAAGGGGAAAATGTCTCTTTTAAAAAATTCAATACCCGTTCCAACGATGGAGCAGCACTGCCTTGTTAATAACAGAGAGGAGCGCATGCAGAGATATGCATATTAAGGATGGGAACGGAGACGGGATTGCTATACGGAGTACTATTGATCAAAGGATTGCCCCACCTTGCTTCCCTCATCTTTGTGACACATTCTCTCTTCCCCTCTTTTTCTCATTCTGCTGTCAAGTTCTTTTGAGGTCTGTTGCCTCAGAGTCGCTAATGAACACCTCCTCCTTTGCGCCGAGGAACTTTGAAACTGCTTCTAGACCTAATTTTATAAGTATCTTCAAAATAAAGTGCTAAACTGCAGCCCAGACCAAAAGGAGACTGGTGGAAAATGGTTTAGTGAAATCAAAAGTAATTACTGAAAATCATCAGGTATTGTAAGCTGCTGATGACAGCTTTGTGGCTTTCCTGCGCTGACTAGATGGCCATCGTGATGCTTTGTGTCTTATCATGTGAACAATGAGATGCTGATGACCTGCAGGATACGGCATTGAGGTAACAACCCTGTTGGAGCAGCAACACACAAAGCACATCCAGTACACACTGAATGATCTGGGCTCAGGCACAGTTAGCTTGAATGTGTGGCTGGGATTTTGTCTGACAGACTGAAACATCCTGATGCATTTAATGTCAAGTGGATGAAAAATGATTTAGTAGTGTGAAAAAGTGTTTGGCTCCTTCCTGATTTCTTTTTTGTTTTGTATGTTCTCATACTGCAGTGTTTCAGAACATTAAGTCAATTTCAACATTAACCAAAGAACCCAAGCAAACAAATGAAACCAGGCATTTGCAATAAGATGCCAGAAGCCTTTAATGGCACTGTAAGGAATTTTGTCTGTCTGGTCTTTGCAGGATTGTTCTAATCCACATTGAAGAATGACTGACCACATCATCAGGTCAGAGGTTAAGAGGATTGTCAGGGTTGTCCATCATTTTCTCCATTTTATGTAAAGTCCGTCTTGGCATCATCATCTCCAGAAGTTCCACTGCCATCCCCAGAACCAGAACCAGAACCAGAATCAACCTTCTTTGTCAGGTTGTTGAGCCTCTTCCTGGTTCTGATGGCTCTCACCAACAGACTGATGGAAGATCCTTGAAGAATCTTATCTTCCTCCAGTCTCTCCGTCTCTCAAATTCTGAGGCAAGATTTTAAATATTATGAATTTAAGGTACTATAAGCTAACTTATAGTACCTTATAATGTACTATAAGAAAAAAAAGCTGGAAGAGACAAAGCTCTAAAGGCTTTTAGTTGAAAATGAAATAAAAGGTGGGTCTACTAAGTCAGGGAAGCTGAAAGCAAACACACCACACTTTTCCAATTTTAACTTAAGATGAAAAAACAGAGGCTGCACAGTGGCACAGTAGGTAGCACTGTTGCCCTGCAGCAAGAAGGTTCTGGGTTTGATTCCCAGCCCGGGGTCTTTCTGCATGGAGTTTGCATGTTCTCCCCGAGGATGGTGGGTTCTCTACCGGTACTCCAGCTTCCTCCCACAGTCCAAAAACATGACTGTCAGGTTAATTGGTTTCTCTAAATTGTCCCAAGGTGAGTGTGTGTGCGCATGGTTGTGTGTCCTGTCTTTCTCTGTGTTGCCCTGCAACAGTTGGCAACCTGTCCAGGGTGACCCCGCCTCTCGCCCGGAACATTAGCTGGAGATAGGCACCAGCAACCCTCCCGAGCCCACTAAGGGACAAGGATGTATAGAAAATGGATGGCTGAAAAAGTGGAACATATTTTTCCTTCCACTTCATAATTCTCCAGTTCTGGTAGGTTGTGGGTTGTTTTGGTTTGGCCAGCTGCTGGTATGAGTGAACAGGAAGCAGAAGAGAAACCTGTGTTTATTTTGTGGTAGTAAGAGACATCTTTGCACTTTTTGATCTTCCTGAATAATAATCTGGGCTTTCCTACACTCCCTGCTTCCTCTGCCTCTGAGTGGAGCAGCAGCTTCACAAGCAGAGGATGGTGGGAGCAAAAGAACGAAGCACACGAACAGAGCAAACCTGGGAAGGGAGGCGGGGGCTCTCTTTATTTGAATGCTAACAGAGGCCAATTTGGATATGAAGCGTAGCCTCGATGGGGCGTTAGTGCAGATAAGCTGCCCTTCTCAGACCCAGACAAGCTTCGGCGAATGTGATAGGTGTAACAAGCACAAATGAAAAAAAAAAGAAAGAAAAAGCATGCTCACTGCAGCAAACTTCTGAGTGTATTTTTCTATTATTATCATGTGAAAGGTGGCAAAAAGGAGAAGAGAAAGCAGGAGGAGAAAAAGCTCTGCAGAGCTGCCTTCGTAAAATTAGAATGAGCCTCGCTGCCAATTAAATCAGTCGCCTTTGCTGGAGTGAAGCAAAGGCGACTTCATTATCCCAGACGGGCAGGGATAATGAAGGGAAAAAGATAAGAATAAAGACAGAGAGATAAAGATTCAAAGTGACACTGTAGAAGCAACATTTCTGCACAAACAGGAAGCTGAGATGTCTGCGGCAAGGAGCGGAAGCTTCAAACACCCAGCGTTCTCAGATTTTCATCAAAGACTTTTCATATATCTATTTATGTTGGCATTCAATTATGATTTACTACGGTACATTTAAACATATACAGGTGGATCTCAATAAATTCAAATAACTAAAACGTTAATTTATTTAAGAATTTCTATTCAAAAAGTGAAAAATAAGTCAAAGCAATGTTATGACCAACAGAATCATGACAACTTGACCAGTTGCCCTGTGGAGAGGGTAGCCACACAGGTTTTTCTTTTCCTTTATTTTTAACAAAATGTTATTTTCATGAAAAGTTGAGTGGATTTAAAAAGCAAAAAACATGCAACACACTGTAAAGAGTACCCATGTATCTAACAGTGATAAACAGCAACACTATGACAGAAACAAATCAGAAAAATATAAATCAAACTGTTGATTTGATGTGCAGATACAGTAAATAAATTAACTGGTGAAACAGTAATTTGTACATTATCTGAGGATAAAGAAAACGGTTAGTACCATAAAGCACTGTTGCGGGGGGGGGGGGGGGGTTCACAGAAAATATTCATTCCTTTCCAAGTTTCTAATGGCCAAACACTGATTTCTAGATGTATTCATTGCAAAAACACATTAGTGTGTGTTTTCACAGCAGTGTGTGAATCTCATTAAGAGTTTGGAAGAGACTCAAGGGGTATTGACTGGGACTCAGCTCAGTGTTTCAGGAGCTGCAGCCCTGCAAAGACATCAAGATGCATCTTATCTGTACTGAACAGGAAAAGGAATGGATGGTTGCTAAAAGGTCAAAAGATCAATTTTCTTTTGGAATGAAAGGGTCTGAAGGGAGAGTGGAAAAAGACACAAGCAGAGGCGCTTCAGATCCAATGTGAAGTTTCAACATTGGATCTCAATGATAATTCTAGGAGCCATGTTGGTCTACTGTGTTTTATTAAGTCCAAAGTAAGCACTGCCGTTTACCAGAGCAACTTCCTTCCACTGATGAATTTTGTGGAGATGCTGAGTTCATGAATCTTTAATGACCAACTCAGCTGACCCAAACTCCACAAAGAATCTACTGTTAACATGAGACACAGACACCCAAACCTATCAGAGCAACCTGAGCTTCACTAACATCTGAGCAGAACCAGACGGCCTCCATGTTACTGATGCAGCTCTGCATGTACAAGGAGGCCTAACCAAGTGTTGTGACTATATATTGAACACTCTGACGCAGGAGATATACTATAAAGAAGGCTCACATAAATCTGTTTTCATGTTCTATTCATAATGGCTCAGAAATTGAATTGTAGTCTTAAGCCGTAATTATCAAAACGAGAGGAAAAATAGCGTTTGTATACTTTAGTGAGATAAACCAACTGTGATGACATTCAAACCTTGTGAGATGTGCCGTACCTCTGAAGAGCAGGCTGCAGTGTCATCTCGCCCCATCATCTAATTCCTCAACCCACTTCTTTTCTTTCCAACAAATTCACAGCAGCTACTCTTGGCACATTGAATTAAATAAGTGTCTTCGAAAGCTGAGAAATTTGGTCTATTATGTGTGATTCTGGTCAGATTATTTAGAGTGTCCTGAGACAGCTACAGAAAAATTGAAAGAATAAACTGAGTTCTTTTCATTTTCAACGATTCAGCTACTTCTAAAAGCACTTTGAGATTTCTGTCATTATTGCGTATTCATCTGTCTTTTCACTGAGCACATGCTCTACTACTAATCACAAGTGGCTCAGATTTAAATGGGCAGACTTCCAGAGAATATCTATAGTCAGCAGGTTTCTTATATTGTCCACCGTTGTGAGGAACATGCTGGGCCTGAAGTACCTGGTGCCTAATTATGGATGAGCATGAGGTAGCGTATCACCATCGCAAATGTGAACACAGACACATCCTAATGTTAATTAAAGTGGTGCTTAAATTGGGACAGAAATCAGTCAGTGATGTAGTGTTGCTGTAGAGGCAGCGGAAGAACCATTAAGAAACCAATAAGATCTGTTTACTATTCATGGTGCGCTTCCAGACTTAAGAGAATACTTTAAAATTATAAAGGAAATCAATGCCAAGTGGCCGTAAGGAGATAAAGAGCTCATGCTAAATTTGCATGTTTCACAGCTTTTGAATTGAATTTATCATTAATAATAAAAGAAAAAGTTTGAAATTAGAGTGCCTGGATGAAAACAGCTGGTATTTTAGAGGGTAAGCACTGTCAATGCCACTCCTTCAGAGCTACAAAGAAATATTGATATTTACATAGAATATTATTGTGATTTACCCTAAAGGAAACATGACATGAAGTTCAGGTAACTACTGCTGCAGCTCCCATGTTTACCAGTGTAATACAATTGAGCCCCACATATTCAAGGTTCTGGATTTCTGAGAAACTTTTATCCAAGTTATTTGCAAAAAAATCTGCCTTTTTGTGGATTTTTTTATACATCTAGAATATTTGATGGAAAATCCCACTAAGACACAATGCTACTTTTTACACTATTGGCTGGTGTTTGAGAAACGGAAAAGAAAAACAGAGCAAAATAGAATGACTTACTGTAGCTGGCAGAAAAAAAAACAAGTACGACAAAGCCCACCAAGCCCTTTGGTTTACTGTGGACGCAAAAAGTTATAAACTTTTCATCTGTTCTGATCAGGTAAAATGTTGCAAAAAAAAGAAGTTATATTTCTTTTTGAAAAGGAACAAGCTGACAATTAACCAATGCTACAATTAAAAAATGTTAAATAATACTGATTTATTAAAAATGTAAGTCTCAATGAATCATTTGCTTATTTTTATAGAACCACAGAGAATGAGCAGTCTTTATTAAACAGAAAATAATTAAAAGCGACTGGAAGTTACTTTGGACTGTTGTCATCAAAATGGAGGCTCTTTAAAAAAACAAGTTGGCCGTGCAGCTTTCTGAAACGTTGATTAGTGCAATATTGTAATTTACCTGGAATACCCAAAACTGCGTAATATTTGAGTTTGCATTTGACATCAGAGGCATGCAAATGAGAGAAAACCTTCTGCTTGATACTGAAAAGTTGGGAAGAGTGGTTTGGAGGGATGAGAATTACAGTTATCCTCTCTCTGAAAATCTCTCCCTCTGGCAGACAGGCAGGCAGGTGGGGAGCTTTACTGCTCTCTGATCCACTGTTTGTTGCAGCAGTTTATTAATGCTTCATTAGGGACAGGGAGCTGTCAGCCCCGTGCTGACTTTACGTGATGCCCTGCCACCTCAGCACCAGCAGCAGCCAAAATCTGTGTGTGTGTGCATTTGTTTGTAATACCTTGTGGAGACCATTTTCCTGACACATACTACATTGTAGGGACCCACTGCTCCTTGTGGGGACCGAAGGCCTGATCCCCTCAAGGGGAATCGCTGTTTTTGGGTCAGGGGTTAGATTTTGGACTAAGGTGTGAATTGAGTTTTGATTAGGGTTAGGATAAGGGTAAAGTTTAGGCTGTAGAAATTAATGAAAGTCAGTGGAAGGTCCCCAAAAAGATAGCCATGCAAACGTGTGTGTGTGCTGCACTCCCTGTTGTGTTGATAGTGATAAAGGAGGGAGCAGGGGGTTGAAGAAGCTAATCAAAAGCAATGATGCAATGTGGGGGGACTCAGCAGTGTGTGTTCTAATCAAGAAACTCCACCATTTTTCACCAGCAGGAGAAGAAACTGTGGAAAATCACAAGTAAAAGAGACAGAAAACGTTGGTGTGGGACACATCCAGAAATGTAGATGTGAAATCTGTGACCGGGTTATGCAGAAAAATATGAACTCAAAAAAATGAGACTTAAAAGTTTAATGTATTGGTAAACATCCGTACTGAATCATTGATCTTTAGACAAGAACAAGACTCACCAATACCTTTAAAAGACATATAAAAACTGGTTTTGGTATAAATAAAGTAAACTAAAAATTTGAATCTAATTTTGTTTCTTAAATTCACTAAAGTTGTTCACTATTTAATTATTCAGACCTTAAGAAGGACAGATCAAATAAATCATCAAAATCCCAATTAAATTTAAGCTCAACTGTCGACTTGCCTATCAGAAATATTAAAAATCAGATTTTCCTGGTCAACAGTTTTTAGTAACACTGAAGTGTTTACAAAAGTTAGGAAATGCAGAAGAGGTGAAAGAATCTTCCAGAAGGAAACTATATTTTCCACTGAGACGTCTGCTGTTCATCCAGGCCCTTCTTCACACAGACAGTCTGAGCAGAAAACAGGAACGCTAAGCTTTTTACAGCTAGCTGTTTGGATTTAATGTCCATCAGTAGTGCTGCATCTGGAAACGATGACTGTCTTTCTGAAATCTCAGAAATCTATTCTCTAGGGAATCCACACTAAACCAGAGTAGGTGCAAAGGACAGATGCTGTGTTCAGGTTGTAGTCAGAACTGGGAAATTTTGACTACCCAGTGGGAAAAATCAACTGGAACATCCTTCAAAGTTGGGATTCCCTCTGGGAAAGTGGGAGCAACACAGACTACCCCCAGCTACGTCTTGTAAGGCCAACTTTGCGTTTCAATATGGCCACTCCTCGCATCAACGATAGTAATAAGTGGTGAAAACATGTTAATTTGTATAAGACATGTAAGAATGCAGCTAAAATCAATGCTACATGTAGTGCCTGCTACTTTCATTAAAAGTGGCATTTGTGGTGTAATGCTTGTTAGAGGTATTGATGATGTCTGAGGGGGTCGCCATGTTGAAATCTTATCTTCTTAACTGGAATGCTGTAACCTGTCAAAGCTTCACGTTCCGACTTCAGAAGAAACTGGAACACAGCAGGATGATTACACCAACTGCATGATTACATTGTCTTTATTTAATAACAGCACAAGTCTGTTTGAATGTGACTGCTCTCTCACACACAGTGTAACGTCGCCTCTTCTTTTTACAGGAAAAAAGCCAAAAACAATCGGTTACGAAATCACCAGCGACAATCTTAGATCGGCCAACGATCTAAGATTGTCGTAAGGGGAAAATAGGGGCAAAAAATCGTGTAGTATGAACTACTGCATTAGGAAGCCGGATGTGCCCATCTTCTCTATTTAAATCTAGTGATTACTGAAGGCCAATATACGTAGTATACAGACTTCATAATCTGCACTCTTTTGGTTGAATGCAGTATTTGTTTCCACTTTGGCTTTATGTTTAGATTTTATTCAAGTACGTTTTTTGTTAATGGAGACTGAGAATCCATTTTATTTTTGCTTGTTTTGTTTATTTAGTTTATCAGTTCCAGTGTTATGTGTTCTTTTGAAAATAAAGTGTATCTATCTATGGCAGGAAATAGTTTATCGCAATAATTTTTTAGACAATTAATCGCTCAGCAAAATTTGTTATCGTGACTGGCATACATTTCTGCTTTTTATTGAAATCCAAACAGAACAAATGGTATGCATCAAAAAATATGGACCACAAGAAAATCATATTTTAAATTAAGAGAAACATGACCAGCAAAGCTGCGAAGTTTGTAGAAAATGTTCAGGGTTGGATGATCAGGAGGGATGGAGATAGTGAGACAGAAGTGTGCTGAAGTGAGATAAGGGAAAGGGTCAAAACAGGAGCAAGAAAAAACACAACATGGCACGGTCAGAAAATAAACAGACAAGATCAATGAGAACTCAAACCCAACAACTAAATATGGATGAGAGAATCTTCTGCTAGATATCCAACCAAAGCATGGAGCAGCATGTGGATGGGACTGAGGGATGGCCAAAGGATTAGCAATTATACACACCTCTCCAGCCACACACACACGCACGGACACGTTCAGTCTGAACATCTTTTTCTGCTGTGATGCCAATGGCTGGAAGATGCTCCTTTGTGTTTGATGTTGTTCTTCAAAGAGCTCCACTGACCTGCAGCTGTTGCTCTCTTTCATACATTTTGTTGCATTAACCTTCAGAATGGAAAATGAACCACAAAAAGCCCTCTGCTGCTGAAGCAGAGAGCACGGCAGAGAGCAGGCGCCATGAGGGCAGAGGAGGCAGGCCTTGAATCTCTGGAAATATCATCCACAGAGAAGTGTGATTAAAAACTGAGGATTCTGTAATGGTGCCACACTGAGGGTTTCTCCACCATGGCTGCCATTTTTCCAGTGGCAGATGTCTCACGCTTGGAAGACGTAGTAAAGCACAGGTGTGGTGCTGAAATGACTACACAGCGCCCATTTATTCTCCTGAGTGACAGAATGAAGACGGAGCGAGATTAAATCGTCCAAAAGTGGCATTTATCACAAACAGGCAGACATCCACATGGTGTGGAGATGAACAGTCACACAAAAACAACACAAACTTACAAATTAGGCCTCAGTAAATGTGCTTGAGTACATTAAATAAAAAAAAATAAAAAAACACAATAAAAACAAATCACTTAACAGACATATCCCAGAGACCTGGGTTATGTATTTAATCTTACCCTGTGTGTAATAATTGGGAGCATAAATCTCACTTTAATGAAACCAAAATCAGCAAAGCCAGACACACAATATCTCCACATAAAATTCCTCCAATAATTTACATAAACGATTTGCAATCAAAAATGTCAGAAGTCTCATTAAGTTTAATTTTTCAGGCAGAAATGATCAGAATGAGACTCCAGTGCGACGCTTTAACACATCCAGCCTGGCAAAGGTTTTTTTGTTTTTTTTTCTGAAATGGGAAAAATTTCACCAAAACACAGAAAGTCAAAGTGTGACTGGTATTATTTCAGACCTCCAGTCCATGTCAATAATCCCAACAGAGAGGCAGAGGGAGGAGACAAATGCTGGCTGATGGACATTTTGTTTAACCTCCAGGTCTCCGACTGTGGGGGGGAATAATGATACTAACTAATGGAAAACTGTCACTGTTTATAGCCAGACTTGAAGACAAAGGGCTCTTAAAAGCAGATGCAGTACACTGTTAACTGCTTCAATTTTCATCTATTTAATACATCAATCCCAATTAGCAGACAACGCCTTCATTTATTTTTTAGAATTGTGCAAAAGTAATGGCATGTAACTGATTGGATTTGGTTTGCAGGTATGGTTTGCTGGTGAATTAATGACTTCTGCATGCATAATAGTTTAAAAGGTGAAAAAAATTAAACATGCAAAATAAAAAGATACAACATCCTAAAAAATGTTGTCCTCAGAGGGCCGTGAGCTGAGAGCGCTCCCTGAAACACACATTCTCTCTTATTGTGTCCTGATTAACAGCAGCTGCTGCTGGTGTGCAGCCAAGGCCAATCATGCTTGGCCTTTGCCTTCAAAACGCTTGCTACTGAGTGATGGCTGCTGGGCCCAACATGGTGTTCAGAAGAACTACAAAGTGGGTTCCAGTTGGTGTTTGGCTCCGATCAAAAACACAAGCACTTGAGAGAAAATATCCAGACTCTGATCGGCTCAGGTCCTGATAAGGATCAATACTCAGTCTTTATCCTTGATGATGGTGGTAAATTTCTCTGTGAAGGTTGAAGTAACCACTGATGCAGGCGCAGCTGAAAATCACAAAAACTGATTCTGGTCTTTGGTTCACATTCAGATTCTTGTACTTATTTGTTCAATAACTCTTAACAACTAAAACTACACATTTTCTTCATTTATTTGCAGACGCTGTAGTGTTAAAGTCCATTACAGTGAGGTTCAGTCTTCCTGGGTTCACCTATTTGCAGATTTTTAACTACAAGTTATTTGTGAAAATCTGCCTATTTGCCATTTTTTGTAATGTATATCTAAAATATAAAAAAATATTAGGAGTTGACATATCTAGTAAACTATTTGATACGCTATCGGCTGGCATTTCCAAAACAGCCAACCGAGAAGTGCTGATTTTTTCCTTGTTGCTGATTGGCTGTAAGAGGAGAAAGAAGGCTGCAGATATTAGCTTCTGACATAACTCTAAGACAGTTTCAACTGTCAGGATTAATGCATATTTAAGTATTTTTGGTGTCTGAACTGTTAAAATAGACACTTCTGTTTCTGAGAGGATCTCAAGTTTTCACAGACTTGCAAAAGGCCCATCGTGCTCAAGACTAATGCAATGTGTAAAGGCATATTTTCTCACTAGAGACACCTACTGATTAGAAGGGGAACAGCAGTGTCTTGTGTCTGAAGCAGCAGTATAAACAGCAGTTCCAGACATTTTGTTGGCAGATTTGAGGACGTAAACTTGAAAAAAACAGATCAAGAGCTTGAAAAGAGGAAAGGACTATCTTGGAAAGGACTATTCTTCCCAACACTGTTTGAATGTTTAAGTTTACTGACCTAAATTTCTAGAATTGGTTTTAGGAAGTAATATGAGGGGAACTTGTATTTAAAAATAAAACCTATTTGGCATCTTTAAATTGGTAGACTTCTACACAAACATCTCAGAGAAGTGCTGAGATGTTTCTCTCTCTCTCTCTCTCTTTCTCTCTCTCTCTCAACACACACGATTCATGAATACAAATACACTTAATCAGATCAACAGCTGAAATAACCATGGCCATTTGTGCCGACCGATATATGGCACTATTTAACATGACAGCAATTTAATCTGAGCTATTCTGATAAGCCTCTAGGAGACAGAAAAGGAGAAACTGTAGACAGAGCAGAATGAACTGACATTTATTCAGAGTAAATAGTGGGAGAAAATAATGTTGATTGATTCCCTTCCTTTCCTGGAAAGCAGAATTAACCAAAGGCAGACCTTATGTGTGAATGTCTGCTTTTTTAATTGTTGGGTGAGAAAAATCAATAGGTCTTTAAACTAGATAGAAAAAACTCATTTCAGTAATTTAAGCTAAAGAGCCCAGTGTTTATAGTTTTATCATCTTGGAAATAAGTTAATTAGATTTGGTTTATAAGTCAGAAGATGATATAGAAGTTGTTTCAACACTACATGATTTGCTGAATGCCAGGATATTTATAAATATTTTTTTACTAGTTTACCTTCACTTTGGAAGAAATTCCTCCTCTTCCTTTTTTCTTGGGTCAAAGGTTATGTGTTTCCTTCCACAGGCTTTAAGCTTTAAAATCCTAGTTGATGTCTTCAGATTTCCATATAATGTTCTTTCCTCATGTGAAGTGCACCAGTACCTCCTTCAGTACAAGAGCCACACGGAACAGCTGGGCTTTCCCAAGCTGTTTAAAGGAAAACAATATTAATGCCAGTAAACTTTTCATTTAAAGACTTTTTTTAAGTCCTCTCTCTCATTATTTTAGCAGATAGAAATTATTTTGTCCATTCTAATTGAACTGAAACAAGAAATGTTTAGTCTGCTGTAATGTCAGACAGTGAGAAAAGACAGGTGCTCAGTGTATGCAAACATCTGGGGCCTCATGCATAAAGCGGCATGCGCACAAAATATGTGCGGCGCCATATTTTACACATAAGTCGGCATGTATAAAAATTAACTTTGCGTCAAAGTTTGTGTAAATATACTCACACTTTTTTGCTGCTGTCAAAATGTGGAGCAGCCACACAAACTTTTTCTGTGGACAGCATCAATCTACAAAGTGTCAAAACTCACCTAAATACACTGAAATCTGATTACTTTCAGTTATTTAGACCAAGAAACATCAAACCTGATGTTTTTATCATGATTGTATTTTTTTATTGCTTAAAAGTAAATGATGAAACTGAACTGCATTTATCCCCAGACAATAAGGTAACATGAACACAAAATAAAGAAAATAAAAATAAAAGGATGTGAAAGCCTCACTAGAATGTAAATAGTACTTTTCCTCAGTTTTTGTCTCATAAAAATGTAACGCATTGGTCTGTGTCCCGAAGTGCATGAAATGCAACTATGAGGTAATTTCATTCCGACTTAAAAAACAAACAAAAAAACAGGGTTGGATCAGCAGATTAACTCCAAACAGGTTTTATTATTTTTAAGGGGATTAAGGTGTGTAGACAATCATGTATGTATGCTGTGCAAAAATGTGCCGCATTGTGGAGTGTTTTATCTCTGATGGAGAACATCGCCAATGGAAGGATTCAGAGGGAGTGTGTGTTCAGAGATCATATTTATCTTCTGATGATGATGGTTTATTAGCCTTTAGATTAATCCAGACTGATCATCCTGGAGCTCTGAGCAAAACTTAAAGAAGGAGCCGTGTGGTACCGGTACTGGTCCAGCTGCAGTCATCGAGTGCCTCTCTGGACAGAAAGCATCTTTATTTTGTAAATGTACAATTTATGCACATGATTTCTCTATTTAGAATAAACGTCCACATTCCCACTCAAAGACTCTCTGACACGCTGTCTGTCTTTAAATCCCAGCTGAACGCCCTATTGTTCAAACAAGCATTTTCACAATCTCTTTATTTATTTATGTATTTTATTTGGATTTAATTTTTTTCTTTAAAATGTCTTATTTTTAGTTTTGTGAGGTGACCTTATGTGTCCTGAAAACACCTTTTAAATAAAATATATAATTATTATTATTACAAATATTCATACTGCTACAAACAAGGACGTCGCCATGGTTATTGCTTGGTGGCAGACTTCTGGATATTTATATTAATTTACACATGTATTTATGGGTGGCGACAGGGCGGACCAGCAGCTGCGCTCTATTTCCCGCAAACTAGGATTTATAAAGGAAAGGTGCGCGGCCACAGGCGTGAGCATGGCTTTATGCATCCGATTTTTTTTTGTGTGCTGCACTTTTCTAAATTTGTCCATACGCCAACTTTT
The DNA here is from genome assembly GCF_051168715.1 of Poecilia mexicana. Taxonomy (NCBI): domain Eukaryota; kingdom Metazoa; phylum Chordata; class Actinopteri; order Cyprinodontiformes; family Poeciliidae; genus Poecilia; species Poecilia mexicana. The sequence continues at coordinate 1,532,513 of NW_028263376.1, read as the reverse complement.
AGTGTGAAAACTGTGCCCTCTTTTATACATGAGGCCCCTGGTCTCCACTGCATATTCAGTGTGATTAGATTAAAATCCAGATTTCACATGACATTTGGGAAAAACAATGCCTCTCCTGATTGTTGTATATTTTTCAGCAAGCCCAGCAGATACATAAATTTTAATTTGCACATTTTAACAGTTGCCATTTAATGCAATTGTTCCATCTTCATAGTGGAGGCATCCATTCTGAGAGGAAGAATTCTCCCATTGCTACCTGACACTATAATTGCCCAGACATTCTGTACATGCTGCTAATCTAGCAGCCGGTGTTTATCATCGCTTCCTATTGATGTTACCCACACAATTAAACACTTTATGTTTTCCTGCTGCTGACGCTCCACATAAAAAGCGTCAAAGTGTCCAAACACATCATGGCCTTTCCCACAGTAACAGGTTATCCATCTCCAGCTGCTGCTCAAATTTTATTATGGTCCTTTTTTATGAGCTGAGGCCAGTGAGGGGCTGCAAGGGAACTGGAGCCGACTGTTTACGTTCAGCTCCTCCTCAAGGTCGCACTGCGCCGGCTCTGTCCAGCTGTCAGTTAAAGCCACTGCATTAAGGGAATTAGCTGAAATTAATGAATTAATTTTTTGTAACTGTCATTGCTGACACACAAACAATAAGTGGACTCTTGATTTCTTTCTGCTTCATTACCCAATCCTGTTGAGCAGCAGACAGTGGTGCAGCTGTTTCATGGCTACAAGGTTCCAGGTTTGAATCCCACTTGGAATTGAACATTTGGAAATGTTTTTTCTGTCCCTGCTTTCATCCCACTGCTGAAAAATAAGCATGCTATATGTTAATCAGTCACTCAAAGAGTGTATTCACACCAGCCCTATTTAGTCCACTTTAACTGAACCCGTCCATTTGCCTAGAAAGTGAAGATGTGTTTGTGAAGATGTGAACAAACTTTGATCCAGACCAAAATAGCGACCGCTGGTCTGCCTACAAACCCAGTTCTCTCTTTGGCTGAAATGAACTCTGGTGCAGTTTGAATGCCAGAGACTTCTTCAGAAGCAGGAAGCTGACTGTAGTGCAGGGCATTCTGGGTAAATTTGTGTCTAGCACTAGCAGGAGAAATATCTTGTGGTCTTCTACTAAAGACAAGAGAAATCCTCCAACCGCTAAAATCTGGTGCTACTCAAGCTTTGTTTATATTTTTAAAGAAGGAAGTTGAATCAGTGTATTTGTGTTGTTTCCTGCAGTGGTTCTTCGTGCAGCGCCCCCTCAGGTGGGGAGGTGAACAGGTTGCTCAAAGGGTTTGGATCATTTGACTCAGTGCAGTGTGAAAGAGAACCGCAGCAGCTGGAAATGTAACAAATGTTGCAGTTTTGGTTCCAATCAAACAGGGTTTACTGGACTATCAGGTGTGAAAACAGCCTAACTTGCTGGTGACCTTTCCAGAGTTCACCCTGCCTCTCACCTGCTGACAAAGGATTCAAAACCTCCTGCTGACAATAAAGTAAAGCAGGTATAAACGCTGAATGGATGGACCGGCTGTCGATGCTCAGTCATGAGTGGAAGGAGTCCCTCACTACTAAGAGAAACAAACTAATATGCAGTGATCAGGTGTATGGGCTGTTAAATGGTGTGAAATGGAAACATGTGGGTATAAACTAAAGTCCCTCCAGGAAGTTGCCATTGCAATTATTAATGCAAATTTAGTCATTTGCAAATTTGCCGCTGACTTGCAATTTCTACCAGTTATTGCGCCTTTTTCACCAATCCACTTTAATGTTTTTAGTATTTTTCTTTTCTGACCAATCACTGCAAGTCGGCTGAATTTTGACCAATCCTCTCAGACACTTTTCCAACTGAACTTCCCGTTTCACATCTCTTTAAAGATAAACCTGAAAACTGAAAGTATTGATGACACTAAACAATAACTTTTTTTACTGCAAAAAGATTTTGTTCCATATGATTTGTTTATCCTGTGTAAACTGTTCATATTTGACTTCAATGACTTTTGCACTTTGACAATTCCTCAGAATCTCACTCTATTTGTATTAAGCATCCCATTTCAAGAAAACACTTGAACATTTTTGCACTTTAAATATTAACTATGTTAAAATCTTGTCTTTTGTTGGGAAGGTTATGTGAAGCAATTTCAACTTTAAAAAAAAATCATGTTATACCTTAAATAAAATTTTTAAAAAGCACCACAAAGTCAGTAATTTTAAGTTTCAATAATCAGAAAAAAACATTGCAACATCCTGGAGAGAAAGCTAATGTATGAGTGGGCAAATGGACCAATTAACCTGAAGCCATATTTAATATGCAGTAATGAGAGCATTAATAACGTTTTTCATAATACAAAAAGAGCTGATCTGAAACACAAATCTCAGTTTCCTGTTGCTTCCACACTCCAACACTTATGGTGATGAAATATGGATTATGAGTAACTTCCTTCTGCAGGGCATCCAGGCTCCATGTTGGAGAGAAACTGGAGAGTGACGACTCCCAGCGAACAGCTCCGGTTGGAGCTGCTGCTCCTCAGCGGAAAAAAATAAAAAATCAGCAGAGGTTGTTTGGGCATCTGATTGTGATGCCCTCATTTCCACCTGTCTTTGAAGGTTTACTAAACAGCTCCACTGAGACGCTAGCCTGGCACAGACCCTTGAACTCACTAGAGGGACTGTAAATCCCACCTGACTGGGGAGAAGTCTGTAATCCCCCAGGTGGACGGGGACAGTGCTGAAGTTGGCGGGATCTGAGTTCTCCCTTCAAGGTCTTATCTCTGCACACGACTTCCAATAACAGCAGGAAAATGGACGGTAGGAGAAACTTTTATTACTTTTTTTTTCTTTACTCAGAAAAAAGCAGGTTTTACACATTAACCACAGTATCAGTCATAGAAAACATATGTGCCGCTGCAATTATCACTGAATTGCAACAGAAATACAAGAAACTGACAACAGAACAAAACAGTCTGTCTTCAATCTTCCATCTTTTATTCTTCAACACTCCTCATTCCTGATGTTTCAGGACAAAAGAAGCAAAAGAAATCTGAACCTCCCACTCATTTAACTGCATCCACATTCCAGCCGCGGCGTAAACATCGTCTCATTAGGCTGCTAACGTGAACATCCAGCTGCACAGGGCGCCCTGATGACCTTGATCAATAACCGCTGAAATTACTCAGCTTTGTCTTACGGATGAGACACAGAATAACACACACACACACGCGCACACACACACACACACACGCGCACACACACACACACACACACACACGCACACACACACACACAAGTGGAGGGGAGGGCTGTGTGGGCGAATAACTCAGCAGCTGGTTGAGACAAAATGGCAAAACAAATTCAGAAAGTTTAACATCTGCTCGCTCGTTTTTACAGCGGCACTGGCAGGATTTAAGGAAATCAATCTCCCCCTGAAGGCGAGAGACGTCTGAATTTGTCTTTAACTGCCACAGTGTAAGTATGGCGTTACTCAGGGGCATTATCGCTATCGAACATAAATAAGACAGAGGAAGAGAAGGTAAGCTGCAGCAATGAAGGGAATATTTCCAATCACAAGCTGCTGGAAGAAATCTGAAAATTAGAGATAAACGAATGCCTCTGTGTCACAAATTGATTGTAGTTTGTTGTTTTTTGTTCCACCCGAAATGAATAAAAATAAAAATAAAAATCTCCTCCCAACTGCGGGGCTGGAAAGACACCCTCCCATTCTCTGCACTCCTCTACTTTTATTATTTTCAATCCCCTCCTGTCTCTCTGAAAGTAGATGCTGTGAAAAACAACAAATAGGAATGTATTATTCAGGAGAAGCCAGATGCATAAATACATTAAAAGTCTCAAAATGTAACTCCTTGTTTGGGATTAAGCAGGTGTGTGTGAGAGAGAGAATGTGTGTCTGCATTTTCCCTTAAAGCTTTTAGGAGAGGTGACTGACAGAGAGATGAACAGGAAGACAGGATTTGTCTTCAGAGTATCAGCGGCTGCAGACAAGTGGAACAGCAAGTAAAGATGGATAGAGGATTCCAGCAAAGCCCATTATCATCTCTTTACGTGTGTCACTGTGTGTGTGTGCACTGATAACAGGAATGTATATTTTTCAATCTGCTTGCAAAATGCCTCGCAGTATGTGTATATTTCACTAAATGTGCTTGGCTGTATGCATGTTCATGCACAAGGTTATAAATACACCATTGGCAAACGCATGCAAGCACACACGCACATGCCTACACACACACACGCACGCACACACACACACACACACACGCACACACACACACACACACACACACACACACACACACGTGCGGCTGGTCCGTCAGGTTCTGCATGTTATGGTTATGAATACCAAGCAAGAGTCAATGCCCCAGGGAAATGAAAGCACGAAAGCTCAGTTATTTACTATGACCTCTCGCTTCATGTGTCTGTTCATGTGTGTGTGTGTGTGTGTGTGTGTGTGTGTGTGTGCGTGCGCGTGTAAATGTGCTCAGCAATCACCCTGCAGAAATTTGATTACTTTCTACATTTGTGTGGATGTGTGCTCGCCTGTTACTACACATGAGAGTAGTAACAGGCGCAAGAACACTGATTTTTGTCCTGAAGTCTTAAAGTGGCAAAGGAAAAACCAGAAAGGAGTGAAAGTGAAAATGGAAGGGAAAAAACGAGTACTAGGCGGGCGGTTTGTTAAAGTATTCATCACTCTGGAACCTTTTTTTTTTACATCTTGTAGAAAAAAAGCCACAAACTATAGTGTTTTATTGGGATTTCAAGTAGTAGACTAACACAAAGAAATGCAACACTGTGAGAACTGAAGCACAATCACCAATTTCACCGTCCTTCTATAGTCATCTTTATTGAGCAGATAAAATAAGAAGGCACAAAGGTTTGTTTTGAAATAAACATATATGTGGGTACCGCTCTTCTCAAGCGGAGTGGTATTCAAGAAGAGACTGGCTTTGTGGATGTCCTGGTAGAAACGGCCTTTTCTGCTTTCCTTGCATTAGTTTATCAACGTGTGGCACTGTGACTTAAAGAATTTGCAAAGAAGCCTCACAAAACATGAGCTGTCAACCACTCATATTCAAAACCTGGTCGTACTAGAAACATTTGGGATGTCGAGGATAGACTTGGCTTTGGATGAACGGATATTTTTATTATTTTAAATTTAACAAGCACTACTTTACAAACTTTAATGTAAAGTAGGGCATAAATGCTTTTAACTTTGGCAGAAAGCTTGGACACCTCAATCTGAGATGGAGACCTTCAGCGGACAACCCTGAACATGCAGTCAGAGCTACATTGGAGTGCTTTGGACCAAACCGTATTGACACGTTACAATGATCCAGAGTCCATAACTACATTCATGTAAGAATTTGAGGCAAGACTGGAAAATTCTTCACATGTTCTTCATCTGAAGATTTAGCTGAAGATTGAGCTGATTAGAAAAAAAATGACAAGCAAATATTTGAGTTTCAGACTTTATGAGATTTGTGCCACTTGTGGTGGTTCTGCAAAAAGTTAATTTTGGAATTTGGCTGAATAAAAATGCAGGGCTACAATTTTCAGGTTTTTATTAGTGAAAAAGTTTTTAAAACTTTACATCTCTTTCCCTTATTACCCACACTTTAAAATTATGCTATACTTTACATTAAAGTTTGTGTCTGTAATATCACAAAATGTGAAGATGTCTGAATATATCAGATAAAAACTAGAATAAAATGTGAGCAAGAAAGTGGGAAAGATAGAAGCATAAAATGAAATGAAATCAAAGATGGCAGAAGTTCCAGGGTGGTATAAAACATGAAAGAAGAGGAAAAACAACCTGGAGAGATTGGCAGGAGGGAAGATAGTTAAAAAAAAAAAAGAAATGAAGAGAAAAGTATCTGAAGGCAGAGATGACCTCTGTCTGTTTCCTCTCTCCAGCCAAGTAAGAAGAGTATGAAGCCATCACCACAGCTCTGTTGTCGCTCATGCCAACCTGACATGTCACCGTCGTAACCAAAGATAATGTCAGAGCACGAGGAAGCAGCAAAGGGGGATATATGGAGGTAAAGAAGGAATAAAGCAGGCTGCCTTTGATCGCCTCTCAGCCCCAGTGAAACCTCTCGTCCCAGTCAGCTCTGAGCCCTGCAGGAGGATAAGTCAGGACTTTACCCGGCCCAGCCGGACCTCCTTAACAACACAAAACACAAAAAGCACCGGTGGGAGGAACAAGCCGAGGCCAACACTTACTATAGCTCTTCAAACAAAACAAAGACAATGTGCAACATGGACAGAAAACATAACTTTAATGAGGTGCATTTACCTCTATAAACTGTTTGTCCTTAAATATAAAACATATTATTAAATTATATTATTAAATTATTTAAAATTATAATAATTTAACATTATTATCATTAATATTCATTATGCAGAATATTTTTGTTCCACAGCCTAACTCTGGTTGACCAAATATATTTTAGGAAAAAACTTACAGATATTAATAAGTTAAATTTAAGACCTTTTTAATGCCACTTTTTCTCAAGTCAGAAAACACAATGAAGATTTCTGAACTCATACTTTCTCTTGTCAGAAAAAAAAACAATATATATGGCAAAATACAAGAACAAATGCTCCTCCCACAACCAAATTTAAGACTGTGCTAAATGTGTCTTAGGCCAACTTAAAGCGTTTTTCATAGATTTCAGACATTTTAAGGCCTTAAAGTGAATATGTGAACACCCTGTATCAGTGGATGTATGCTCTGCTGTGAAAAATATATTAATGTGCATAAATAATGCTTCCTTCCCTGAGTTTAGTTACTTTATGTGATCTTTATCAGTAGTTCTCAAGATTTTCTTGAGTTTAGTCCTTGACTCTCACTTATATGTCCTTATTAATATATCTTTATTCAGCTGATTATCAGCTGTAAGCTAAGTTTTCATCATATCACTCAATGAGAATCAACTTGTTGGCTCAAAAATACTGTTTATTGAGTATAAAATACTTTCCGTCTTGCATTCAGCTAAAGAAATGCAAACAGAGTGTGTTTATAATAAATGCTAATATGAAGTAGCTAAAGAGTCCACTTAAAGTTTCTCTGCATAATGTTGTGTCAATGGATCATTAGCTTATGGCGTTTTGTGCTTCAACAGTAAAGCAGTATTATTTTGTTATTTTTTGGCAGTTCTGGTCATTTTATGCATTAATTCATATTAACGTAAGGATGCTCCACAGAAGCAATAATTTAAAGTAATTTTCAGCTTTGTTTCATTAGTTTATTTTTTTTTAATGATTCAGTTGAACCACAGTAAAAAGCAATGCCAGATTTTCACTAATTAATTTTCAGTAAATTGTATTTATTATTACTTTTGTCAGGTTTAAGTTCATTCAGTGACCACTGAGATATGTTTGGTCATTAACAGAGAGGCAGCAACAATGGATAATACACATGCATGTCTAATAAATAACACTATGTTGGTTCCAGTGCTGGACCTGACTGCCTGCAGTGAGTCAGAGCCTTTTTGGAGTGCTGATATGTTTCTCCTCTTACTGCAAAGACACACAGAGAGGCTGTCTAAGCACTGGAGATAAAACCTTTCTAAAACACAGGGGGAAAGTGGACGAACAGTGGAGGACTGCTCTCGAGAACCCATATGTGCAGCTGCAGACTCACAAAATCAATCCCCATTGATCACTCTTTCAAACACCTCTCTCTCTCACACTCACACTGCTTTTTTTGTATTACTTGTTGCACAAGAAAAGAAAGGGAAAAAAGTGTATAACAACAAAAAACTTCATGTTCCACAAGAATGCCTGCACAAGATGAGCTGTGCAGCACTTCTGGGATCTCTGGGAAGGGGAGTGTATAACTCTACTCCAAGTTCAATATTAGGAGAGCCAACATGATGCACATTCCCCAGCTGATTTGAGGCTGTGCATGTCCAAACATGTACCAACAGTCATGCACACACAATTGTCCAAAAGTCTTCTCTGCAGCAAATTCAGCTTCTCTCTGTATTTGAGGTCTTCTCTTTCCTAGCTGGATTTATTCCCCTCTGGCATTTTGTGTTATCAAGTTGTCCTGCTGGGCCAATTAAAACGCAGCTTCTCCTTTTAATTTTGATAATATCTTAGACCATTATGTGCTCACCGCCTGCTTGCTTGACTGCCAAGAACTCACCCCCCAACCCACAGATCCCAAATCACTCCTCTAGAAAAAAAAGGAAATATAATGAAGAAGCTGGACGGCAGCTACTTAGAGCCATTAAGGGGAAGGTTATGAATATTAGAGCGGAGCGTCAAAGCCCCAACATGTGAGTCATTTTGCCCTGTCCTCAGGTGGGAACTCACACTATTAACTTAAATGTCCTATTAGCCACTGCGCTTTTAAGAACAGGTGCTAAACGGAGGATTATTTAACTACGAAGCCAAACGGCACTGAAATCAGCAGTCTGTGGATTGGGAATACGGCACAGGTGTCAACGTCTGATTGTACACAATTTCTTTAAAACAGCTAAGTCCAAAATGCGGCAGATGATTTTACACTTTATCATCTCTTTCTGTGCCAAATAAGTTTGTCTCACCACAGGCGGTTAGCTCAAATCCCGTCTGAAAATGGCTCTTCTGTCTTTATTACCTTTGGAAATAATTCTGTTCTCTTGGTGAGCAAAATTGTCTAATCATTCAGGATCTTTTTTTTTTATTGTGAATGTCATACCTACAGCGCTGCTGCTGAAACAGCTTTCAGCTGTGTTGCATCATCCCCCCTTTTAGTAGACAGTAGACTAAAGAGACAAATCACTGTGGCTGTGAAAATGAAGCGTTTTCCAATTCTTGTTCAATGATGGATTTTAGCCACTTGACATTTTCTTTCTTTATAAATAAGATAAGATAATTTTATTAGTCTCCCATAAATCCATAATTAAATATTCTAAATATAACAGGTCTGCACTGTCTGAAGGTCTGCTTTGGCACCTAACCCAGACTATAAACACTTCTGCGGTCAAAGATAGAAAGAGCCCAGTTTGGGTTATTCTGGTAACCCCATTCTGGGTCACATAGACAGAACTAGATCTGTGTCATTTTAACACTGTACAGTTTGGTCATGGGTTTAACTCAGCAAACTGGGTCTCAATCGAAACAAAAAGCTCCAAAGGGACTAAGCTCAAAATGAAGGCCTGGAAAACAACAAGGCTACGCTGTACGCTGTATGCGCTGGGTTTTTACCTTAGAATGGCCAACTCTCTGTTATTCCTATGTCCATTTGATACAGTAGAGGCTTCCACACTTCCCATATCTGTGTCCTCTGTCACTTTTATCAGCAGTTAAAACTGTTTAATCCGTTGCTAACATGTGGTAACCTGTTTTTCCGAGCCGCCTTTAAACGCAACATGAGCGCTAGGCAGTGAAGGATACCTGCTGCTGCTGGGCGAAGCTACACAGGTGTGTAAGAATCACGGCAGCAAACCAGCAAATAGCAAAGAACTTTTCACAGTTTTTCCCCTAAACTAACTGACTGAGTTGAGCAAAGCTGCTGGATGCAGGTAATGCTAATATCAATACATCACCTTAAGCTTAACAAGTAGCCTGTAGGCTACCGATGTTGTCTATGTCCAGCTCCGTACATTCATTTTGTCTCCAAAAAAGTCGATCTCCCCCTCCCCCCTCACACACGTCCCAGACAGCTATTTATAATCCATAGGGGGTCCCAGAAAATGTTTGGGAACCACTGCTCTAACCCAACAAACATTTGGCCTTTAGAAATAACCAAAATGAGTTTTTGATACTGAATCTATGCTGTTGTGATAAGTAAAGAATGGATGTATGTTTGATTGATTTCTTCAAACTGGATGCATGGCCTAAGGAAGTGGTGTCTGGGGCTAATAAGGCTGAAACTTTAATTAACCAACTACAGCATACAGTATCCAAACAGGAAGTAAGTCTACACATGGAAGGATTCTAACTTGCTACTAACCATTTGGATTGTGGGAAATTAAGGAATTTGTCATGAAAAATGTAGGCAATCAGTATACCTGATGATGAAATCTCAACCGCCTGCGAACACATTCAGGTGTACAGTATGTACGGGTGTTCAGTACGTATAGCTGAGCCTCCACCACATTTAGAAAACAGTAACTCGTCTCTGATGACCAAGTGCTCAGGTAACACATATCTTTCTGTATCAGATGACGTGTTAAAATGAAAAGGTTAAGCAGCACAGAAGACAATGATCTGTTCATGTGCGCTTTCACATGTTTGCATGGGGTGACACAGAAAACCTGTTTGGAAAATGTGCCGACGTGAGAGACTCTGATATCTGGAGACGTGTAAACGACTGGCTAGATTGCAACAAAAATGTTCGTTTCAGTGTGTAAACAGGGCCTTGAACCCATAGAGATGGATTGAGTGAGCAACTTGGTAGCACTCATTTGGCCACCATAAGCTAAGAATATAAAGCTTTAATAGATTTTAGTGGCGTTGCAGAGTGATTTTTCTCTTGTTTACTTAATAATAACCAAGACCTTCCACACTTTTAGCACTAAACTGTAATAATCAGTGAGAAAAGTCTGCCTTTCAGCTGAACTCCTGAATGCTGTCACAGGAGTCCAGGACTAATCTGAATTAGACATGATAGATTCTTAGAGTCGCAGCAAAATGGCTCACCCCAATATCAACCCTCCATTTAAATCTGAATGAGTTGAACAAGTCTTTACACAAAAGCCTCAGTCCACCAGCCACACATTACTTTAAGGCTCTCCCATTCCCCTCAGCTCTGTCCTTCTGCATTGTGTCCTTCTAACCCTCTCTTTTCCTGTGCAAGCTTTGCCTACCTCACAGTCAGTTTATATGAGCTGGACAAATTTATTGTCGGCACAGAGAGAATAACAACCTGTCAATTTGCTTCCAATGATTTCAATCTCTTCCCTTTGTCGCACACAAAGATCCAATTAGACATGCGTGTGTAAAGCCCTGCAGACATACAGACCTTTACCCTTCTCTGCTGCTTGTGCAGAGTATAAATCCAAATATCCTTGACTTGAGCCAAAAAAAAACAACAAAAAAACACATACATAATATAAAGGCCAGTGAATGTTAAATTACAACGTGCAGCTTGGCTGAACCTTTCCTCTCATGGTAAAACCGGATCCATTGAGTCTATGGTTGGCTGCACTTCCAAAAACTGTCAATAGACATGTGTGAAAGCTTTCAATACGGCTGTAACAACAAACGCAAAGCAAAGTGAACCAAGCTGACAGCTGCCTAACTGGTTTCCAGGCACCTGATAACGACTGCTGGACCGAGTCTGCCGAAAAGAACCAGTAAGGAAACGATTGCAGGACAGAAAGGTTTTTCAGCACTGAGGAAATATCAGTTCGACTTAAACATGAAAATTATATTTTATATCAAAAATTATATTTGTATCAAAAGCAGGCTCTTTGTTGCACTTTGAGTTTCTATGAAACACTGGAATGCACCGATGTGAAAATCTGGCATCAACATATATTAATATTGCTGTTATGGCAAATGACCAATATTTAGTGATATTTATATTTCCTTTCCACACCATGAAAATACAATCACTTACTTATGGGATTAATACGACACATAAAGAAATATATAACATCAGCCAATACAGATATTTTAATGTCAGACCCATCAAATAAAGGTAGACCTTTGATCTTGTAATTCCATCAGTTTTTGTTTGATTCAAAATAACTTTATAGAACTTGCAGTAATGTGTGTGTTTTAGGGCTGTTGTAAACGAATATTTTAGTAATCGAGTAATCTATCGATTATTCTTACGATTAATCGAGTAATCGGATAAAAAAAATTATAAAATGAAATATTGGTAAATCTGGCATAATACAGGTGTTACTATCAGATATCAATATCAGTCCAATTTTTCATATTTGAGCATCCCTAACAGTTGCTTTTTTGTAGTTTAGAAAACTAACCTGTAACAATAATAGCTCACTTTCTAAGTTAACCAGAAGTTATAGAAAAATCTGAAATTATATTGAATTTAATAACAAAGAGGCATGCTCACAAATATGCTTATAAAAAATGTCTACAATCCAGCTTTTAGTTTATGTATTCATCTTCAGTGAGTTTAATAGATTAATTAAACTCACCTTGCCACCTAACCTGTCACGCTTTGGGTTTGAAAATACGGGAAATGCCGCCTGGAGTGGGAGGAGAGAGTGAATGAACGAACGTAAGATGGGGTGGAGGGGAGGAAATAGACCAGCGGACTGACGAACCGTTAGACCGGGGGACGAACACGGGGGGAAGCAATACGGGATATTTACGACACCTTCACTGGTCACACTCAGAAACTCATCTACCAGCCATGTACGATGCGCTCCGCCACCCGTTTCTTCAGACCGGGATATGAAATTTATTGTGCGGTTCGTCGGTAAAGCTACATTTACACGGTAAGCATCAGCTACTCAGCCGCCCGCCCTGTTCAGTCTATCCGCTCACCTCAGCGCTCCTCCCGCCGTTCGCTTTCAACCAGCAGCCCCGGAGGAGAAATGCTGCCGTACTCCAGGCATTCCCCCAGTCATTTTAAGGATGCTTATTGGTTCCCCAAAAAACGATAAAAAGTCGGGCATTATCATCAATCAATAAAATCTCCACGGGCCAATCTTAAAGATTGGACTTTATGCCGCTGAGACTTAGCTTTTGTCAACAACTCAGAGGCGGAAGTGAGAGCTCCGCGCAACGCAAATGAAGTCCCGGCCGGAACACGGTGCGCTAACTAATAAAACATAAATTAACGAAGCTTCGAGGCAGGTAAATTTTCCTCGAGGAATTTTAGTAATCGAGGTACTCGAATCATTCGAGGAATCGTTTCAGCCCTAGTGTGTTTACCATCCACATCAATCAAAACTGCAGCTGGCTGGGTCAAGCAGTCCATCTTTAAATCAGCAAATGATTTGAAGAGCATCACTGGTACATAGTACCTCTGAAGATAACTGTTGGATGTCACATGTAACAATTTTAAAAAGTCTGGCTGTGTTTTTTATTAGTTTCCATGCCCTGGCGGAGATGGTGTGTTTACATAGCAGAAGGCCAGGTGATGGGTGGCTGGGAAACTTGTTGAACTAACCAACATTTTCCTGTGACTGGATCCATCAGAAGCTCTTTTGCTGCAACATTAATGCCCACCACTCCTCCATAATGAAACAATATAAAAACAAATGAAATTTAAAGGATGTCTCAGACATAAAACCCATTAATGCCATTTCCACACAAACATGCTGCAAAACAAAGACTTCCACCTGATTTTTATCTTTCATCCACACTAACAGTTTTTTGGATAAAAATTGTGTTGTATATCTGTGGAGAGAAGCAATGTCAGAGCTCCATTTACAACATGAATACCAGTTTCAGAAATATCACCATAGCAACTGTTTTTGGGATTTTTTCCCTCTCACTTTGACCCTACACTGCTGGGATATTTCCAACCTAGCACTACTTAAGCCGTGCTAAGGATCTTCTTTATCGTATTTTGATGTCAATTTTATCGCCATCTGCTGGTGGCCCAGAGGTGTTAGAAGATTTTGGATTGGAATCCCAGAGACGGATGGATTTCTGTCAAAAACCAAGGAATAAATATTGGAGCAGCCAGAAGGTCAGATTTTTTTAATAATTGATACTCAGCATGCAGCCTTAGTACGAAGTGGCAACAACCTTGAACAGACATTAGAACCTTCTGGAATAAAAGAGAAAAAAGACACTTTCATATCACCAATGTGTGTGAATTAAGAGTATATATGTTGCAAACTAAGCAAAAAGCTCAAGTTGTAAATATGAAAAAACAAAATTAACCCATGGGGCAGAAAGTGTATTTTGCACTTTCTCTAAATTTTGGATGGAGGCTGTCATCGCTGTCAGAGTCAAAAGTTTGCAGAGCTTCCATGCTGAAAGTTTCTCTCGCTCACTTTGGCATTCAGCTGTCGTTAGCCTGTCAAAACTCCTTCTGATGCGGCAGACTTCAGCTCCCTGCAAAAGGTTTTCACAGATATCTTGGACATATTGCTGAGAACAGACGATTACTTTGAGCTTTTGGACATGGGCCATGGGCTGCTGGACCTGCTGAAAGGGTCAAGGAGTTTTCATCAAACATCTCACTGAAACGTATCTTTGCAATTTGCAAAAGTGCTCAATAACTTGGGGTGCACAGCGCTTTTTGTACAAAAGGTGAAAAGCAGAGAGAATAATCTCCATCGAGTCTGACTGAATGCTAGGTTTTCATTTCTCCAAGAACAAATAAACTGATGTGCTGCATCCTGGAGGAGCTCCACTTCAGCTTCCACAGACCATTGAATCTTACATCCAGAAAGATGTGGGATTACTGATGAAAGCTTTGTAAACATCAGTGTGTCTGTGTGGTTAGTGTATATTAAAGCCTGAAGCGTTCTCTCCAGCACGTTCTAGGTCACGTTCAGGAACCTCACGTTCCCTTTGTGCTGTTTTTATTTTTTTTGTTTTCAAACTTTTTTTAGCAACCCTCACAGACTTTCCTTATCTGGCTTTTTTTATCATAGCACCAAGATTGGGTTTAGCCTCTGGGATAATTATGTTTTTGATAAGAGCACTTGTGATGCTCTCAGACGGCGCTTATCTTAGTAACTGTGATAGGGAAACGGAAAATAATCTGCTGCCTTTATATTTTAGTAAAAACATTATTTATTCATTACTGAGATAATGCAGAGACTGCAAAGTGAGAGCAGGTGAGTCTTATCTGATTCTGACTTTGTTGGACAAAATTGATTTAAATTTATCAAAAACACGTTATTAACAAAGTTCAGTGCTCATTTTAAGGTTTTATTGTTTATCTGATTTTAATAATAGTTTTTGTTGGTTTTGCAGTTCTGTACCTTCAAAGAAATTCTAAAAACATATTATCTTCAGCAAAACTAATTTACATGGGTTTGTTTATAAAAAATATTTGAAACATGGTGGCAGCTGGGGTTTTACAAATGTGTTGAAGAGATCTTTTATTTTGACAATTTAATTTTCAGTGTCACTGGGAGGGACGGTCAGATGTCTTTTAACCCAATTATTCCTTTTCCCTCTCATCGTTATGTCAATATAGAAACATTTTTGAATTGATTATAATGATTATTATAACCACATACAAAAGTCTTCTAATGGGATGATCAGAGTTTAGTTGGACTTCCTGCTGGTGTCGATCATTTGCTGATCAAATGATCAGAAGTGCTATCACTGGAAAGGCATCAGGAATCAGAAAATTATCAGTTTAATCTTCAGAAATGAAAAAAAAAAAGATTTTTTTTTCAGAATAACAACTACTTTGCTTTGACCTTGCTTTTACTTTGATAAGACTGTTTGTTGTCTAGACTGTTGCTGAGTCAATATGACTATAAAGTCACTACTTTCAGTGAGATGTTTAAGAATTAAATTAAACAAGTAAGACACTACAATAAGAGTAAGACAAATTTACAGCTAATTTACTATTATATGTCTAAACATGTCTGCTGTTGGTTCCAGGCTGTAAAAAGGGGAGAGAAAGCAACGCGTTCAGCAGATAAGAAGGCAGTCAGGAAGGTTTCTGAAATGTTAGCAGCCTTTTGTGAATCTTGTAGTCATCTACACTATGACACAGATAACAGACTGGTGCTCTAGTACTTCTCACCTCAAACGATGCATTTCACTTATTTATGTAAGATGCTAAAGGATGAGCAATTCATTCAGAAACTTCTTCTAACTTCACTTCAGACAGGTTAAAATGAATTATTTCATGTTCATAGTTCACTTAGACATCATGAATCAAGTTCACAGCTAAAATATGACCGAGTTTTCATTCATATTTTGTATGAAATAATGTTTAAAAAAGACAATGGTCATGATGTCAGCACATGTGCCTAGCAACTATTTTATCATATCCTGCTGATTTTTTTTCCCCTTTAGCATCATTTAAAATGTCTATATTTCCAAAACAGCGGCTTTCTCTATTCCAGATATTTTAATGCTTTCATTGCTTTAAAATGAGACTGACAGTTTTACTCCGTAACCGTTTATTGGGGGTACATTTATAATTGAAGTCACTTTCGAACCGATCATTATCATCAAGCCAGTGCAGACTAGATTTGGCATGATTTTTTTTCTTATTCAGCCATTTCAAGTGTTATTACAAACTCAAAAGCCCAGAAGTAATACTGAACCACTGACAGATACTGAATGTTCAACCTTTCTTGGCAAAAAAGGGCAGAATCGTTCATTGAATCCATTTCTTAAAATCTGCATCCAAGAAAATCTAATTAAAATCAGGTGGTCTATAGTATATGATTCTGATTATAAGGTGGTTACAGACCTCTTTAATAAAATCCAAACTGTATTTAAACACATTAGCTGATGAAATCCTCTAAATAAATGAATTGACTGTCTAGGACACATGTGTCAAACTCAAGGCCCGCGGGCCACATGTGGCCCCCCATGCCATTTTATGTGGCCCCCCCAGCATTTTATAGGCCGATGATTGACTTAAAATACGTTTTTGAGCACGAATTGACTACAAACTACATTTCCCACAATGCATTCCGATTGTTACCAGCCAACATTACGGCTTCTCGCCACTAGAGAGCAGCAGAGTCACCTCAAGCTGCTTATTGATTTTACCAGCGAATAAAACTGAGACATCGACAAGCTAACATCAAAACGTCCAACAAAAGAAAAATCGATTTACAAGTAAGACTGTGAATGAAGATGTGTGAGTTGGTGTCAGGGCGGCAGGTCGCGCTAGACTTTTTTGTTATCCGTTATCTTGATCAACAACATAAAAAAAATTCGGTCATGCACTATTTTTATCCGTGAAATTACACTCATATTAACATCGGCTATTTAGTCGCATTTTATGCGGTTTAGTTAATATTCACCGTGAATACAGATCCCATCACAAATTAAGCAGATAAATGTATCTACATCTAAGCAACTTCACTTAAATTAATGTTACTTCACCCGCTGGGGTCTGAACGCACTTCCTCCTGGTTCCCGGTCTGCAGAAAAATCCGCCGCGTCCGCAGTGGTTGAGCAGCGGACTGCGTATGTTACAGTCTAATTAACTTTTGCATCGTCATTTATTTCCTCAAGATAAAGTACCGGCTCCTCAAATGGATCCTCAACGTTGCATTCTCTTTAGTTTTCTCTGTAATGGAGACTTGAATTTAACGCTCCATTTCAACCAAAGGTTTGTAATGCGCTTCCTAACCAGATGCTCCAAACCGTCCGGTCCATAACTCTTCAACATGCTGTCAGGTCCCGGTCAGAAAGACGCAATTAGTTCAGAGTCCATGAGATGATATTCAGAAAGGATTTTTAATTAATTGATTTCAGTTGCCTCTGAGACTAAATATTTGCGTAAAGTCTATAATGTCTGCCCATGTGACTTGTTTTTATTATTTGTTTGCTTACCTTTAAACACTGATTTAAATATTGTAATTTTTAAACTGAGCAGTAATTTTACATCCATGGAAACTCAAATGTAATATTTAAAACTTCAATACATAAAATCAGTTATTTAACTATATGAGATGTTTAATTTATTTTTAACATTGTATTTTTATACATTTATGCTAGGGCTGCCCAAGTCTAGTTTTCCAGAGCTACCATCTGCAACTTTAGATGGTTCCTTCTCTAACACACCTGGACCATTGACTCATTATAAGCCTCTACAGAACTGAATGAGGGAAGTCAACCTTTTGTCTGGGGTGTTTTAGCAGGGATGCACTCCTGATTTGTACCGTCAATGTGGCCCGTTGAGTGTGGCCAATATGCTGAAGTGGCCCTCGGTGAAATTGAGTTTGACACCCCTGACCTAACCCGAGACCAAGACAAGACCAAGACTTTTGGGGTCCAAGACCAAGTCAAGACCGAGGGGAGTCGAGACCGAGTCAAGACCAAGACCAGCGGCCCGCGCTACATGACACAATAAAATGTAAAATATGATCGAAATTGCTTCTCAAAATAATCTGAAAGATCCATATTACCATAAAACACCTAGATATTAAATACTTAATACATTTTACCAATATTAAATATTCCATTTATGTGCTAAAAAGTGTGATGATCTCGTGCCAGCCCTAAAAATATAACGCCCTGGGCATTTGCCCATATTGCTCATATAAGAATCCACCACTGTTGCACCATTAAACATAGCAATTGAGGCAATGCCCTGACGGTAAATAACGCTCAACCATGAACACTGACCAAGGAGCAAGAAGCAAGAAGTAACCAAACAGAAGGCGCTCATCGTGACTGTTTTCACTCTCTATCCCAGTACATGAAGCCAGGTAGTCTGACACCATGGCAGACATTACAGCTGCCACTTTGAACAAAAACAATCAAAGAGCAATGTGCATGCTCTGCGTGCTCTTTCGTTCTTGTGTTTTAGTTATTTGTTAATTTAAATATTAACGTACATAATAAAAGAAAATAATGATGCAGTGTACACAGAGCATTATAAGAACAAAGAACGGGTGTTCTGTCAGGTCAGATCACGGTATTCTGTCAGATCAGCATACGTTGTCAGATAGTCGTACGCTTAGCTCAGATATGCATACGCTGTCATTACCATATGATTTTATTTAATCAGCAACATAGAATCATGACATAGATCATCATACACTTGGTTATTAACAGTTGTATGGCATCCAGCTGCAGCCAGACCTGCTTTAAACACACTTTGAAACCACGACAACGCATGTATATCCATCTAGTTATCACATTATGTCATATTAGAAACAATTTAATTACTTATTTTCGTCATAACTTGTTGCGTATACTGACAACTACACTGACGGTCGGACTTAATGCGCATGCACTGGCATGGTACTCACTGCATGTATGCTATTCTGACAGCGTATGGCTATGTGATAGAACACCGGCTATATCTGTCAGACACGTCATTACCATAAGATTTTATTTAATCAACAACATAGAATCATGACGTAGATCGTCATACACTTTGTTATTAACAGTTGTATGGCATCCTGACTTAGCGGTTAAGTGAGTTTTACACGGGCGTGTGTTGTAGCTGACTCCAGCTGCAGCCAGACCTGCTTTAAATACACTTTGAAACCATGACAACACATGTATATCTATATAGTTATCATTGAAAACAATTTAATGACTTATGTTCATCATAACTTGCTGCGTATGGTGAACTGACAACTCCTCTGATGGTCGGATTTCTTAATGCATGTGTGCTATCTTGACAGCGTATGGCTATCTGATAGAACAACGGCTCTCAGTGAGTGACACTCCAGTCCTATCTAATAAGTAACGAGCCGTGGAGAAGAATCGACTGTTTCTGAATGTCACATCACTATATTGCAGACTTTTGGACATAGCGTTGTCCCATATATGCGACAAGTCAGTCAACACCTCCGCACAATAATTCAGCACAGTGAGTGATAACATTTTTCATCACAACGCTTATGTGTCTCTATACAGCTAGCTTTGCTAACATCACGTCAACGGAGCTTACCTTCTTTGAGCTACTTTTCTAAGTGACGAAAAAAGTTAAACGTTGTCCCCATCGTCTCTGAAAGCGAAGCGCTGCTGAGTTAGCTGTGGCCATCGGATTTCTTACTATTTATGCAGCGCTATTATATTACTGACGATTGGACAAACATTTTCTGCCGCTGAGAGGAAACCACTGCGCGTCCTGGAGCGCCGCGCGCTAGTGAAAGGTGGGGGGGGAGGGGGAGTAAAAGGTGGGGAGGGGAGGGGGGAGTAACAGAAACACGTGGTTGCTTGGATTTTAATCGGTGCGTTTTGCATCCACTGAAAACAAAGATGTTAACAAAGTGGACAGAATGCTGTACGTTTAGTGATATTTTCACAGTTGCGGTCTTGACTGGTCTTGAAATAAAATGCCGAGTCCTCAGCGCCCGAGACCGAGACAAGACCGAGGCCAAATGCGGTCGAGTCCGAGACGAGACCGAGACCATCAAAAAATGGTCTTAAGACCGGTCTTAAGACCAAGACCAACTTCGAGTACCACAACACTGGTAGAAAATATCAAAAATATTTTGTGGAATCTGTATTCCCACAATACAGATCTTTTGGTTTGGTGTTTAGTGTGACAACAAAAAATCAAAATTTTTATCATGAGAAGAAATTTATCATGATAAACGATACAATAAAAGCCCACCCATAATACTCAGGAGGGCCAGTAGATGGGGATCATGTTGTCACTGATGACAAATCCATCATGAGCATGTCTGAATATGGTTTTTTCAAGTTTTTCCATTTTTCATCTTTGGTCAAAGATGAATTTATCCTATTGTTGCTTACGATTTCAATCTATCAGAGCTACACAAAAAGTATAGAGCACAGCATGTCTGTTTAAACCAGTTTGGCCAAACCATTTATCCCACAAGCCAGAATGACCAAGTGAAAAGAACCTGTGAGGAAAAATAAATGTGAAAAAAAAAATCATATCAAGTATTTTTGTACTTGCTCACAAATAAACTCATCATGAAATATTTAAAGTAAATACGTAAAGCAGTTGGACATCTTGTAGTAATGGGTCGTGTAAATCCTTGTAGATCCAAAACGTAAAAATGCTGTTTTTACTTTTTCATTATTCACAGAAAGGCACGATTCTTTTTGTCATGATTTGTGGTTTTGTAGTTCGGACCCAGAAGCAGAGAGATGAGGCAGCAGCTTAGTATGATGATTTAATTAAGGAACAAACAAAAAATCCAGGCAGCACAGAAGAGCAGCAGCAAAAGCTCCAAGTCTGGTAGCAGCTGGTAAATTACTTAAACCAGTAGTCCAACCCCTGGGCCGAGGACCAGTACCTGTCCATGGACCAATTGGTACCGGGCCGTGAAGGAAATAATTAAATATTTCCATTTTATGTATTATTTGAGTCTGGAGGATCTTTCATTTTGAAAATCCTTTAACCTTCTGACACATAAAAACATGTACTAAAATTATTTGCTTTTTTATTTCTTTTTTGTACAAAAAAGAAATAAAAAAGCAAATAACAAGGTTACCGGCTTATTATGTTGTACAACATAATAAGCCGGTAACCTTGTTACCTTTGACCTTTTGCCCGTGACGCATAACGCAATTGCCTCTAGCGCAGCAAGATAAGGTGGCTAACTGGAGCTCAACGTAGCGAACGTTCCAGATTACAGAACAGTTTTTGGTGAATAAAGTGGAGTAGACTTGCTACTTGTCAGATGACGGAGAACGTTGAAAGTATCGTTTCTGCTTCAGCACGGAGTCGCGGATTAAGCAGAGAGGTAATGAAATACAACAGACACTGACAGGCCTCTGTGTCTGGCTTACTTTGAAGAACTACTGAGCGGGAGGAGACAACCAGGTGAGGAAAAACTGTTCTTATCTATCGATTCAGTATTTTTATCATACAGACATTAGGCTGCTGTTGTTGTGCTATTAGCTAGCTGCTAGTTAACGACTTTGCTAGCAAAGCTAGATAACTAAAAAGCTTATTCCTTGTATCGTTAATGATATCAGTCATTCTTCAGTATTGATTATGCAATAAGGGCACATCGCCCGTCCAAAACTTATCATCTCCATAATGGATAAATGTCAGATCTTTTAATTTCCTTTGCTGCATAATGTACATTGCATTTATTCTAGCTTTAGGTAAACACGTCTTGAAAGAGAATAGCACTTACATAAAAGTCCAACAAGGATATTAAAAATAACTCACCCTGAATTACCATGATAGATATAATGTATGTCATTAATGGAAGGGAAAAAACTCAACCCAGACTTTAAGTTTAGGGTCTGGTTCGCAGAGTATAAAGTTAAATTTGTTTCCCAATTATTCAATGAAAAAAAAAACTAACCTCAGTTAAGTAAAATAAAATTGTAATCAAAACTTTTGGAATTGTAATGATTCCTTTAAAAAAAAGTTGTTTAAAAAACTTTTTTTAATTAAATAACTCATTTTTACCAAACACAAGCTTTTATTTGCACACATCAGAAATCTTTTGTTGTGATTTTAGGTCCTGCCCATGACATCATGTGAGAATCACAAGCAAAACTTTGAGTCACAAACAAAAACTTAGAATATCAAGAAAAGATTTCTGACATGTGCAAATAAGTTTGTTTTGCAAAAAATAAAGTTAACTTCATGAGTCAAAAATGTGTGATTTAAATTTTTAAAAAAATTAAGCAGAACTCAGTAGGCTTTTCTCATGGTGACATGCATTAACAATTAAATATTTGCTTATTTTTTATTTTTTTTTGTCTGCAGTTCCACGTTAAAGTTTGATGCAGCTCTGCTTTCCTAAATGGACCATCTTCATCTCCACTGCAGCAAACAGGCAGCTCTGTTTTATAGATTACAGTCCACTAAAAGGTTCCATTGTGCACTTGTTTATATTTTTAATAGTGTAATTCTGTAAAGACAAAATATGTCTGGTGGTCTAGCTCTGATTTACATATCTTACTAAATTGCGGGTTTGAATATTGCAATACTTTCCTATAACAAAATAGAACTGCAGAAAGAAATTACTAATAAAATATCTTACATATGCATAGTTGTATGCTCTATATAGAGATATTCATTAGCTTTGATTGTATATCTCACAATTTTGTAATTTATCATTGTTTATTAAACTCTGAAAGCTGATAGGCTTTGTTAATATTCTGTCCTAGAATGCGGTTAGATGTGCCCTTTTTTTGTTTTTGAGCACCTGCCCCTTTAGTGGTCTCTGCACAGTCCTGACAGGTTGGAACGGTTCGTGTCTCCAGCCACAAGGCAGGAGCAACACGAACCGATTCCAGTAAAACCCCCAACATCGCATACGGGAATTTAGAATAACCAAACACAGATGACGATGTAGAAGCAATAGTGACAGTTTGTGGAGTCATTTTAAGAGATAAAAGAAACAAAAAGAAAAGGCGGTGATAAAAGACAGCGGGAGCAGCTGCTCTATTTGCTGAACTATGATTTGGAGGTGACTTTTTTTTTCATAGCTAACATTTTTAACTCAACATAATAAACATATATAATAATGACCTTTACATATATCATGAACATTTCCACATATCATCTCCGATATCCACTGGACTCTCAGTTGCTCGATATGTCCGCGGTTTGAGATTCTCCTCTGTTCTTACGTCACCGCGATTTCTGATTGGCTACCTGTCACATTCAGCAGGTTGTTTTCTCATTCCCATTCAGGGTAAACCCCACAGGCTGCGATAAAAGGGCCAAGACAACCCAAATTGGGCATATTCAGGCTTCAGCATGAACACCAACATGCAGAAGCCTTATCTGACGGTTCATGCCTCCCCCGGGGCCGGAGCAAAATTTCGAAGTCTTGACCAGTCCGCGGTAATAAAAAGGTTGGTAGTCCATGGGCCAGACCATTTTTTTGTCCATTTCAGGGTGGCAAAGTCTATCAATACTTTTTGAAAAGATACATGTCTCTAGTTAATATTTTGGTATGATAGCCCTTCCAAAATGGTAGCTGAGTCATCGTTATCATCTCATGAAGTAAACAACCCCTTTGGAAAAATTCTGTTTTTTGAGACTGCTGTATCTCTGGTTTAGGGTCATGGTATGGGCATTTGTCAAAGGTCTATAATGCAATATTTGGTATCATCTTAAAGGGGACACTCTTGGCTTTCATTTAAGCCATGTTTTGAGTTTCTCTGACCAACACAGAGGTCATTAGAGGTCGTTAAACCAAAATTATTACACATTTTTCCACATCTTTTGACCAAACTAGATACACTTCTTTCATCCCAGCGGTATCCAGGGACATCAGGGACACAAGAGTTAATGACTGAAATACTCAACAGACTCTAAGGAATCAGAAAATGTATGATATGCCTACACTGTCTGTCTATGGGAGGCGAATATGAGCTGTAATTTGAAGTTACAGATTTGGGCTATAACCTTAACTGGTGTATATGTTGGGGGTTTAGTGGGGGTTGTTTAGCGTGTCACTCATGTCTAGTTTGTTAGTTATAAAAAAGTTAATCAATAATAATAGAAATGTACACTGTCGAGAAAAGTCGAGCTCAGCCCACTTCCCCATGCTGGAGATTTTAGTTTAATAATAACAATAAATAAAGTTATCTTTAAAACTGATTACACAGGTGACATCAAGACCCAACAGTAGAGTCAGATGGTAATAAAATTAATCTGGTTGTGTGTGTGTTATTGTGTCCTGCAAACTTTGCTTTAATTCTACTTTTTTCTATTTAATCATAAAAAAAAATCATAGTCAGACAGAAAGAGAGTTATGCAACAGGAAAAGCAGGTTTCCTGGAAAAAGAGGAAGTTTCCAGCCTGCAGTGAATAAATATAGTTCAGACTGCTCATTTTGAGCTCTAAAGGTTTAAAGAATAAAATCTAGACGTTTTGAGTAATTGAATAAAACCCAGAGTAAAATCCTTGAATTAATAATGATAACTTATGATTAAGCCGATAATTAATATTGGTTTAACCGGTGGTTGATGTTGGTTTGATTATAAGAATATTTACACTTAGTCTTATACTTAAAGGTGAAACAAGTAACTGTAACATGGTGTCAAATAATTAGAAAAATGAATTATTCTTGGTTTCTTTTCAGAAATGTCTGTAATAACACATTATGATTATAATAAAAGTAACTAATAAGTAATGGTTATTATAAAATTATAAGTGAATGCTAAATCAGAGAAACTAAAAGATTATAAATGTGAATTTGACATTGAACTTGAAATGGTGTAAAATGTGTAACTGTAACTAAAGGTCACTGATGTTGTGTTAGAGGTAGATGGTAGGTGAAGGGTCAGGTGGAAAGAGGAACTGATGGGAGAGCGGAGGAGTCCAACGCCTTATTGCTAAACTTCAACTTACCTAAGAGAAGGTTAGACACAAGAGAGCTGTTGAGCAACTCGGGGACATTAGAACAGACATCAGGACATGTCCAAAGATGGTGATGGATATGAGATTATCGGTCCAAGCAGTCAGCCAATGAAACAGGCACAGCAACAAAGCTAGCCAATGCAAATGCACCAAAAGGGTGGATTAACCCTTTATAAGGTGAGTGCAAAGAGGAGTCTTTGGTTGGATCCTTCAGGCAGCTTCGAGCCAAGATCGAGATGGACAAAGAACTCTGCAGCTGAAGAAGAGCCGGGGCCACAGAACCGAAGACTGTTCTGCACATGGGGACCAACCCGTTAGCCCCGCAACATGTGGCTTCAAATCGCACTTTTCTCAGCTGGGTTCGAGACCCCAAAGACAAAGCCAAAGACAAATACCAAGGCAAAGATGAAGATAAAGACAAAGACAAAGAACAAAGGCAAAGAGGAAGAACTGGTGTGTTCCTTCCATGAGACCAGCCCTTCTACATCTCGAGAGACCAGAAAGATGGTGAGACGAGGAGAAAGGAGCTACAGAGCTGCAAGACAAGAAGGAGAGGGCCGCTACGAGCATGAGGAAGTCACCCTGAGGCCCGAGACCTGCCGCTCTGACTCAGTACTCTTCCTGTACTGGGAGCCTCCTGCTGCTGCAACACCTTTTTCATCATCAGGCCAGTTCTGGGGTTCAAAATGCCAAACTCCGTCCGTCTCTCTCAAAGTTTTTCTTTTTTAGTTCACAGTGTCAGCATTAGGGAAAGATAGGCTAGATTATTGATTTTACTTATTTGATTATTTCTGCTACTGATTTAAGCTGTACTGACCCTTGCAAAATTGCCTTACTAATAAAATAATTAGCATTAAGAAAATCTAAAAGATGTTGTGGACATTCAGTTAATGAGTCACCTTAAAGTTCTTTGATGGTTGTAGAATAGCTATGAAGTTTGATTCTGGGAGGAGAAAGTGGAAAATGTTTTATAGGTTGCTTTTAGCCAAAACTAAAACAACACCCTTGGGACTCGCCCGAGTCACTAAAACCAACCTGGTTCAATAACAAGTGCAAGTTGTAATAAGAGAAAGAGCGACCGTTAACAGGTGTGCTCTGTGAAACTAGCTGATTCTGGGCTGCTCTATCTGGCTAATTCACAGGGTGAAAAAGGGTGGGACATCTGGATGAAGGTCGTCAGAAACCAGGCTAGTCTTTCTCGCACCCAGCTTAAACAGAGTTTACTTCAGTTCTGGGTAGGGTAAATCTCGGCAGATTTAGGAAACTCAATTCACCCGTTAGACGGAGAGCTGGGAGCAACATCTCCCTCCTCTCAGAAGAGGAAGTAGAGAGAGAGAAGGGGGGGGGGAGGTGTTGTGCAACAACAAGGTGGCGCCCAACGTGGGGCCACGCCCCTTGAGAAGAGGTGGGGCACCGCCCCTTGAGAAGAGGTGGGCTCCTCCCAAAGGAGTAGGAGGACCCCACTTTAACCAAGTCAGTAAAAACAGAGAGGCGAGTATCTGAATAGCTCACTTGGAGGCTAGCTCTTAAGGAATAGAGTTAGTGGTGACTGATCCGGCTGTCAGTCACAACCCTTGCAGTAACTGTATGGCATGCAGGTGAGGGAGAGCTTCTGCTGAGGATAGACGCGAGTATCCGGATGAGAAGCCAGTAGCCATAGCCTGGACCCATCCCTGCTCGATAGCTTAAGAGAGGCTTTGGGGGAAAGGCAACTCGAACACAAAGAAAAGCAGGAGAGAAGATGAAGATTGATCCCTGTCTAAATCCCTGTTCCAGTCAGCCCCAGTGAGAGTGATTCGGTATGGCGAGGGATTTGAGACATGGACTCGAGTGAATCAAAGGAAGGTTGTCTTTGTTGGAATCGAGAAGTGGGACAGTTCTCCCAAGGGAAGGGAGGTCTCAGAAGAGTACGGGGACGAGGTCGTGCGGAGCGTGCATGGGGCCCTAGGACATGCAGGCGTGCGATCCACCCGTAAGGAGCTGGTGGAACAAGACCTTTGGACGTCCCTTCAGACCGTCCGATGCAGCTGTGAGACTGTGAGTATGTGGTCCATACGCAGGGCTCTCAGGGCAGCGGATGGAAGGGTTGTTCATCAAAGAGCACATTACCCAGGGCTTTAGTCTGCATGGATGTAGCAGACCCCATGGATAACAGAAAAGAGAGGTCAGGAGTACCTCTTGGTGCTGATGGACATGATGTAACAGTGACAGCTGTAGAAGAGTAGGTCTTCCCCTGCAGAGAAACTCCGTTCACGTCACGGAAAGCAGGAGGGCGGAGGCGCTTCTCCTTTTGGCCCAGAGAGGGAAAGGGGAAGTTGCGGTTTGCAGTGTCATTGAAAACAGGGCAGAAAGTTTGGATTAAAGCTCAAGATCAGCCTGCAACAACGGTGATCAAGCTGAAATTCAATGGAAAGAATTTTGTGAAGCAAGTACTGCACTGCAAAACAGTACTATTAATGAGGAAAGGGGTCCACAAGGTCAGTGCTCAAGCCAGTTCTTAGCTAAAGCGAACCAGAACATTGCAAGAATCAAGCAACATGCCATCATGTGTTAGATTTTCCACTATTACAGGATGATTGCCATTCAAAGAACAACTTCAAGGCTTTGACTGGGAGGGCCCTGAAGAAATTGGATTATGCTAAAGAAGAACTCCTGTCACAAACGGATGGATTAAAATGGAAAAGGGACTGAAGTCGTGAGGAAGGAGTGGCATCATAGAGAACCACAAAGATCATCCTGCAACAAAGTATTGAACACCTGGAAGGGGAAGGGTCAACAGTTTCCTCCCAGGACCTGAACAACTTCTGATGCCTCCGACAACTCCAGTACCCCTTAACGACCTCCAGCGACGGAAAAGGATTATGATTATGGATAAAGCGTCATGCTGCTTATGCTTTTTGCTTTGTTCTGCTGAACTTCCAGATTTTTTTTTTTTTTGGAGGTTTCTGCCTCAGCCCGTCAGCCCATCAACCTGTCCCTAAGGATATTCCACATCCTGAAGAACCGACAGTTCATCCAGCTGAGGATCAGAGCGACCTGGGTTCTCTTCGACACTCGTCACTTCCTGGGAGGCATCAAAACTCCGAGGAGGGGGTGTCAAAGAGCAGTGGAGTTTTGAGAATCTTCATCTTCACATCGGCTGCTGAGGCCTTGGTGACGACTGAGGATCTGCATCTTCACATCACAAGCTGCTGAGTCCTTTGTGACGACTGAGGATCTGCATCTTCACATCCCAGAGGACCATCTTCTCTTTCCAGAGGATGAGGACGCAGACCTGCAGGAGGGTGTTGGGTTACCAGCATGTGAAAGGTCCGACCTCGAGGAGGGGGTGTCGAGAAAAGTCGAGCTCAGCCCACTTCCCCATGCTGGAGATTTTAGTTTAATAATAACAATAAATAAAGTTATCTTTAAAACTGATTACACAGGTGACATCAAGACCCAACAGTAGAGTCAGATGGTAATAAAATTAATCTGGTTGTGTGTGTGTTATTGTGTCCTGCAAACTTTGCTTTAATTCTACTTTTTTCTATTTAATCATAAAAAAAAATCATAGTCAGACAGAAAGAGAGTTATGCAACAGGAAAAGCAGGTTTCCTGGAAAAAGAGGAAGTTTCCAGCCTGCAGTGAATAAATATAGTTCAGACTGCTCATTTTGAGCTCTAAAGGTTTAAAGAATAAAATCTAGACGTTTTGAGTAATTGAATAAAACCCAGAGTAAAATCCTTGAATTAATAATGATAACTTATGATTAAGCCGATAATTAATATTGGTTTAACCGGTGGTTGATGTTGGTTTGATTATAAGAATATTTACACTTAGTCTTATACTTAAAGGTGAAACAAGTAACTGTAACATGGTGTCAAATAATTAGAAAAATGAATTATTCTTGGTTTCTTTTCAGAAATGTCTGTAATAACACATTATGATTATAATAAAAGTAACTAATAAGTAATGGTTATTATAAAATTATAAGTGAATGCTAAATCAGAGAAACTAAAAGATTATAAATGTGAATTTGACATTGAACTTGAAATGGTGTAAAATGTGTAACTGTAACTAAAGGTCACTGATGTTGTGTTAGAGGTAGATGGTAGGTGAAGGGTCAGGTGGAAAGAGGAACTGATGGGAGAGCGGAGGAGTCCAACGCCTTATTGCTAAACTTCAACTTACCTAAGAGAAGGTTAGACACAAGAGAGCTGTTGAGCAACTCGGGGACATTAGAACAGACATCAGGACATGTCCAAAGATGGTGATGGATATGAGATTATCGGTCCAAGCAGTCAGCCAATGAAACAGGCACAGCAACAAAGCTAGCCAATGCAAATGCACCAAAAGGGTGGATTAACCCTTTATAAGGTGAGTGCAAAGAGGAGTCTTTGGTTGGATCCTTCAGGCAGCTTCGAGCCAAGATCGAGATGGACAAAGAACTCTGCAGCTGAAGAAGAGCCGGGGCCACAGAACCGAAGACTGTTCTGCACATGGGGACCAACCCGTTAGCCCCGCAACATGTGGCTTCAAATCGCACTTTTCTCAGCTGGGTTCGAGACCCCAAAGACAAAGCCAAAGACAAATACCAAGGCAAAGATGAAGATAAAGACAAAGACAAAGAACAAAGGCAAAGAGGAAGAACTGGTGTGTTCCTTCCATGAGACCAGCCCTTCTACATCTCGAGAGACCAGAAAGATGGTGAGACGAGGAGAAAGGAGCTACAGAGCTGCAAGACAAGAAGGAGAGGGCCGCTACGAGCATGAGGAAGTCACCCTGAGGCCCGAGACCTGCCGCTCTGACTCAGTACTCTTCCTGTACTGGGAGCCTCCTGCTGCTGCAACACCTTTTTCATCATCAGGCCAGTTCTGGGGTTCAAAATGCCAAACTCCGTCCGTCTCTCTCAAAGTTTTTCTTTTTTAGTTCACAGTGTCAGCATTAGGGAAAGATAGGCTAGATTATTGATTTTACTTATTTGATTATTTCTGCTACTGATTTAAGCTGTACTGACCCTTGCAAAATTGCCTTACTAATAAAATAATTAGCATTAAGAAAATCTAAAAGATGTTGTGGACATTCAGTTAATGAGTCACCTTAAAGTTCTTTGATGGTTGTAGAATAGCTATGAAGTTTGATTCTGGGAGGAGAAAGTGGAAAATGTTTTATAGGTTGCTTTTAGCCAAAACTAAAACAACACCCTTGGGACTCGCCCGAGTCACTAAAACCAACCTGGTTCAATAACAAGTGCAAGTTGTAATAAGAGAAAGAGCGACCGTTAACAGGTGTGCTCTGTGAAACTAGCTGATTCTGGGCTGCTCTATCTGGCTAATTCACAGGGTGAAAAAGGGTGGGACATCTGGATGAAGGTCGTCAGAAACCAGGCTAGTCTTTCTCGCACCCAGCTTAAACAGAGTTTACTTCAGTTCTGGGTAGGGTAAATCTCGGCAGATTTAGGAAACTCAATTCACCCGTTAGACGGAGAGCTGGGAGCAACATCTCCCTCCTCTCAGAAGAGGAAGTAGAGAGAGAGAAGGGGGGGGGGAGGTGTTGTGCAACAACAACACTTACATAGACTTTAGGATGCTGTATTGGCCTATTTATCAGATTTTGTGAGTTTTTCCATCCTGGGCTACACAATAGTAGCCCAGGATGGCCACATAGAGACATAGTAGAATGAGAGAGGATACCACCCTCATTAAATGACAAATTCTGAGGTAAAATAAAAAAAATGATTATTTTTAGATGCTTAGGCTACTATTGACAGCATTATTCAGATTATTGTATTACATTTCTGCCAACAGATGATAACCTTAGGCCAGTGGTTCTTAACATTTTTTGAGGTACCAAACCCATCAGATTCATATGCGCATTCACCGAACCCTTCTTTTGTGACAAATAAAATGATTTTTTCCAAATTCACTCCAAGATCACCAAGTCTTCTTGAAAGGTAGAGTCTCTGACAACAGTTCTTCAAAATATAGTCAGTGTTTTCACCAAAGTTGAGCCGACTGTCCAGGAACGACCCAAGGAATTTAAAATGTGCCACAGTTTCAACAGGTTGGCCATCGAGAGAAACTGGAACCACTTTAAGGTCTCGTTTAGATCATTTAATTAGCTCTACATTCTTAAGAGAATGAAAAATTAATAATAAATAAAGACTTTGCGGCATTCTGATTTAGTAATGTAATTATATTAGTTGTGTTACCACCCCCACACCACTAGAGGCAGTACCAACCCCAAAAAGATGTACTAAGGAGCAGATTTGGAAGTACACCGAAAGCTAAGAAAGCTTCAGGTGACCAGCAGCATTGAACAGCCTTTGTTTGTCTGCTATTCATTTACTACCACATTTCTTTTAACCCAGCTGTACCTGAGAGGAAGTTAACAACTGCAATACTCAACAGACTAAGGCAGTGGTCTCAAACTGCATTCCTCAAGGGCCAGAGTCCTGCAACTTTTAGATGTGTCCCTTGTTATACACACCTAAATTCATTGGCTGAACTACCTTACCAGCATGCAGTCTTATATTTCAAAGCAGTCTTGGTGCAACATTAGAGCTTGCACATTTCTGAGCTCTTCAGCCTGTTTGCACATCAGGTAGCTTGCATGCTACCCAACTGTTCCTGATGCTGGGGGTCCTCACATACATAGCAAGATAGTAGGCTATTAGACTATTAGATGTGAGGACATAAACCTGTACCAACTAGATGGCTAAATAGATAGGCAGACCATAGTCAGACAGAAAGACAAAAAACTTTATTGTCATCATATGCTGACATTAAAATTGATTGCCTTGAGTAATAGAATTGCCAATAAAAAAGTGAAAAATTGCTCAAAGTATAAAAGTTTATAGTCAAATAAAAATAAATATTTAAAAGGAAAAATATGTAAATGTATAACTTTAAGTCAATTAATTTGTATGTCCAGTCAGTTCAGTTTTTAATATATAAAAACTCCCTTAGGATCTTCAGCATGACTGTCTCCTGCTCTCTACATAAAGCTGCAGTATGTAACGTTTATTAAAAAAAAAAAATTTTTTTACTTAACTGAAATTATCACTATGTCCTGAGAATATAAGATGGACAATCTGTGTAAAGAATTAGCTCCTCTGCCTTCTCCCTCTGGTCCTGCTGTCATCTGAACAAATATTCTGCTCTGTCAGACACAACCAATCAGAGCGGGAAGAGGGTCTTAGCGCTGTCAGTCATCCTCATATAGGTGCTGCTCTACCCTGGTTTTCCTGGAACATTAAGTTGCTTCTCCACCATTAGCATATTTAGAAGCATAAACATGAGGTTGATTGACAGTGCTAAGACCCTCCTCCTGACTGGGTGTTTTTGACTGGTTGTTCTTTTAGCGCTGTCAATCAACCTAATGCTCATGCTTCTAAATATGCAAATGGTGGAGAAGCAACTTAATGTCCCAGGAAAACTGGAGTAGAGCGGTGCCTTTGTCTGCTGCTGTACAGTTGGAATACCTTCACTGTACAGCAGTAAGTCAGTGACAGAATCTGGTCATCAGCTTCTTGGACAGACGACACCGCCTGAGGGTTCTCAGAAAAAATGAAGCTCTTCTGGGCTTTTTTTAAAGAGGTATTTGGTTTTAAAGGTCCAGTTGAAATCCTTTGAGATGTAGACTCCCAGAAATTTGAAACTACTGACCCTTTCTACTTGCTCACCATCTATGCTCAGCCCTGGATGGATTGTCCTCTTTGTCCTGAAGTTGAGGATTATTTCCTTTGTCTTCTTGGTATTCAAGGTAAGGGAATTCTCCCTTCACCATGGGTTTACCATGTTATTAGCCTTTGAACATCTTCTGTATGTCATCCGCATTTTTGAACAAGACGATATTATTCTGGATGGCATTGCAGTCGTGGGTAAATTGGAAGTAAAGGATGGGGCTGAGGACACAGCCTTGGGGCATACCTGTGCTGAGTGTGACCGCGGAGAAGGTAAGGGAGTTGATTTGGACATGCTGGGGTCTGTTGGTTTAAAAATCCCTGATCCACCAGCACAGTCCTTCTCCTAGTATCAGGGACTCTAGCCTCTCCACCAACTTGTCAGGAGTTGGAGTTAAAAGCTGAGCTGTAATCCACATCCAGCATCCTTACGTAGGTATAAAGTAATATCAGTATGCTTATTATAATAAGTCTTGCCATCACCTTTTAGTTTTTGAACAACTTTCATTCCACCAATGATCCATCAAGACTATTATTCAACATCAACTGATTCTTCCAACTCTCTTGCAAGAGGAAACTTGCTAGAGTTATTATGAACATGAGAAAAGGCCATTGATAGTGGATGACCAAAGACTTTTTAAATCTGAAGGTCTCTTCTTTGTTAAACTATTATGATACACTGAAAAATATTTCAATCTGTTTTCTTTCCTTTTGTTAGATAGCTAAAACAGTGGTGTAAAAGAGTTATCCCACTATTTTTGAAGCTTAGGAATGTTTTTATTGTGTCATGGAATGTGGTTGTTGGTAAGTATTTTTCTAAATGACCTGTTCTGAACTTTATATAAGCTTCCTCTCCAGCATGATGAGCTTACAGCAAATCACTGACTATGTTTAGTGATACAATGAATCTAGTGAAAAGACTGACTGTGTCTGACTGAGGCTGACTTAGAGCGTTTACCCAGCTTTTCTCTATAAGTTCTACAAAGGAATATCTGTCCATCTCTATCCCAGGCTTCTGTAGGCCATAATGTCTCACACTTTCTGTGGGCTCGTTGTCTGTCATGTTCCTAAAGGTGCTGTTCTACCAGCCTGCCTCTAACTGGTTTGGCCTCAGTCCACCTCGGCCAGATTCATTTTCCTTTAGCAGATCCAGCGCGGCTCTGGCTGGCTGTTCTCAGATTTCCATATCTACTTCAAGTGTAGTACTAGCCTGACCAATCAGGGTAGGGACCAAAGCGATTTCATATATCACAAAATAATCAGCTGATCGAAGCCTTTATCATTATCTTTGGGCCAGCAATAAATTTCTATAAAACAAAATGAAATATCTTTGAGTCCATCTGAACCATAATCTTGAGGTTCTCCATGGCTGAGTGTCACTTCAAACCTCTGCGGAGAATTGACCAATTGCTGCGCTAAAGGCCCTCCCACAATAGTGAGGAATAGAGAGGGTAATGGAAAAACTCACTACCAGGGGTAAAACCGAACTACGCACTAACTGGTTAGTGCGTGGCTTGCCAGTAGAAAAGCACTTTAAGTTACCTTAGATACTGAAGTCTGTTTTCTGAGGTGAGATAATATCTGGTAGCGGCTCTGGCTTTTAAAATGAAACCTTTGGTTCCTGCAGGTGTCTTAGTATCCTTATTCACACACACACACTGGATTATTTCCAAATGGATTGAAGATACTCAGATGGTGAACATTCTAATTTACTGTTAATAGCTATGTGTCATCTGAAAAAATAAATACAAAAAGTCAATAATATTTCCAGGTCTGTAACTGTAAACCAGCACTAAACTTTGCTCCAGATAAGTAGAAATTGAAAGTACAGAGTAAGACTATTCAGCTAAATTGTGTAGCTATCAGAGGGTAGGAACAGCATCTAAAGGCAGTTCAATGCTGCAGTATGTACATTTTAGGGAAAAAAATACATATGTTATATATTTGTTGAAACTGTCACCATATTGTCACAGTATGCTGAGACAAATAATCTGTGAAGAAAAATCAAGCCTGTCTGCCTTCTCGCAGTGCTAAATTGAAACAACCAAGCAGAGCCAGGAGGAGGGTCTCAGGACAACATAGTAATAGTTTTAATAAATACATAGATTTTTAAATAAAAGTTACATGCTGAATCTAAATGGTTACATCTTACTGATTTTATTTTTTAACAAACTCATTTGTGGGCCTGATTGAAATCAACATCCTCAGCAAGCATAATGTAGATGGTACCGATATGCCTAAGGTTATCTATCATCTGTTGGCAGAAATGTAATATAATAATCTGAATTATGCTGTCAATAGTTGGCTAATCATCTAAAAATAATCATTTTTTTTATTTTACCTCAGAATTAGTCATTTAATGAGGGTGGTCTCCTCTCTCATTCTGCTATGTCTCTATGTGGCCATCCTGGGCTACTATTGTGTAGCCCAGGATGGAAAAACTCACAAAATCTGATAAATAGGCCAATACAGCATCCTAAAGTCTATGTAAGTGCACATTTCTACTATTATTAACTTTTTTATAACTAACAAACTAGACATGAGTGACACGCTAAACAACCCCCACTAAACCCCCAACATATACACCAGTTAAGGTTATAGCCCAAATCTGTAACTTCAAATTACAGCTCATATTCGCCTCCCATAGACAGACAGTGTAGGCATATCATACATTTTCTGATTCCTTAGAGTCTGTTGAGTATTTTAGTCATTAACTCTTGTGTCCCTGATGTCCCTGGATACCGCTGGGATGAAAGAAGTGTATCTAGTT
Source organism: Poecilia mexicana (assembly GCF_051168715.1). NCBI lineage: Eukaryota > Metazoa > Chordata > Actinopteri > Cyprinodontiformes > Poeciliidae > Poecilia > Poecilia mexicana. The sequence goes on along the minus strand of NW_028263376.1, from coordinate 1,497,207 downwards.
TGGTCAAAAGATGTGGAAAAATGTGTAATAATTTTGGTTTAACGACCTCTAATGACCTCTGTGTTGGTCAGAGAAACTCAAAACATGGCTTAAATGAAAGCCAAGAGCCCTTTAAGATGATACCAAATATTGCATTATAAACCTTTGACAAATGCCCATACCATGACCCTAAACCAGAGATACAGCAGTCTCAAAAAACAGAATTTTTCCAAAGGGGTTGTTTACTTCATGAGATGATAACGATGACTCAGCTACCATTTTGGAAGGGCTATCATACCAAAATATTAACTAGAGACATGTATCTTTTCAAAAAGTATTGATAGACTTTGCCACCCTGAAATGGACAAAAATGTCAAATTTTGGCCTCTGGCCCATGGACTATGGGGACCACTGACTTAAACAACTGATGCAAGATGACAAAAGACAGTATAGACAAGAACCTGACCCAGAACATGAGACACAGGTGGGTATAAATACACAGGGAAAGTAATCAGGGGAAACGAGGGACAGCTGGGGACAATCAAGGGCAGGGGCGGATCTACTGGGGTGGCACCCCAAACGAGAGCCTTGCCACCCCTGTTGCCACCCCAGCTGGCGACTATGAATTCAATAAATTGCTACGGCAAATCGGACATTAAGCACATGAAACTCTTTTTTCCGACAACACTGAATGCAATATAATGTAACCTGACGCCTACTGTGGAGTAGCGGGAAGTGCGAGAGAAGGACAGAGCGCGAGGCAGCAGCATTGATGGATATATTACTGGACTGGACATTACGTGACTTATCGCCATTGCTGTCCATGGACCTTACCACAGGGGCCGCGTTTCATTGGCAAATGCCCATTTCACGTCACAGCGCAGCTACCATGTGCGTGACCGTCTCACAAACACAAGCCACAGTAGTAAACACATGCTAATGTACATTGTGGACTAGCAGACCGGCAGAAAGTTTTTGCGTCAGGACTCGAAAAAGAATGGTTCTCCACTGTCAGTGGAGTATCTGTACAGGCGATGTCAGGTATCCTGATAGTATTTGTGGAACTAAAATTCACAGATTTCCAAAATCTGAAACGGGATGCCTAGCTTGGATCAAAGCTTGTGGACGACCGCATTTGCAGCTCAACCGTTGTAGGATCAATAAGAACAAAGGACTGTGTGCTGGTGTATGTATTATTGCTTTGCTTTCTTTGTGTTTAGTGAATGAAAAAAAGAAAGTCAATAATTAATACATCCATTATGAAAACCTTTTAGCTAAGTACAGCATAATGGCAGTACGATACATCTTCTACACCCTGAAGCCTGTCTGTTACACAGTCTTACGATAGCTGAACAGATCGATATGCAATGTGTACCGTATCAGATATGCATTAAAGATTTTATTTTACCTGAAAAGGCTTTTTACTAAACTGTAATCGTGTTAGCCACGTTAGCACCGAGTACAGTGCATCAGGCCTAGGCACACTCAAACATTTGCCAACAACAGAAATCACTGATTTCAAAAGTAACCCTCAAAACCATGAATGCCGACTTACCCAGCCTTGCGAGAACAATAGGCATCAGTGATCTTGTCCACAGCTAATATTTATGCTGAGGGTGTGAGGATCTGCTGTTTTCCTCATCGACCGGCAGCATTTCGCTGTGACGCGCACAATGTTGGAGACATCGCGTGGCTCAAACACCTTGATTTCGTCCATAAAATATGACATGAACTTGTTGGTTCCCCTGTCCATTGTTGTGGCTGATATTTTTTTGAAAATCCGTTAGAAATGCTGCACTAATCGACTCAGAAATACTCTGCAGAGAGTCAGTCGAAATGAAAGACGCCATGTTTACACATAGAAACTAAGCTCTGCGAGGCTTTGTTTGTGAGACATGCAGCCACGTGAGATTTTAGGGGGCGTTTCTGGGCGGAGCTTGGTAAGGTCCATTGAGTCAGGACCTTACCTGACTCAATGGTCAGGAAAATACTACAATCACTCAAAGAATTCGAAAAAAGGACGCAATGTTTAGTGGTTAATTCCACGCTATGACAGCCATAAGGGCTTCAGATTTAACATGTGAGGAAAAAGTTTTAATTTAAATAAAACATTGAACAAGTGAGCAGTGGGTCACTTATACAAGCCTAACTGTTGCTGGCCTGGTTTGACATCGATAACCCTAACGTGCTGCGCAGTTCGGTGTGTTTTGTTTCCGTTAGCACTAAACTAAGACAACCCGCACACCAAGTCATCAGTAACCACCCGCGGTGGTCAGGCGAAAACTTATGAATAATGACAATATAGACATCAAGCCTGACAACAAAATGAAACAGACTGGATGTTCTATTTTGGCATCATTATACTTTTTTGTGTGGGAAATGTTTTCTTTTTTTTTTTTTGGTGTTGATTCCCTTGATCGGTAATCTCTACTCTATCTGCTCGTTGAGCTGTTGTTTGTCGGTTGCCATGGCAGCGGGTGAGTAATGCCGACACACAGAGCGAGAAAAGGCGGAATAGAAGTGGTTCTGTCTAATTTGGTTCTTCACCTGTTTATCAGGTTTATTGTACCTTTATTGTGACGCACTGCAGCCGCTGCAATTCCTAAAAGTTAAACAAGTGACAAAAACTGAACTAATCCCCTCTGTTTGTAAAATGTGGCGATATTTATAGCAGTCATCAAACTAAGGCTCCTACAGCATTTAAAATAAAACGATTGACCAACATAAGAAAAATCCTCCCCTTTTGCATCTTGACAGAACTAACAGAAATCAAACTGTTTATAGATTTGTATCATGGAGAATTTATCAAACATCAGTTTTCTCATTTTTATTTTAAGTCGTATTTAATAGTATATCTGATAACAAATGATGGTGCTACTAATATTTTTGTGACAGATTTCTGCTTGTCCTGCATTGGGATAAAATGGTTTTCTGGACACAATGAATCACATACCGACTAGTCCAATCCAGTAATACATATCAATTAGCAGCAGTATGAAATACATAAAAATAATTAACTATACTATATTAAGAAATTATATATAATCCTCTGCTCATTTTGATACTTTGCAAGTTAAAAACAATATTTTGCAACAAGTAAATCAAGTAAATTAAGTCTAATGTTAGGTCTGTGTAAGCCAAATGTGAGATATTATCTAATAGATAGATACTGCATGCTGCCACCCCTGGAAAAATCCCTGCCCCCCTCTTGCCACCCCATAAATATTTTTCTAGATCCGCCCCTGATCAAGGGGTAGACAGGACAACACGGAGACTCAAATTAACTGAAAACGGCACAGAAACCTAAATTAACACAGAAAAACCAAAACCTTACACTTTTGGGCTGGAAAAAAAGTCTACAGTATTCTCAGCAATAAGGACAGAATTTTGGTCTCTGAAAAAAATAAAAAACACTTGGTTGATTTTATTTAATTGTATTTTAATCAGACAAAGTGGATCAAAGTCCGCAAAACCACTAGATAGAAAAAATCATATTTACTATGAAATTAAAGAGAAGGCAAAGGATGTGGCATATATATATATATATATATATATATATATATATATATATATATATATATATATATATATATATATATATATATATGTAAATTCCCTTCTCACCCTCCTCGGGTGGTCTCTCTCTCTCTCTCTCTCTCTCTCTCTCTCTCTCTCTCTCTCTCTCTCTCTCTTCATCCTCTGAGCTCAGGTCCTCTACCAGAGGCCTGGGAGCTTCAGGTTCTCCTCCAGTATCTTGGCTGTGCCTAGAACTGCACATTTCTGGACTGAGATGTCTGATGTTGTTCCTGGGATCTGTTTGAGCCACTGCTCCAGTTTGGGGGTGACTGCCCCGAGGGCCCCGATGACCACAGGCACCACTGTGGTCTTCACCTTCCAGGCCTTCTCCAGTTCCTCTCTGAGGCCCTGGTATTTCTCCAGTTTAGCCTTTGCCCCAAACACTGTACACTCCTGGTTTAAATGCTAATTTCCCAGAAAATTATTTTAAAAATGTTATTTACTGAAAAGCAGCTAATAAAACATGCTAGCAGAAAACAATCTAACAATTTTTTATATGGTGAATTGCAGGTAAAGGACTCTTTCTTCTTGGTTCAGGTCCCAGAGGATAAGTAAGTACCGTAACTTTTCTGAGTTGCTGAACAGGTAGTTATTATCAACAGTACTGTAATTAGTTTTGTTATTTTGTCCCTATTTTGTTTCTCACCAGAATGTCTGCTGATGTTAAAAGTGATAATTATGGTGTTTCCAGCCACCTCCAGAACTCATGCTCCGTCATTAAAGCTCTCACTCCACCAGCTCGTGTCTCTGGATTTCTGCTGCTCCTGAAATGTGTTCACCTCAATCACTCTGTTGTTCATTCTGCTGCTTCTGGATGCCCTTTTTTTTCCACTTGTACAATTACTCCCACCCACTTCAGAGAATTTTTCCCTTCTCTGGTGCACCCAATGTTACTCCTAGCCTCTTTGTATCTGCTCGATCTAGTTATTTCCCCTCTGCCAAGTTGTGGGCAGTCACCAAGATTGTTATTAGTGCCAGGTTCAAGCCTGCGATGTAATCAAACCCCAGGCATTAGCGACCGGGCCACACTGACAGGAAGGCGCAGTGCCGACCAAACACTGTAGTTATTACTGAGGTTTCTGCTGCAGAGGGTCAGCTCCTTGGATTCCTGTGGTTTGAAGGCATTGCTAAAGATAAGCAATGGACAATAGTGACAGATTAGAAGGCTACCAGTGGGAGATGCATAAAGAGCTCCAGGTCGCCCTGCGAGGGCACTTTAGGTGCTTAAACTTTGGGAGAGCGGCCATGTTGAATGGACATTGTATTTTATTCTGAGATAAAGGCAGAAATACAAAGCTAATGTGTTTAGAGCAAAGAACAGAAACCAGTTCTTCAGCTTTCTGCTTGATGAAGAGTCTGTTGTAGCTTCAGCCATGAAGCATATCCAGCATACTTTAAGCCAGTTACCCATCTGCACTAAAGAACTTTTATATTTAAGTCTCACAGCAGATTACTGGAAAGGGTCAGCATTATGTCTAACTGCCTGGACACACTGCTACTGATCTTTTCTGGATTAACAAGAACAGGTCTGACCTCATCACAATAACAGAAAGTCAGGCCCCTCTGCATAAACGTAACAAGTTTGTTCAGCAGTAAGGTAGGAGTGGACCTCAATCCTGGAACCAGCTCCTTGTTTTTCTGCAGGCCAGCTTGTAGCAGTAGCAGCTTAAGGTTTTCTTGGACTTTTTCAGTAGTTATGCTGCTATAGGCTTAACTCATAGAGGATATGCTCCCCACTTCTCCCTACAACTCTTCATTTGTGCATTATTTACAATTATTGAAGCCCCTGCTATGGATTTCTCTCCATTTTTCTTTCTGTATAAATTACATCTGGTATAGTGATTTAGTGTTAGGCTGTGTACTTCCTTAAAAGTGATTAAAAGTTTGTTGAACTGGTTAGGATAGATCTATGAGAAGAATAAAATATGTTCATTACATTTTTTACACAAAATCATTCTTAGTTAATGAGATTTTACTTTACTCAGTTCTGCCTTTTTCAGCTCCTTTCAGAATTAGCTGTTTTTGTCACTTTAAATCCAAAGAAGCTGCCGCTGACCACACCTTCTCACCCCAAGTCAACATTTAAACTCACACATGAAAAATAGCTGTAACCAGACACTTAATTTTACAACCACACATCTTTGACAAGCAGAAGTGAAGCCTCCTGCACAGTGAACAAGAATGCAGCAAGAGGTTTTTGAACGGTAGGTTAACAACAAAATATTTGTCTTTTCCAGCAGCCACTGTAAAGCACATACAGTGGAACCTGCTGATCAAACATGCCTGAACGCTGCTAGGGTTGCTAGGTAACAGGCAGTGCCTGCTGATTTGTGGTGTCACATTGGGAAGGTTTTGAAACAGATCATCTTCCAGACAACAAAAAATATGAACTTATTACTACAAACAGCTTAATGTTTTTTAAGCACTATACTGTTTTCAGAAGCAGTAGAGACCCAAATGGAAGTGGAAAATGCTGCAAAATGTGAAATTTGCATAATAGTGTAGTAATAGTAATAATAATCCCTTTTAAAGTGACTAGAACTCTTAACTTTGGGTACTCGTTTTGTAATTATTTCCTAAAGAAATCACTCCTGATCCACTGATCTGTATTTAGAAGTAACTAAATACAGATCAGCGCAGCACTGAAAAATAATAATAAAAATAACTTCTTACAAGTTAGAATGAACTTTGAACTGAATTTGATGAGTTAAATTACATTTAGGATTGAAATGGTGTGAGCTGATTGAACTGATTTGATTTGAACAGTTCTGGAAATATGTGGTTATAAATTTGCCTTCCAAATTGCCTCTGAGTTGCCTTATTATTGACACAATATGAATAAACTATATTTACCAGGCTGGAATTGAAAAATATTTTTTTTTTCTGAGTAAACCTTTGATTTAAATGTTGAACTAGCTTTTACACCCATGGTAATCACACAATGTCTAATTTAATTTATAATCTCCTAACATCCAAACCATGAAATCTCACTAATACCAGAAGATGTCCAAAAATTTGATATTTTGCAATAAAAGGGCAGAAAAAAATGTCAGATCCTGTTCTAGTGGTGTGAAAATACATTTTGCAGACTGTTATTTGCTAAGAAGCCAGCTTTCACTCTGTATGTGAAAGCTCACACATGATGAGCTTCCACAGACATGATGTTTTGTGGTCGCAGGTTAAACTGTACTTACAGCAGGGCCCCTTTCGCTGCACCTTGATCCGGCGCTGTGTATTGCACTGAGCCTTTTCCAGCTCACACTCGTTGGAGTAAGTGGAGGTGTCGGAGCCGCAAACAGGAGCCACCAAGGATGGACAGTCGAGTTTCTTGCAAACACACTCGCCCTTGGATGGGTCGGTGGAGTTCCTCTCGCACACCGCCCCAAAGCCACACAGCATTCCTCTGCAGCCTGGATCGCACAGGGACAGGAAAAGGAGAACGATTAGATGGTTACTGTCCAATTAATCGCCTTATCAGAAATAATGGCACCCAAAAAGGAATACTTTTTCTTATCTTATCTTCAAATTCTACTAGATAGCATATTGCAACCAGATGCAGTCTTTGATGAGAACAAAAGCACACACAAAAAAAGTTTTAAAACCTTGTATTTATATCCCTCGAACTTTTTCACATTTTGTCCTAGTAAAACCTCTAGACTCTGTGGTTTTTATTGGGATTGCACGTGCCAAACCAAGACAAAGTAGTTGTGGAATGGAAGCTAGAAGATCAATGGTTTTCAAACTATGTGTTGTACTGCTCAATTAAACGAGGCATTAGAGGCTGCATAAAGAACCGCGTGACGGTTCGTATTTCCAGCAGTACAACAACCTGAACACACAACCAGAACTATGGCTCAACGGATATTTATGTGTTAGAATGGCCCAAATACCACAACATGACATTTACTGTTGCACTACATGAATGAAATGAATGGAAAACTCCAGGCAGAACTTGAAAACAGTTTTAGAGGTGTGCCGATTGATTAGCCACTGATCATAATCGGCTGATTTCCATGAAAAAGTGTATGGTAGGTCATCGCGGATCACTGTCTCTTGTTGCCGATCACCTAAGCCGATCACCTGCATCTCACATCGCAGCCTGCGTGTGCAGCTTATCTCCTTTTTCCTTCACACTGCGCAAGCGCGCAGCAACAAACTCTAAGCAATGTGGTGAGGAACTATCCCAGATAGCACATGATGTTAAATCAACGTTGAAAAATAGTTAGAATCGTTGATTTTTGGTTGAAGTCGACAAATGACGGTGGATCAACCATCAAACAACCATCCAATCAAACCGTTGAAACTGTGACATTGAATCAACGTTGTTTTGTGGTTGAAATCTGATCACTGAAATGCCGAAGTCTGATTAATGGTTGATTTTTGGTTGAAGATGACAAATGACGGTGGATCAACCATCAAACAACCATCCACCTCTAGCCAAGTAACCAATGTTGAAACTGTGTCATTGAATCAATGTTTTTTTGTGGTTGAAATCTAATGACTGAAATGCTGATGTCTGATCAACATCTGATCAATATTGAATCAATGTCAGATGTATTGCCGCACCCCTTCCCCTCCTCTCCTCCTCATCAGCGCTCTGGGTCAGAGCATTTTATTACTGAGCGGGGGTTATCACATTTAAATTAAGGACTGTAGAGGATGGTTATTACTTTCTGTACATTTTCTTACTTGTTCATAACAATTCTCACTGACTGTGTGTGATATATTGACACAAAAACATCTACAACTTACTAAAAGGAGCGGAGCGGTCCACCCCCACCGTTTACATGAGTGGGATGTCCCAACCACACAGCTGCTTCGCTGTTGGCTTGTTGGAAAATATGTTAATTCAATGTTGAATTATCATCACAAAGGTTGCATGTTTGGTTGAGGTCGACAACTGATGGTGGATCAACTATAAAACAACCATTCAATTCTAGCCAATTAACTAATGTTGAAACTGTGTCATTGAATCAATGTTGTTTTGTGGTTGACATCAAATAAATGAAATGCCAACGTCGAATCCAGTGTGTTTCACCACTGGTACTCCAGCCCCTACAAGTTTTAGGCATTTCCCTAATTCAACACACATGATATTAATTGACGTCTGATTAACGGGGTTTTGCTGAACTGAAAAAACGCAGGTCAGTTTGATTGACGTCAAGGTTTGGGGAAGAACTACCCAGATAGCACATGATGTTAATTCAATGTTGAATTATGATCACAAAGGCTGCATGTATGGTTCAGGTCAACGACAGAAGCTGGATCAACCATCAAACAACCATTCAATTCTAGCCAATTAACATTCATTGATTGAAATGCCACATCGAATCCAGTGTTTTTCAGCACCGGCACCAGGCACACTGCCCTGCAAGTTTTAGTCATTTCCCTAATTCAGCACACATGATTTTAATTAACATTTGATTAACAAGGTTTTGCTGAACTGAAAGCATGCAGGTCAGTTTGCCTTGAGGATAAGGTTTGGGGAAAAACTAGTAATCAAAGTGTTCAGGTGTTTTTTGCACCCCTCACCACCGCCTGCCATTCAAATGCCCAACCCCCTTCCCTCCACCTGCCAAAAACACACACACACCTCTTTCCCCCCACCTGGGCCCATCTACCCCTCAATCGGGTGAAACAACTTTAATTTTAAGTGAGGGTTTTTCATTTTTCACATTTTATTTTTTAAAAGATTGTTTTGGCTAGTGGCCTTTATTTGATAGTTAATTGACAGGAAAGTGGGTAATGAGAGAAGGTGGGTAATGCAGCAAAGGTTGCCAAGGTCAGGAATTGAACCTGTGACAGCTGTGTTGAGGACTGAGGCCTTGATTGTGGTTTGTGCTTAACCCCTGCGCCACCACAGCACAACCCCTTTTAGGTGAGGGTTAATCACGTTTTAACTTAAGCACTATGTGTTGACAACACTGAGTTGTGATTCCGTTCTGTACCCAGATTCACTAGCGGAACAAGTCAGCGTTGGGCCGGGGGGCGGGGCTAATTACCGGACCCCTAACGAATCACCAGGCCCCTGACGTTTATCGCCTTCGCTACCAGAAACTGTTGAGCGAGGGGCGAGGAGGTTGGTCTGCGTTTTTTGTTTGATCTTTACCCAGGAAACACATCGGCTAAACCGTGAGTGAAACGGTCACTGGGACTGACTAGTACAGGGGTGTCAAAGTCAAATGGACGGAGGGCCAAATAAAAAATTTAGCTACAAGCCGAGGGCCGGACTGATCGAATGTTCATTGAAATTTTTTTAAATGACGCATATAGTCTAGTGAATCTAATTGAACCTACTGAAAACCTAACAAATATATTCCAATATGATCAGATAAATAAAGCAATATTTTCTTATGGCTCTGTCAGTAACCTTTAATTTTCAACAGACACAACTGAAATATTTTTAAAATATAATTGGATTGAAATACAATAAAATAAAGTGCAAAAATCTATTAATCCACATATGTCAGAGTCAAGGCATTTAGATGTGTCGCCGGCGAATTACGGTACTGCAAATTTAGATGTGTCGCCGGCGACACATCTAAATTTGCAGTACCGTAATTCCGCCACACGTAGCGCTAAGTGGAAAAATTCCAACGGTTTCTGAAAGAGCAAGTATCGGGTTAATACGGTAACTTCGCAGCTGCAGCTGCAGAGAGTGTAATTAATCCGGGGGGCACTCGTTTAATAGACGGTATATTTCGGCAATAACTTGGTGGATATTGAAAGTTCCGGTTGTTATGGATACATGGGTAAGTACATCATCTCACAGAACATTTAAAGAACTACTTACAGTTCAAATAAGGAAGATATTTTTTTTTCAGACGGGGTGCCGGCTTGCTGCGGTCTGCGGGCCGGTTCTAATAATAAATCAAGATCATCCCAGGGGCCGTAAAAAACCTTCTCGCGGGCCGGATGTGGCCCGCGGGCCTTGACTCTGACATATGTGGACTAGTATATATTCCATTGAGGGAAAGTAACTTTAACATTAAATAGACCTTTCTCAACAGGCGGTAGACTTTCTCAGTCTATAATCAGATATTTAAGCGACTTGAAACCGCACCCCAGCCCCACCCCCCCATAGCTCTGCACCTGCCCAGATTGCACATGATGGCAATTCAACATTGAATTAACATCTTTTGCCAACAAGCCAACAGCGAAGTGGCTGTGTGTTTGGGACATCCCACTCATGTAAATGGTGGGGGTGGACCGCTCCACTCCTTACTCCTTGTAGTAAGTTGTAGATGTTTTTGTGTCAATATATCACACACAAATGGTCAGTAGGACTTTTTTATGAAAAAGAAAGAAAATGTACAGAAATGAATCTTCACCCACTATCCTTTACAGAGGTTAATTTAGAATGTAATACCCCCCACTCACTAATAAAATGCTCTGACCCAGAGCTCTGATGAGGAGGAGAGGAGGGGAAGGGGTGTGGCAAAAGAGCTGACATTGATTCAACATTGATCAGTCGTTGATCAGACATTAGCATTTCATTCATTAGATTTCAACCACAAAACAACATTGATTCAATGACACAGTTTCAACATTGGTTACTTGGCTAGAGGTGGATGGTTGTTTGATGGTTGATCAACCGTCAGTTGTTGACCTCAACCAAAAATCAACCCTTCTGACTATAATTCATTGTTGATTTACCGTTGTGTGCAATCTGGGCAGTTTGTTGCAGCCCTCATAACCTCCTCATCTCCCCCTACTCCCTCCCAAACCTCCCCCACCCAGCCGCTCCTCCCAACCTTCTCCTCTTTACCCCCACTCATTCCTTCTTCCCTCCCCCTCCTTGAGCTCTGGGTCAGAACATTTTATTACTAGGTGGGGGTTAATCATGTTTCAAATTAAGCACTACATGTTGAGAACAGTGGGTTGTGATTCCTTTCTGTACATTTTCTTACTTGTCTGTAAATATTATTACTGACTGTGCATAATGTGTTGACACAAAAACATCTACAAGTCTGTACTAGGAGTCATACAGTCCACCTCCCCAATTTTACACTTGTGGTTTGTCCCAACCAAAAAGCCACTTTGCTGCTGGCTTGTTTGCTACCGGCTTCTGAATTGACTTCTCCGCTGAGCACTTTTATGGTAAGTTTTTCAATATTACTTTGATCTTAAATGTGTTTATTGAAAAATAAGGGCATTGTTTTGTGCCCATAGTAATCCTGGTTATTTTGGGGCAAAACGGATATTTTTAATAGTTGAGGTCATGTCTCCTTTTGTATTATTTTCATCCTACCCACCACTCCAGGCCTAAGTATGAAATCCTGCGAGATTTTGTGGGATTTGAGTTTTTAAAATAGGGCGGGGCCTATTGTTTGGTCTGGGAGAGCATGTGGTGGACAAGGAAGTGTAAGGCTGGCTGGTCCAGGTGGGCTTTAAATTGTTTTGATAGTAATCACTTGTTTTTAACTTTTTATTATGATATGCTTAGGGTCGTGCTTAAATGAGCCTCTGTACCAGAACAGCTGAGTTGGATGATTACATGACCGTCTGCAGCCATCAAGAAGTGCAGAAGGTTGTTAATCATCCACAGATTCAATCCAGGTGAGGCAGAAGGGAAACACTTAACATGTAAGGCAGGTGAAACACTGAACTAAACCTGCTAATGACTGATTCAGTCTGTTGATCCTTGGATTGGTTACTGGTTAAATTGAACTGGACTATTGTTACTTGTGTGGGATCTTTATTAGCATATAGACACTTTTTAAGGAATTTAATCAACTTATTTGGAAATATTTGTAGTTGATGGAAGATTGAACCAGCTATTTGATGGAAGTTTATTCTGTATAAATTATAATTTTTCCAACTACACTATAAATCACCTTTTGTTCTATTTATTTGTCTCTGGTGTGTTAAATAAACCTGATCCTCCCTGAGTTTTATTGTTAGGTTTCTGATAAACAGCCCTTTATTTTAAATATTGATTTAATATCAATATCATAAATCCTACACTATACTGCAGCTTGATGGGTAAATGTAGTTGTATATGTAAACATTAAGATAAATATTAATGAAAGATTAAGATATTAATTTAACAGTGAGTTTACATGGGGAACTATATGGTTTGTATTTGTTCTCAGACCTGTAACCAGTACAGTGTTTAATCTTTCATTGTGTTTCAGAACTTTTCAAATGTTTATCATATTTCTAACTGGCACCTTCCTCACTTTTATTTTTTTCAGCTGTTGCTCTGCAGTTTGACCGAAAGCTGACTCTTGAGGACTGCAGCAAAATTGTCAAGAAGTGGCTTCATTATGCGCCAGAATGAGAGGAAGACATCGCAAGGAATCAAAGTGACGCCAACCAGAGTCAAACTGGGGTTACCACAACTTGTACTGTTTCCCTACTTCATACAGTACAAAGCTTAACCTCATGGACTCTGTTCTTCTGTGGACAACAGACTGTTGTTTTGACAGTCAAAAAGGAATCAAATATGTTTAAAGATCTGTCCCTCTTTTCTTAAATAAAATGTTAAATCAAACCCATGTTGTCATTTTTAACCTTTTGTACACAGTTTACCCATCATCTGCCAATAATATAGTGTTTAACACCAGTAAAGAAACTTTTAGTGGCATGTTATGATGTAGACCTATCAGATGTAAAATGTACATAAATCCTTAGCTTTCATTCAATATAAAAACAACCCAAATCTGCATGTACATCCACAGTCAAATGAGTGTTGAATCAACATTGATTCAATGTAGAATCAACACAAATCTGCATGCAGATCCACAGTCAAATGAGTGTTGAATCAACATTGATTCATAACTGATTCAATGTACTATCAACACAAATATGCATACAAGTTGACATACAGATGATGGTTGAATCAACATTGATATAATGTCAGTAATGGTTGAAACCCTAACGTTGATTCAACATACAAGTCACCGACCACTTTCAATGTTTCAATGTCAGCGTTCAACGTTGATTCAATGTTTCTGGCTGACATTGATTCAATGTTGTTTCAATCATTCTGTGCTATCTGGGATAACGCTCAGAGTGAATGGAGAAGTTTGCAGGTTGCGCAGGAGAAATACTTTGGGGGTGAAGAACGTCAAAATGCAACAACATAACAAATCCAATATGACATTTAAAAAACCAACACTTGACGGAGTTTGGCTACATCGAGGCTCAATGCAGGAAAAATGGACATCCGGAGCGGCCAGATAGCAGCGCACAACCAACTCAACAGTTGTCATTTTGACTGAATAGCTGCTGTATTTAGACATAAAACATGCAAGTATTTTGCATGTTATATGTCTAAATTTGGTGAATTTATTACCAGATCAGTTTTTAAAATTTTTGCCAGATCACATAGTCACTTTTATACATAAAGTGAAAAATTAACAGTGATTTTTTTAATCATAATTTTTAAAAATATTTGAAAAATACTGCCCTCCTGCTAATTAGGAGGATTAGATGCTAACATACAAAATAACCCCTGGAACCACGAACATTTTCATTAGTTTAAGGCTAATTTGCCAAAACACACACATGCTCAATAGATTACAACATTCAACATCAACTCACCACTTGGTCAACATTCAAAAACCTAAATAAGAAGCAGTTTTAAGGTTAATTTAGCTTGCTTGCTTCAGCTGATGACACATAAAACAACTTCCAGTCCACGTCAACTCACTTTAAACTTTTGTGACTTAAAATGTAGGGCTCTCTAGTGGAATGGGGGGAGTGAATCCAACGTTGATAGAAGCATAACCCAGGACAAAATTTACATTTTCAGCCAAATGACAGTGATGTGCTGGTTTTTCCTGATTCTGTCCAGTAAAATGTAAACAAAGAGCTTTCAAGTTTGTGGCAACAATGTCACAACATGTGATAATGCACAAAGCACTATAAGGAGTATCTGTAGTGTTCCTCTTCAACTTGCAGCTATGACATTTAAAAACCAGCCAGGATGGCGGCAGAGGGGCAAATCCAGGTTAGCCAAACACTCCAACGGCCTCACAAGTCAGGCGCTAACAATTCTTCAGACTTTGATCCCAAAGCTCCCACAGAGACATCAGCTTTGATCAAGTATGAAACTGTATGAAACTGTAAACATTGTCAGAGGCAAACAAGAAGCATACTCCTGTGTATGTGCTCATGTTGTGTGCACAAAATATCAATTTAGAGAGTAATTGACCCGTACTGTGGCAGCTACAGCTGCTGTGACTCTGCACCCACTCACAGGGCGGTTTGGGCAGCCAGCTGGCGTGACATCTTCGCCTGGCCTGCTGGGGACGTTGAAAGACACAAGTAAGCTGACCTGATTGGAAAGCCACGGGCCGGAGCACATAGGAATAAGTCTGAGAATAACAACAACATGGCGTTGGGATAGAGGCAAGAAGCCAGAGTCGCTTCTCCGGTGGCACGTTTCACGTTTAGCCACATGTTGGACCATGCACGCGTGACACGGCTTCTTATCGTCGGCTCGCAGGTTAGGACTAAAAGGAAGCCGGCACGTCTGCTCAGGCTCACCTCTTGGACAGACATGAAGACGGTCTAATAGACACTCTCACACAGACGTCTGCACACAGCTTAGACAACCGGACCAGCATCTGCCCAAGGCATCTCATTCTCTCTCCACACATCGAAGCACACTCTGTGAAACCGTGTGTGTGTGTGTGTGTGTGTGTAGAGTGACAAGCGAGGAGGCTGTTTTTGACTTGCCTACTGTTCTCTGTTGGGGAGCTGCTGACAGCTACCTGAGCTCACTCTCTCTTGTACCATGGGAAAAAGAAGTGTGTGTATGTGTGTGTGTCTGTGAAGCTACCCATGAATGCATTTGTATTCCTGACGGTGTGTGTGCGTGTCTGAATGTGTGTAAGTTTGCTCAAACATGCACACACACATACACATCTATGCGTGTGTATGTGGCCACATGGCCAGGTGTGAGAAAGAAAGGCCTTGACATGACTGGCCTGCCATCACTTCACACCACACACTCTTGTAGTGTGGATGTGTGTGTATCTGCATGTGTGATTGTGTGCCTACGAGTGTCAGCATGCGGCTCGGAGACGATGCAGTACGAGGAGAGTGACAAAAGGTGAAATTTAATCGAACTGTGTCAGATGTGTGCAAGAAAAACAGAGAGTGTCTGATAGGATGACAAGAAAAAAAAACCCTTCTGAGGTTGGAAGGTTGTGGTAAAAAAAAATTTGTCTCTGGATCTAAATACAGAGTTAAAAAAAATAAAAAAATAAAAATAACCACGGATGTATTCCTACAGAAAAAAACTATTTCCTCGCGGACATTTCTCATGAAAAAAAGCAAAGAAAACTGAATCCAGCATGGTTAGAGGAAACCAGATTCTTTATGAAATGTTTTCCACTAGCCTGGAGCTTAGCTGACTGACAAAAGACTGACATCAGAGTGGAGGATTCTGTCAAAGCAAAGGTATCGAGTGCGGACCGAGTGCACTAACTGCGTACCCTCACAGTGGAAACTTTTTCCTGGGAAACTCCTCCTGGCACACCAGAACAGATACATACATTTGACACTTCCAATTTCTTTTGAACAGGAAGAAAACAACAACAGCCTTGGCAGATAATACGACCAGCGTTGTCCCAGATGGTAGCTGAAAGGAAAACTAAAGCTATGAAAAGGTTGTTTTTTTTTTCTACCAACAATGAATTTCAGCAGTGCTGTCCATGACCCAGTTTGACTGACAGGTGATCACCAGAGATGCAAAAACACTAATGGGAATGGACAAGGATTCATTTCATATGTCATGAAGACGGATGGGCTATTACCTTACAGGAAAAACAAATGGTATCAAATGTAGCTTTTTGTCATCACTTCTTCAATACACAACACTTACCCTTCCTCAACAGTTATGCTCATACTCATCAGTTTACACATCAGGTTGACCAATTATCTTTCAACAGACAATTTCATAAACAACAGATATTCTCAGAATGTAGAAAAATACATCTGGACGTCAAGCAGAACTAACAAAATGGTGACGTACCTATGCCTCACCAGAAGGTGTCGATATCAACAATAAATAAAGGAGTTAGTTAGCTGAATTTATACCCACCTGCAGCCTTGTAGTATCTATTTTTGCTAAAATATGAAACAAAAACAGCAGACACAACTTGTGTTAACGAGGTTTAATCTGTGAAAAACGCAAATAACTAATGCTAGCTTGTAGCAGGTTAGTGCTAATTAGCTAGAGCTGTTGATTCAGGCAACAATTTATCTATTATTAGCAGCTTATTAGCATTGTTACTTTGTGTGTCCTGGGGGGTGGAGGGGTGAAGAGTATAACAGGGGATCTCCAAGAGTCTCTCCAACCCCCCACCCCCACCCCCAACCTCTTGGTCACAAACATCATTTCTGTCAGAAGACCAGAGTCTAACTCTCCCTAATGTAATCCACAGAGGGGCCCAGAAAGTGTTTGGAAACCACTGGGGGGTGCGGGAGAAAAAGTTTGGGAATCACTGCCTTAGTCTGAGCAGAGCAGGAGATAGACAAGTGAGGTGAAGCTAAATTTGCTTGAGCTGTGTCGTTAGTGCCATAAAGCTTCCCAACAAGAGCTTCTGCATCTAAATTATTTTTTTTTTATGACAACTATTAGGCTTAGTTTTAAAGATTACCCATGAGTGTGTGTTCTCTGACGGAGTGTATTCATTACTGCTGTTTCTGGAACAGCCCTCTACTTATCAGCCAAGTCAAATCCCTTCTGACTTATAAACGAAGCCCCTTATTCTATATTGAGCAGCACTGTGAGGAGAGCGTTGCATATAGAGAGAATAGCGATGAGCTACAGGTAAGAAGCTGAGGGATTTGAGGCAAAGCTAATTAAAGTATCACAGATTCATGCAATTTAACTTGAAGTCAAGTTATCTGGAGGTGTATATTTCAATCCAAACCATATGGAGGCACAAATTGAAGCTTTGTATTAATTGTTGCTAATAGGAATTAATGGCTTGAAAAATGTGCTAAAATGTTTATTTTACTGTTTAGACAGCCTTGAAATGCAGTCTGTTACACCATTTTAATAGCATATTCCCATCAAACAACTTTATCCATGAAAAGCTAAACCAATGTTAGCCAAAAGGTGTACATAAATCCCACATCCTGACTTTATGCTGCCCTATAAAAACTCCTGGATAGACATAACTTCATAAAAACTATCATAATCACAAATAGTTGATCCTTAGGAACTGTTCAGTATTTTTTCTGAGGTCAAAGGCTGAACATTTACTCATCTTTATCTCTAACCAGCTTCTAATTGTGAAATCGGCTTTGAATGTTTATCATCTCATATATTAATATATACATATTACCCACAACTTCTAACATGGACAATTGATTGAGGCTCGATGACATAAAATTAACTATATTTGGCACATATTGTTTTAAGCAATGATATCACAAAGCCTTAATTTTCTGCTAAATAATGATTTTGATTCTATTTCAAAGCTGAAAGGCAAACATGAATTTAGATGACAGAAGAAGCAAAAAAGCTTCCTCAAGACTCATAACAATATTCTTCCTTTATGTTTCCAATTCTTAGTAAAGTGTTGAGAACTGGAGCCAAAGCAACAGAGCTCATAGGTGCGTATGTTCATTTATAAATCTATTTTTATGTGCTACTTTGTTTTCAAGTAAGCAGGTTCAGCTGTCTCATGAGTTAAGCTGAAAGTCTCAGTAATGCAAGCAGGCAGTTTTGTATTGTGGCTCTGTGTGATATGGATTAAAACCAGCAGGCTGGCCAAAGACCGCCAGGCCTTTTCACCACAAACAGTCTCCACAACTCACTGATTCCCACAGACTTCTCAGTTGTTGCTGCTTGTTAATTCTGTTCTGTGATATTTAACTCCACAAAACCATTGGAGAGCAGAATCACAACAAAACTTTCCAAATTAAGGAGCTGGATTTTATTTTTTTTATTTGTAACAAGCAAAGCAATAAACAATTTTAACTTCCAGTATGTTGTAAGATTATGGACAATAATTTTCACTTCCACATATAAAAGTGATGAAGAAACAAATTACCATTTGTTCTGTAATTTGCTTTGACCAGTCAAATCCTAAGCTAAAAAAAAAGAATAATTTTTTTCAGCCTATAAATGTGAAGAAATAACATGATTTCAGCTGCACTTTATTTTTCAGGTTAAAACAACAGGTTAGGCAAAACAAAGAGCAAAATTAACTGTTAACTGCTGTTTTTAAACGTATTATGACAAAACATAAAAGTGAAATTAATTTTCTCATGTTTGATAGTTTCATTAAAAGAAAGTTTACAGAAATGCAGCAGATCTTATAATCATCAGAATGAGCCTCTACATATTTACTTATTTCACTGTGTATGCTGGTCTGGACGCTCAGGGCATTTTGCTGCTTTTCCTACCCATCCAACACGCTGCCATTATGCTGCATATCTAAACTTCTGCTTCTATGATGTATTTTTGTCCATTCTAAATGTAAAAAAAAGCTGGCAATGCAATAACTTGGAAAATAATGTAATGCAGCTTTTGGGGCAATAAAACAATAATGTAATAAGTTATGTTACAATGGAGAAAAACTTTAATGATTTGCAGTTTGAGGCAGTGGACCCAGGTTGATGTGAAGAACTGATGGTTTAATGATGATGACAAACAAGGAGTACAGAAGTCCAGGCAGCACAGGTGAGCAGAAGGCTAGGAGATCAGACACTGGTAGCAACTGGATCGAATACGAATGGAGCAGAGTGACAAAAGACGACTTATGATTCACACGACACAACAAGGATCCGACAAGGACCAGGGAACACAGGTGGGATAAAATATACAGGGAGATCCATCCATCCATCCATTTTCTGCCGCTTATCCGGGAGGCCCAGACTTCCCTCTCCCCAGCCACTTCTTCCAGCCCCTCAGGGGGAACTCCAAGGCGTTCCCAGGCCAGCCGAGAGACATAGTCCCTCCAGCGTGTCCTGGGTCTTCCTCGGGGCCTCCTCCCGGTGGGACGTGCCCGGAACACCTCACCAGGGAGGCATCCAGGAGGCATCCTGACCAGATGCCCGACCCACCTCAACTGGCTCCTCTCGACGTGGAGGAGCAGCGGCTCTACTCTGAGTCCCTCCCGGATGACCGGGCCTCTCACTCTATCTCTAAGGGAGAGCCCAGCCACCCTGCAGAGGAAACCCATTTCGGCCAGGATGAAAACCACACTGCTCTTCCTGAATCCGAGGTTCGACTATCCGACGGACCCTCCTCTCCAGGACCCCTGAATAGACCTTACCAGGGAGGCTTAACCTGTCTGTCACGAGAGGACCCAAATTTGGGTCCTCTCGTGACAGGGGTGTCAAACTCCAGTCCTCAAGGGCCGCTGTCCTGCAACTTTTAGATGTGCCTCTGCTGCACCACACCTGAAAAGAATAATTAGGTCATTAGCAAGGCTCAGGAGAACCGATCTACACAGGGAGGAGGTAATTAAGCCATTTCATTCCACTGTTTTTTACCTGTGGCACATCTAAACACTGCAGGACAGCGGCCCTTGAGGACTGGAGTTTGACACCCCTGTCATTGTGAATGACAACCTGTGAACAACAGGTTAAGAGTGTGACCCCCCTGTAATTGGAGCACACCCTCCGGTCCCCCTTTTTAAACAGGGGGACCACCACCCCAGTCTGCCAATCCAGGGGAACTGCCCCCGATGTCCATGCGATATTGCAGAGTCGCATCAGCCAACACAACCCTACAGCATCCAGAGCCTTAAGGAACTCTGGGCGGATCTCATCCACCCCCGGGGCCCTGCCACTGAGGAGCTTTTTAACTTCCTTGGCGACCTCGTCCCCAGAGATTGGAGAGCCCAACCCAGAGTCCCCAGGCTCAGCTTCCTCAACAGAAGGCATGTTGGTGGGATTGAGGAGGTCTTCGAAGTATTCCGCCCACCGGCCCACAACGTCCTGAGTTGAGGTCAGCAGCACGCCATCCCCACTATAAACAGTGTTGGTGCTGCACCGCTTCCCCCTCCTGAGACGCCGGATGGTGGACCAGAATCGCCTCGAAACCGTACGGAAGTCTTTCTCCATGGCCTCTCCAAACTCCTCCCACGCCCGAGTTTTTGCCTCAGCGACCACCCGAACCGCATGCCGCTTCACCCGCCGGTACCCATCAACTGCTTCTGGAGTCCCACAGGTCAAAAAGGCCTGATAGGACTCCTTCTTTAGCCTGACAGCATCCCTCACCGAAGGGATGCTAATCACACAGGGAGATAATCAAGGGAAACAAGGGATGGCTGTAAACAATCAAGGGATAGGCGACAACACAGGAACTAATTAACACAGAGGAACCCAAATCCTCACAAAAAAATCTCTTCAAACCACACCTGTAGTTTTTTTTATTACCAAGTTTACAACATAAAGCATTTTCACATGTATACTAAATAAATAAAAAACTTTAACTTCACATTTTTTATGTAAAAATTCATAAAGTGAATTTTCTGAACCATAAAAATCACATTTGTTGACCTATTTAACATCTAATGTCTTAAGCTACATTCACACAGGTCTTGATGATCAATTCGTTTTTTGCTGAAATTTTTTACATTTTCATTCCTACGACTAATTAAATAGTCCAACCACAATCAGACTTTTCTGTTAATGGTTTGCAATCCCAAAGTGAGTCACGTGCACGTAGAAAACACACACACTAATACACACAGAGACACACACACTGTTTGCATTACTAACAGTGGATGCCGCTGTTAACTAGAGGTGTGCCGATCGATCGGCCACCGATCATAATCGGACGATTTCCGTGAAAAATGTATGTATGACCGTGATCGCCGATCACACAAACTGATCGCCTGCTTCTCATTTCCAACCTGCCTGTGCAGCTGGTCTCCTCTTTCCTTCACTCTGCGCAAACGCGCAGCAACAAATCCTAAGCGATGTGGTGTGGAACTAAAAGGCTCTGAGTGAATGGGGAAGTTTGCGTGTTGCGCGGAAAATTAAAGCAGTCAAAATGCATCAACACGACGAAGCTAATATGACATAAAAACAATGACATATTTGATGGAGTTTGGCTACATCGAGGCTCACTGCAGTAAAAAAGACATACGGAGGATCAGACAGCAGGTAAAGCAGCGCACAGCTACAAACACTCACCCGGATTAGCATGACGGTCAGAAAACTAAACAAATAACCTGGAAAATTATTTAAGTCTTCGAGCTGCGATGTAAGACTCTGGTTCTGCTCTCACTGTTGAACCGCTGCTACGCTACAGGTAGTAATATTTGACAGACGGAGCTTCGCTTCTGCTCCACCTGGTGGTGACTCTCACACCGAACCTCTGCTTAAAGCTGCAGCATCTAACTTAAAAAAATAAATTTTACATACATATTAAAACTTTCGCTGTCCTAACATGAGGCAGATAATCTCTGTTCTGCATAATTACTCCGCTCAGTCAGAAACAGCCACTCAGAGCTAGCAGTAATCAGCTAGCCGCCATGCTAACAGGAAGTTTTCATTCAGTAACTCAGGATTGTTTATTGTAATGGATCCTGTTTTTGCCTTTGAATGTTAAGTT
This sequence comes from Poecilia mexicana, assembly GCF_051168715.1. Taxonomy (NCBI): domain Eukaryota; kingdom Metazoa; phylum Chordata; class Actinopteri; order Cyprinodontiformes; family Poeciliidae; genus Poecilia; species Poecilia mexicana. Next base: position 1,475,114 of record NW_028263376.1, on the reverse strand, counting down.
TTATACTTGAATTTTTTGGCAATGTTGAGAGGTTTTATTTTGGCTCTTTGCATTATTTAGCCTGTTAAGAGCCTTCATGTGTTTTCAGTCTGTTAAAGATAGTATTATTGATAGCAGTACAAATTGCACAATGTCTGTTTTGTTTTTTTCTTGGAAAAAGTTATTAAAAACAAGATTTTGTCTAAATTATGGTGAATTCATGGTTCCTTTTTCCACATAATGTAACCGGTAGTGTTTATGATTAAAAAAATAATAATTATGTGATCGGTATCGGTGATCGGCCCTCATGGGTGATCGGAATCGGAATCGGCAGGAAAAAACCTGATCGGCACATCTCTACTGTCAACTGATCAATTTTAAAGTCATTCAGCCATGAGAGCCATAAATCAATTAATTGCAACGAGCTCAATATTTTCCACTTGCATAATTTGTTGTGTTTCTCTTTACCAAATCTGGTCTTCAGTGAGATGCTTTGGTCTCAACCAGCTCCTTTGTTTGAAGGACAGTTTTGTTTACAGACACTTAATAATTAATTTTCTTTGTTGTTTTATTTATTTTGGATATTTAAAATGTCTTCCAGTTCCACTGCGTAAAATGTTCACGAGAATTTAAAGTTTCTCTATCTTTGAGAATGTCTTCTTGCATTATTATACCATTACCATTACATTACTTGAAAATGGACTCAAAACAACATAATATCGTTCATCACAATAACATCTGGGAAAATTTATCATCCAGCAAAATTTGTTACTGTGACAGGTTAAACTGTCAACCAGATCAGGATGCATGTCTCAACAACATGAAAGTCAGATAAAATGTGACATGATCGTTCAGACAGCAGTAACTTTGAAAATCATCAGATCCAGTTCAGTACCACATGTGGGAGTGGAGCATGCATTTTTAATTTATTTTGGTAAATAGGGCCGTTTAGACTGCCATGGAAAAGTTGGAGATGGGATTTATATGGGAGAAAAGAAAAAGATTGGATTTTGGGTCACATTGGTGACACCACAACTACTCTTAAGCACTAGTGAGAGAATTTTCTAAACTAAATCATGCATATCTAACATAATGAGAGCTCCATTCTAAAGGCAGGTGCACCATTTGTTAAAGCATTTTTTGAGGGCTATAACTGTGTACATACTGAAGCGTGCACACTTTTCAGTCCATGTAAAGTAATCTTCCCTTCAACTCTGCAGTGTTAAAGAGCTTTACTTCCATCACCGTGGACTTTTTTCCTACCCCACCACCAGAAGCTGACGAAGAGGAAGATGAGGAAAATCCCTTTGGGAAGCAAAGACAGCATGTCCAGTTTGTGCTTGTCAAGGCAAATGACTTGTGCAGGTAACACGTTATCTGGTGTTTGGGCAACTCGTCTATTAAATGTGAACACAACTGCCTATGAAAGGAAAAGGATGGTGCTGTTGTGATTAAAGCCCTATAGGGAAAAAATCTCAGGGTGTATGAGCTGAGAGAAAGTGTGGCGCCATTCTCCTGCTACAATCTTCTACCACTTTTTATAGTTTGGGACCCAGAAGAGGTCAAACAGGACACACATTTGGGCTTTTTCTATAAACCAAATCTGTATGTAGTTCTTAAACATTGCAAAACACCTGATAATGGAGCTTATGTTAAGATAATTACGATGTTTTCACACCTGATAGTCTGATAGACTTGGTTTGATTGGAGAACCAAAATTGCCACATTTGTTATATTTTCAGCTGCTGTGTTTCTCTTCCACTCTGCACTGAATCAAACCAAACAAACCCTTTAAGAAACCTGTTCCCCTCCCTGCCTGTGGGGTCGCTGCACCAAGAAACACTGAAAGAAAAGACATGAAAACACTTGAAGACCAGTGCAATTTCTTCACAGGATTTTGGTAAAAGACCATGTGTCATTACACCTGCTAGCGCTAGGCCAGCATGTTTGTTTTAGTTGCATTTACCCAGAATGCCCTGCTTATCGTCCACTTCCTGCTTGGAGCGGTCCACTTATTCATTCATTAACATATGATTCAAATGGCACCAGATTCCACTTTAACCAAACCCTGACTAAGGTTTTAGTGGGTCAGACTTGGCTTTTCGTTCCGCGTTAAAGTTTGATCTGAACATTCACTTCTAACAAACACAAACCAATTTTGATTAAATTGATTAAAGTGAACTAACAGGGCTGGTGTGAATGTACCCTCAGGTTCTATTCTCTGAAACTACTGCTAAGGATCCACTTTATGTAAAGTCTTTCCTTTCGGATTTCAGGGACACACAGCTTATGTCAATAAGCTACAAAAGCTGAACTTTAAATTGTTTCCACTCTGTAAAGAAAATATCTCTGAAGTCAAAATCAGTTTTATTGCTTTGTGGCCTTGTCGCATTTACTGCAAAGTGAAATAGTCAGAAGTTTTCCACTATGCCAAGCATGAGTGCATCCATACCCAATGAGACCTTACACAATGGCTCGGACAAATTGATAGCAGTGCGCTTCAGCGGGGGAAACAGTGAGAGTATAAAGCTGCTTGTTTTTTTTACCCATTCCCCAGAAACTCCGCTTGATTCAGGCGGTGACAAGCGAAGGGAGGCAAGGAAAGGTTTGCATGAATAATTAAAAGTCCTGAACCCTATATTGGTGACAAGAATAGCGACTGAATTAGCAGGGTAGTGATACACAAATGGCAAAGCGGTTCAAGTAAAGCTTTACATGCAGATTAACGCTAACAAATCACCCAGTGGCTGTCAGAAAACCAGGGAAGGGAAGATGATGGAGTGGAGATACAGCTCGGTGGCAGCGAAGCAACATGGCATTAATGTTGAATGAGCTTAAATTCATTACGCTCAAACACTCCTTGGGGACATTTTCTACTCCCACCTTAATAAAGGCTGCCTTTCTTTGCAGCGGACACTAAGTAAAACAGATGTGCTCCCCAGCCGGGCGGCTTTTAACAGCCTCTCCTCGCTGTGTTTCTCATTTCTCCTCCATGTAAGAGGGCTTTAGCCTCTCTGTCAGTGTAGCCGTAGTGGAGGACCTCCACGGTGAGGGGACCGGTTGCCGTGGTGATTGCCAGTGATGCAATCAGCTCAGAGCAGCTCCTCTCATCAGGCTGGGACTGGAAACTTTCCATCATGCTCGCAGGTGGCTTTTATTTTTTGACAGAGCATAAGCTTCTGTCTTCCAAAATGAGACGAGGGCTCCCATGAAATCCTGACAGCGTGGTAACCCTGGGCGATCATATTAGCCGCTGTTAGCAACAGCATCAAGGTGCATGAGGGGCCTTAAAATCTTCTATCATATGTAGTGTCTGTTCTCTGTCTGCCTTAGTGTCATCCTGTCTGGCATACCTGTCAAGTCTCCCGTTTTGGTTAGAAAACGACCATATTTTACGCGTTTCCTGCCATGCTCCTGTATGTTCCCATAAATTTCCTGTATCATGGTAATTATGTCACCTGGTTCTGACAGAAGCAGCAAACGGCTACAAATTTCCTGTTTTCTCCAATACAAAACTTGACAGGCATGCGACTTGGTGAGTTGACCTTAAAGGGTCAGAGGTCAATATATAAGAGCGAAGAGGTTCTGTCTGCAAATGATTCTGAACGACTTTCCATTTTCAGGAACTTATCTTTGTCTTATTTTGTCAGTGTACAAATCCAGCATCTAACAAGTAGATCTGTGTTGTTTGCATCTGCCCATACTGTTCTATGTGAATATCTTCATGTTTACCATTATTTTTTCCATATTTTAGCTCTAAAAAATATAAAAAATGATGTAATTAGTCAGTTTGGTAACACTTTATTTGAAGGGGTGTGCATAAGACTGACATGACTCTGTCATAAACATGACATAATATCTGACATGAACATGAACAAGTCTTTATGAAAGTTTATGACGGTTGTCATGAAGTGTCATTCTGTAAATAATGACACTTTTAATGCAAAGTTGCTCTAAAAGTTGCATTAAAAGTGCCAACTTTGCATGATTTTGTAAATAATGACAATTTAATGCAGTTGGCATTTTTAATAAACTTTCAATGCAACTTTTAGAGCAACTATGCATTAAAAGTCATTATTTACAGAATGACACTTCATGACAACAGTCAGACATTCATAAAGACTTGTTCATGTTCATGACAGATATTATGTCATGTTTATGACAGAGTCATGTCAGTCTTATGCACACCCCTTCAAATAAAGTGTTACCGATAGTTTTCTTTTTTATTTATGGCATTTCTGTTTTCTTTATGAATCAGTAATAAAATGAATTTAAAAGCCTAAAACTGCTTGGACAAATATGTCAATATATCTATGTCAAAACTTTTAAATTATACTAATACTTATGACTAAACTATGTTTACCAATAATAATAATAATAATAATAATAATAATAATAATAATAATAATAATAATAATAATAATAATAATAATTAATAATGATGATATAAAGACATTTGTAACCAGAAAATTGTAAAAGTTGACAGATTCTAGAGTTTCATTCATTTAAGTTGGAAATGTGATTTATGCTCATTTTCAACAGAAGTTTGAAATATTACAATAATTTTGAGAACTATGATAAATTTGCAGAAACTCTGCTGAATGTTTTATGTGACAAGGTTCCTGCACAATCTGTAATGTAAAACTTTTCAGGTGGGAAGGAAGGAAGGAACGGTAAGAATGGAAGACAACATTGAAAAATGAAGCAAAGAAGACAAAAGGATAGAAGGGAAAAAAGGAAGGAAAGAAAGATACACAGAGGAAGGAAGGTCATGAAGAAGGGAGGGTAGAGGGAAGAGAGGAAGCACAGGTAGAAAGAGCAAAGAAAGAATATCAAGGATATAGACACAAAGAAAAGAGAAGACAAGAAGGAGGAGGTAAGAAAGAATAAAGTATTTTTAAACTGAGACTGAATAAATCCCACGTTGCTTCTCCAGGTTGCTTGAGACACTGCAACCAGCAACAGGTAGAAATGAATGTACCAGAACCAGCTCTGGTTAAAACCACTTCAGTCTCTGAGAAACATTTAAAGGATCCAAAACAGACGCTTCCTAAAGTTTAACTACATCTGGAGACAGTTTGAAAACCAGAATATTTTAAGATCATGCAGCACCAGATGAACTATGTTTTCTATACAGGCTATCAATTGGGAACCTTCTCCCATGCTCATAGTTATGATTATACAGAAAAGAGTACGGAAGTGATGCACTGTCAGCATGAGAACAGATAAAGAAAGAATCACCACAGCGACCAGCAGCCATACCTGCTAAAACCTCCGACAGGGGAAAGAAATCAGCACTACACGGCTTCTATTGATCTCTGGTTAGTGGTCCTCAGGGGACAAATGCAGTCAATTATTGATCTGGGTGCAATCATAAAACACCCAGTGTGAAATAAAGAAAAACGTTTCCTCACAAAGGACCACACACCTCAGCTGGCTCCCAATGAGAAATTGCTTCTTTAAACAAGCTAAATGAAAAGAAGGAGGTATAGAACGGCAGCTTTTTCAGGGGAGAGAAGAAAACAAATTTTCTCAGGTCCCGCTTTCTTACCCTTGCTGTTCTCATCAAGGCTACAGTGGAGAGGAGAACAAAAAATGAAACGGTACCAGCTCTTTACTTTAAGGCGGCGAGTTTACAGAGGGGATGTGACAGAATGTCTTTGTGTTTGAGAGCGTAAAAGTTGTGAAGTAGAGTATTCCCCTCCTTCATCTCTAGCCAAATCTTAGTGCGTCTCATTCTCTTCCCGTCTTCTCGAAGCATTAGCTGAAGAACCCAGACCTCAACACGGTCAACGCCCAGGACAAAATCGTTTGGTGAACTCCACATTCCCAACCTGAGGACGGCATATAAAAGAGAGGTAAGGCCTCAGTCTTAGCGCAGGGAGGAGATGGAGGAAAAAAAACAAGGTTTTACTGGAGAAAGCAGTGTGTGAGATGGAGACAGAAAGGTGAGCGAAGGGCTGGAACTGAATACACAAGAAATATAAAAAATATTCATAATTCAAATCCCTTTTACTTTCTGCTGGCATCTTGTTCAGATTGGCACAGTAAGTCAGAGAAACCCTCTCTCTTCAAATCAATGAAGCAAAGACTTTAATTTCTGCATGGTTCCCCCAACAAGAGAGGCTCCAGGTATCCAGGTGTTAGAGCGACAAGGTTTGCCAAGCCAGCAGGTTAAAATAAGACTGCATGGCATGTTGGAGAAGATCAGCACGTTTAAAATGAAGCAAACGGCCTCCAGGTCCTGCCGTCTTGTTGCCTCTGAAGCATCGCTGTCGCTGCTGCTCTGAGGTTTCAACAAAGCTATTTCCAGCCTCCCCTGACTCTGGTTACTTTTATAGTTTTAATGACGTCCCACTGGTATTAAGTGTAAATACAGAAAGTACACAAAGGCTGGCTTCTCCAATATTCAAAATCTGTCCCTGAAGTTTCTGTTTGCTTGTTTTAGGAGTATGCTCAACAAACGGGCTGCTGAGATTATTCAGGCAGATGATGAGGATGATGTTTGCAGATGGCTTGGTTCAGACCATGACCATCAGGAGTGATGGTAGATGCAGCGGGACATGGTGTACAGATTGGGGCCATGATGTCTGCAGGCTCCATGGGAGGGACTCCGGTCTGAGGTGGAGAAGAGCTGAGCCAAAAACAAATCGTCTAACCCTCAGATATGGATCAGAACTGAAAGATCCTGGTAGAACGGGCTGCTCTGTCCTCAGCTTCAGACGGAACTGAGGAGTTTTAAGTTGGAAGTACATTTTAAACAATTTACTTGAGAGTTGTATTAGAAGGAAGGAAGTCGGCAGCCAGGATTTTCTTCAGTCTATTATTTAAAAAAAAAAACTAAGCTGCCATGCTCCCTATTGACAGGACATACAGGAAACAGGTTGCAATGAAACTGATGAAACTTTTTTTTTATTTCTCAGAGCGCTGGCAGACGCCCCGAAAACCCTGCAGCCCTGGGCAAACACCTATTACACCAAAGCTGCAGTAAAGCTGGTAAAACCAAACAGTTTGGCTAAAGATGTGAAGACATCATTAAAAATGTTTGTCATCAAATGAGCTTTATGCAGTCAGCTGTCTAACATTTGAATACAACCACATTTCAAGACAAACTTTAATCAGACTAACTGGAATTTAAAGTTCAGCAGAGATTTCAGCTTTTACATTTGTAGGTAAAATTTGTCACAGTATTTTCTTTTTTTCACACTCCAAGATAATTACTGTGGTTCACTTAAAATCTAGAAATTTCAAAATAAAGGCCCAAAAGTTCTGGACTGATTACATTTTTAGTCTCTAAATCACATGTGTCAAACTCAAGGCCCGCGGGCCACATGTGGCCCGCCATGTCATTTTATGTGGCCCTCCCAGCATTTTTATAGGCCGATGATCGACTTAAAATACGTTTTGAGCACGAATTGACTACAAACTACATTTCCCACAATGCATTCCGATTGTTACCAACCAACATCACGGCTTCTCGCCACTAGAGAGCAGCAGAGTCACCTTAAGCTACTTATTGATTTTCCCAGCGAATAAAACTGAGACATCGACAAGCTAACATCAAAACGTCCAAGAAAAGAAACATCGACTTACAAGTAAGACTGTGAATGAAGATGTGTGTGAGTTGGTGTCAGGGCGGCAGGTCGCGCTAGACTTTTTTGTTATCCGTTATCTTGACCGACAACATAAAAAAAAAAAAAAAAAAATTGGTCATGTACTATTTTTATCCGTGGAATTACACTCATATTAACATCGGCTATTAAGTCGCATTTTATGTGGTTTAGCTAATATTTACCGTGAATACAGATCCCATCACAAATTAAGCAGATAAATGTATCTACATCTAAGCGACTTCATTTAAATTAATGTCACTTCACCCGCTGGGGTCTGAACGCACTTCCTCCTGGTTCGAGGTCTGCAGATAAATCCGCCGCGTCCGCAGTGGTTGAGCAGCGGACTGCGTATGCTACAGTCTAATTAACTTTTGCACCATCATTTATTTCCTCAAGATAAACTTCCGGCTCTTCCAATGGATTAACACAACGTTGCATTCTCTTTAGCTTTCTCTGGTCTGCAATGGAGACTTGAATTTAACGCGCCATTTCTACCAAAGGTTTGTAATGCGCTTCCTAACCAGACGCTCCAAACCGTCCGGTCCAGAACTCTTCAACATGCTGTCAGGTCCCGGTTAGAAAGACGCATTTAGTTCAGAGTCCATGAGATGATAGTCAGAAAGGATTTTTTTTAATTAATTGATTTCAGTTGCCTCTGAGACTAAATCTTTGTGTAAAGTCTATAATGTCTGCCCATGTGACTTGTTTTTATTATTTGTTTGCTTACCTTTAAACACTGATTTAAATATTGTAATTTTTAAACTAAGCAGTAATTTTACATCCATGGAAACTCAAATGTAATATTTAAAATGTCAATACATTAAATCAGTTATTTAACAATATGAGGTGGTGTTTAATTTATTTTTAGCATTGTATTTTTATATATTAATGCTAGGGCTGTTTTCCAGAGCTACCATCTGCAACTTTAGATGGTTCCTTCTCTAACACACCTGGACCATTGACTCATTATAAGCCTCTACAGAACTGAATGAGGGAAGTCAACCTTTGTCTGGGGTGTTTTAGCAGGGATGCACTCCTGATTTGTACCGTCAATGTGGCCCGTTGAAGGTGGCCAGTATGCTGAAGTGGCCCTCGGTGAAATTGAGTTTGACACCCCTGCTCTAAATGAATCAATTATTTGAAATCAAATAGGTCTTTAAATTCATATCCAGTCCAATTTTTACATTTAATTAACAGTGTAAAACCATCTTTTTTCCCTAGTTAAATAAGGATGTTTAATTATAATGTAGCGTCCCGGTTGAAATGATGGTGTCTCAGACTGATGGTTCACGTTTCTTTATTCAACAGCCTTTGTACATGAACACACTGTAAGAGCTACAAAATATACAAATAAAATACCATTAGTAACTCAATGTTGTTCTAACCTTTCACCTTTGAATTCTTTATCTTATGTGCTATAATTATGTTTACAATACATGTATTCATTTAACTCTAACATTCCTGTATTATAAAATGAAATAAAATGTATTTCAACTGTTTCAACCAAATATTAACACCATCTAATGGCAAAACATAAACATCACATCCAATACATACAATCCACTCATCAAAACACTCACCTTGTTCCCTCATCAACCAAGCGCTAACTAATTGATTGTCTTAATTTGACTACTCCTTAATTATCTCCTTTTCACTACGACCCGTGCGCTCTCTCTCTCTGCATGATGTCCAAACAGTTAATTGTCAGTTACTGTCTGCAGTGTTGTGTCAGTCACTTAGCAACCTTGCCCTTTAAAGCCCTTTCAAAATAAAAGCATCGGCCGCAAAACAACAAATACCTCTTAGTTAGATGAGGAAACAAAAAATACTAATAAAGTCATTTACATATAATACACCCACACTTTTAACTTAGACACTTACCTCTCACAAAAGTAAGGATGTTTGGCATGATCAAAAATATTTTAAGACAGACAATGGAGAGAAAGTGTGTCTTCTGCTGCTAACTCCCAGAGCAGACAGAAAAGATAGTTCAGTTTTTTACTATAGAAGAAAGGGTGGTTAAAAAGCCGAGTTTACTATTGAGCAACAAATATTTTCCTGGCTTCAAAACTGCTTTTCCATCAGCTGTGTTTCACCTCAGCAAAGCTGGATGCAGCCTCCGTCTCTCACTGTTTCTCTATTTCATGCATTGCTTTCACTCTTTGTTCTGTTTTACTTTTTGGCATTCACACCATAGATAGAGCAAATGCATTATTCACACCTACTTGGACCAGAAAAGTTATTTCAAAGCCTGCAGCAGTACTTTGTTTTCCTTCACCTTGTTTTGTCCATACGAGAGGCCAACAATTGCTAAAGCAATTAGACTGGGACCTTGTTGAGAGAGCTTTCAGAAATGTTTTTCAAGCCCAACCTGGGGCTGTGTGGCATGGAGGAGCAGAAATCCCACCATTTGGCCTTACTGTGGAGGTTAGGCTTGCTGGATTTATCGGTAAATTTCAGTCAGGGAGACTGTTTAGATTTACAACTTGGCTCAATAGAAGCTTCAATCCTGGGTAATGAGAGGACATGGTTCACTTACAATGTGCAAGTGTAATGAACCAACAGGACCACAGCAGTTACACTCATGATGACAGCCATTCGTTGAATGATAGTCTCTCCTCACTATCATCCAAACGCTATCAATATCCTTCACTTTATTTCCACAATCACTTTTTAAAATCTGGCAAATGGTGCAGCATGATGCATGCTTATGAAAGATCTATCATCCATTTCTGAAAATGGCTGCTTGCTTTGATTTTTGGCTTCTTGCAGTAGTAAAGAATTGTTTGTATGATGTGAAGCACTTTGAAATGCCTTCTAGCTGAAATGTCCTGTACAAATAAAACTTCATTGATTGATTGATTGAATGAATGAATGAATAAAACTGTTTGTTTTTATTCTCAGTTTCTGAATAAAATAATTTAGAAGATTTATAGATCTACATCAAAGTGATGAACGTAGTGGACTCTACTGCAGCTACAGTTGTTTGTTACCATGGCGACTGACTGACCGGTCAGTACAATGACTTCTTGGCTGCTTGGACACCAAAGGAAAATTAGTATTCAATGAAACCTCCTGGATATGGGAACCATTTTGTTTCACTGAACAACCGAGATACTGTATTAGCTAAACCAATTAACGTCCTTATTAACACAAACAGAAATAAACCAACTGGATGGAAAGATCGACTCAGTGCTCACATGCAATGTGAGAACAACCTGCTGAGGTTTAAATCAAGTATCAGAAAGGGAAAGATCAGTCATTAAGTGACTGTTTGTGGTTGTTGGTGCCAGATGTGCAGATCTAGAGATCATCATATATCAGTATTGGCCATTATTAGTAATTTCTTTAGTTATTTTTTCCACCACTGTTTGAAAAAAAATTACGTGGGGCATAAAACTGAATCAGAGGTAAAGTCAGCAGTCATTTTTTTCAAGGTGCTAAAATGGAAGAGCAGAGTTTATGTATGTATGCATATATGCATATGAAATAGAAACTAATGTGTTACTTGCATGAAATAAATGGGTAAAAGATGAAAAGCAGCTGAGAGCGATAAAGCCAATATTGACGCTTTCTGGGCTGAAACGTTTTGGTCAATGAACAGAAAGATGAACTTCTCACTCCTTTGAAATATCTCCAGAACAATTTTACTATTCTCCATCCAACACTATAATAATTATCCTGGGTTGTTCTAACAATGCTCCAGATGGAGGAGAGCACCAAATCATAGCCAACATGCTGCAGCCTGGAGCCAGCAACTTCATTAGAGGTTCACAGGAAACTCCAGGCCTGATGCAGTGAGTTGTTCTGCCTCTGTCTCCCTAATGAATCCCACGGGGTATGGAGACAAAGTCAATGTCTTCCAGAAACATTCCTGCTATTCCAGGTCACTCTCTGAGCTTCCTTCTGCACCACGTATCAATAATGGAGGGACTTGGTGACAGAGCCCTATTCTGTCACCTCCCATCTTCTCTAGACTCAGCAGCAGGCAGACAGAAAGCCTTCCTGAGAACACATTACATTCAGCATGGAGGGAAGACACAAAAAACAGTGTGACTGCCAGCAGAATTCAGCTAAATTCAGACATTGGGTTAGGACGGAAAGATGATGTCAGGTTTTGTTCTGCTTTGACCTCAACGTCACCCTGAAACGTACAACGGTTTTATGAAATTCTGGCATTTTTGATCCCGTTTACACGTGCAGTGAATTTATGCCTGCACTGAAAGAAATAACTCTTTGGATTAACATAAAAAAATCATGGAAAGATTTTCCACCTGATTACTTTGCTTTATTTCAGCACTATGTAATTATGTTACTCCAATTTAAACCAAATGTGTAGGTTCAACTTAATTTTTGTGGTTGATTCAACTTATTTACTTTAGTTGGACCCAATGTAATTTAATAGAACCAGACCAACTAATTTTACACTGATACCTTCACACTACTTAATTAAGTTGATCCAACTCATGAAAATTAAGTTAGCTGAACAAACATGCTTCATGCTGAAAGAAAGCTATTTAATCGTGTGGAAAATCTTTCCATGATTGAATTATGTTAAATCAAAGACATTTTCTTAAGTGCTATTAAATGAAGTGTTTTAAGACCAGACTAAAAGAAGAAAGAACACTCAACAATTAGAAAAAGTACAACATGAACTGTATTTTCAAAATTGTTATCCATTTTCTTTTTACACAGCACAAAAAACAGCTGAGTTGAAAGTTGAAATAAACAACAAAAGGTCAGTTTTGTTATTCCAGAAAAAAACTGGGCTGTGTTTAGCATAGATCAAATTCTTAACAACATAAAAAGTGTCAGTAAGTTCGCTCAACTTTGCGAACTGTAACAGTTAAAATTTAGTTTTCGACTGCGGTCTTTGGAAAAAAATTTAAAGACACATTGCTCAAGTTGTTCATCACTTCCACCCCGTCCAGGAGAATCCCAACATCCTCAATGGCATCGCCAGGCTCTGCACTCTCCGGTCGGATAACAGATTCCACAGACGGTCTCGGCCATTTGTGCACCTTGATGATGGGAACAAGGGTGGGGTTTTGGGGGGGAGAGATTTCACATCTCATTAAATAAAAAAATATCTTTACACTTATTTGGCTGACTCAACAACAGCTAAGGTCCATCAAAGATCTGTCTGTGTTAATTGTGAGTCCAGTGGTAAGATTTCCCATTTAGAAAAGGTACCATATTTTCTACATTTTCACAAAAATCGTCTTATAATGCGGTGCACCTTGTGGTAAAATACGGTATATTGTCTCATATGGAAAAACATGAAGAGAAGGGATGAATCCCAAATAGGCCCCATATTCCATGGCCTGTTCTCCTCAATTGAAATGACAGTCTGAGGATCCACCACACAGACTGTCATTCCAAACTAGTCCTACTTATGTGCAAACAAAGCCCTGACTCTGTACACAAACCAAACATCTTATCCATGAAGAACCTGTCTTGTTTCCTGGATGGAGGAAATGTCATGACTATGTGTGGTAGTTATTTCCAAATAGATCTGTACTAACATCTTAGGTAAAGTTACTTAATATTTTTGTCTGCGTATGAAACAATGCTGTTAGAAAAAAAGGCTAAATAAAACAGGCCAAAGATCTTTTTGTGGAGTTTAACTCACCTGAAAATCCTCATTTTAAACCCACTTAACAATAACTGTAATTATATCAATCTTACTAATGATTATCCTTTTCTGTTGGAGAAATCTAAAAGCATCTCAAAAGTCAAATTAAAATTGAATGTACCCAAGTGAAAAAAAGAAGAGTTTTAATGATCTTCTCTTATTTTAAATTTATTGGTAATTCACAGGAAGTCCAATTAACTCCAACTATCATCACCTCTTTTGTGGACACAAAGATAAATTAACATACCATGTACTCTTTCTCCAGCTTCTCTGGATCTTCATCCAGGTACCCACACAGGCCTTTTAGGATGCACCCTCATCTAGTCAGATAAATATGCAGATCAGAAAACAATGAGAACAACCGCAAAAATCCAGCAGTATACTATAGGGTCACACACTTGAAAACTTAGCTAAATTCAAAGGAAGTCACAACGAAAGTGATCAGTGGCTTGCAGCCTATTTGAAAGATCTTTAAAATTGTTATTCTCCTTTCATTATGCCATGACTAAAATTAAGTTTAACATTTTATTTAAGCTTCTAACTGAAGCTGTCACCTAAGAAATATTTATGTCTGAAACAAGGGTACAGTACAGGGGGATATACTGTGAAAAATCTATTTCCTCTGCCTTCTCCCAGTGCTAGAAACAACCAGTCAGTGGCAGGAGAGTTTTAGTGCTGTCAATCACAATCTCATGTTGCTGCTCATCCTTCTTCCCCCTTGCTCTGTACTAATCTGTAGCTAGCATAGGGCTGATAGCAGCTCATATCTACTAGACAGAGAGAGACAACACTCCTTACAGTTCCACATCCCCACGCAAATAAAGACAAATAAAACTGACTTGCCAAATACAAGTTTAGCTGAACCCTTAATCGCTCTAACACTAGATTCAGTCATTTTAGATCTGGCAAAACTTACCATTAGCCACTGAAATCTAAAACTTGATGACCGATGACCCCCTTCACCAGTGCTTATGTAGGTGGATAACAGACAGGTGATGTTCTGAAAGAGATCAGATTTTCAAACATTAAAATATGTAATTCACCCTGAGCAGAGTTGTATCTGAACATTCAAACTTTTAGTACAAGTCTCTTGAATGGATCATGAATCAATCAATCAAATTTTATTTGTACAGCACATTTCAGCAGAAAGGCATTTCAAAGGGCTTTACATAATTAAAAACAGAAACACAGAGTCATGCAACATTTAATATACAGTGAAACAGATAAAAAGTAAAGCCAAAAACATTAAAAACATTGAAGACATTAAAACCGCACTAAGCCTAATTTAGCTAAGCAACTCTAAACAGGTGGGTTTTAAGTTGAGATTTAAAGGCACCCAGTGTTTCAGCTGTTCTGAAACTGAATATAACCACAAGCATGTATGTGCAGAACAGTGGTGACTTGAACATGGTAGAAAGCAATAAAAATATAAAACATAAAAATCAAAACAAAAACCTCAACATTTCAAAATTAAACTGATAAACTTAAAAATTGTTTTTGAACTACA